>NW_020270469.1:5611011-5833905 GCF_002803265.2 Melanaphis sacchari | reverse complement strand
ACACACACACACACACACACACACACACACACACACACACACACACATATGTATATTGTATATATACACATACACACACTAACACGCCGATGGAGGAGAACGTGAGTCGGCAGCGGTGGGGAATTCAAAGTTAAAAAAAAGCCCAGAAGGGGCGGAGGAACCAGAGAGCTGATTGGATCTCTAACGGCGAAAAGGAATTACGGATAAAAAAGAAGTAGAACGTATACACATATACAAACACACGCACACGCTTGAGTGGGCGGAGAGTGTGAGCGAGCGCGCGCGTTCACGTATGTGTGTGTGCGTGTGTGTATGCATGTGTGTGTACAAGCGGATTGTGTGTAAAGGAAGAAAATGCGAAAATGAGTTTTTCCTCGGCAATTTTCTAACGGGGCTCAGACGTCATGCACACATACGGGTCGTATCAAGAGCGAGGGCGACGGCAAAGCGAAGAATATATAGCGTACGGGAGATGGTCGGCGGGTGTGTGTATATGTGTGTGTGTAGGGAGATGATAAGGGGTGGTTAGAGGTGAAGGGGAGGTTGAGAAAAAACCGAACAGCGGCGGTCCTGATGAACGTTCCCTCCGCCCCTCATATATACATATATATACAAGGAGAATGCGCGCGAATATTACCTCTCCACTACACATATCAAATCTCATTTCGCACATGCACAATCGCAAATTCCCGGTCGCTCGCACTCGCGCGCACCGCCCGTCGTCGTCTCTTCGAGAAGGGATCTCGTTTCAATTTCTCAGTCACCGAACCACGGTTGAATTATTCTTAACCCCTCTCCCTCTACTACTTGAATTTATCCTGTCCACCATCGTAACTCAGAGGAGAAGGTATACACTGGTAGAGGCAGTATATAGTGCACCACTACTGTGCTATACATTGGTTGTATAAACTTATATCTATATACACATGCGCACACTAAAGAACACATTGGAATCAATTTTGGACAAGTGGGCCGCCGGCTTTCCATGAAAGTTATATAAATATTTGTGAATTCATTTCCTCATATACATATATTATACATGGGATCCATAATAAACGTCAAGCTTTGCGTTGACGTTTTACCAACTTCTATAATATATGCGAACAACATATTAACAATACTTTTCATCTATTTTTAAAAAATAACTAAAAATTAATTAAAATGAAAAGAACATTGACAAAAATTAACCGTTTATTTTCAAAAAAAAAAAAAAATGGGTTAATATTAAACGATTACAAATTTTTTTATAAAAAACAAATGTAACATATA
The DNA here is from genome assembly GCF_002803265.2 of Melanaphis sacchari. Taxonomy (NCBI): domain Eukaryota; kingdom Metazoa; phylum Arthropoda; class Insecta; order Hemiptera; family Aphididae; genus Melanaphis; species Melanaphis sacchari. The sequence goes on along the minus strand of NW_020270469.1, from coordinate 5,832,636 downwards.
TTATAGACCATATCTAGTTAGTTTTAAAATATTTATATTTCAATCGAAACTTCTTTGATATACTTAAATGATTTTTGTTAACAAGTTATTTTTAATATATTGAGATGATATAGTTTGTTTTTATGTATAATAGGTATTAATTTATATATTTACTAATATACTTAAATAATTTAAAATTAAGATAAACGTGAATGAGAATCTAAGAAATAATAATCATCAAAAGAACACCGAAATATGTATAATAGACAAAAGTCTATGCATAGTATTTACTTTTTTACAAAAATAATACTTATATATTAATTTATTAAATTCAATTATAACTTATAGTAAAATATATATTTTTATAAAATACAAAATCTAGTGTTATACTAAATGCGTGATTAATAAACTATTTTTCAACTAAATAAATAATTTATTAAAAATATCTTATAAAATTACAGTACTATAAAAATTAGTATTATAATCACAACACAAATAAAATTAATTTTGAATAATATTTTATTTGTTTTGTAAATTAATATGTAGATTTACATTTTTTTTAACATAGTTTAATTCGTTTAATTTTTATGGCCAAAAGTCGAAACATAAATAGTATTTTCTAATAAAAATATGAACAAATAGTAAATATATGGCATTTTTTTAGCAAAAACTAAGTTATGTAATAAATATTTTGATGATAAAATATAATTTTGAAGTCTAGACGACATGAAAATTAAATATTCAATAATGAGGTGTTTATTCAAATATATAACATATATCTACTACGAATAACAATTGTTTGTATTTTTAGAATATTAATATATACGACATTTAAAAATGTAAATATTATATTTAAACATATGCGAATTACTTAGGTATAACTTATTAATAAAACATTTCAAGACATATTAAAAAAAAAACTATTTATATAATATGTTAAAATATAAACATCAATTTAATTATTAAAATGTATTTCAAACTACACAAACAAGGAAATTAAGATGAATTCGAGAACTTTCAGTACTGATGCGCTTGATTTGCTATTTGTGGGAGGCTTTGAAGTAAAGCCATTAAATTAACTTAGTAAATCTTATTAGTTTCTATAAGTTATACAAGTTTTCAAAAAATAACCGTATTTTCTAGTTTTATTTAGCAAAACTGAACTTTACTAAGTTTTATACTGATTTGATCAAAATTTAACTTTTGACAAAAAATTATAATATCAATATTTTGTTATTTATTATTGGATGAATTTGTATTATCTATACTATAACCGATAAAAAATCAACATGCAATTTAATAGTTTACATTTTCAACTTAAAATAATATTACAAAATTTTGATATCAGATGACAGATATACTTCTAATACTCCAAAATTACGTTTAATATAATAATATATTTATTAGTAATTGACTAATCAATTGAAATAATTTTAAACATGGACAATTTTTTTAAATTTTTGTTATACTCGTAAAGTATTTGTATTACTATAAATAATTTATTTTAGAATCAAAAACCATAAACTATAAATAACCCACGAAAAAACAAATTGATTAATATAATGAAGCTATAACAAAAATTTAATTACGCTATTATTAAAAAAAAAAACTTTATTAATGAAAACCTTTTTATCATAACTTGATTAGTTATGTTTTATAATTTTAAATCTAATAAACTAAGTTTCGGAACATATTAGTTTGACAGGTTTCACTTACTCAACTCAATATTCCCTTACAAACCCATTTGCTAGAAATAGGGATTGAAACTAAAACGACGACCCTCTTTTGGGTAAGAAAAAATCCGATGATAAAATAAAATGGTCAAGTAGTGAATGTAACATAATAGGTTAAATGTACACAAGATTAAATGATACACGTGTAATTGAACCAAACTCACCCCAGAGAGTTTCCCTAAAATCGGCAATAACATGTCTTTTGGTTAGAGGGTATTTACACAGTTATTGGGTGACAATTTTTTTTTCTATATTAGTCCGATTTCAACTATACATTTATATTCAATACCTTTATACTAAATGTGGTCATACGAATTAAAACATAGAAAATAAATTAAGTAAAAATATAAAAAAGAAAAATTTATGTACAAATACACAATATTAAATATTTGAAAACACTGTTAAAAATATTACAGTTAACATAATAAGTATGAGTTGGTATAGAACAAAATGATTTACTAAAACAATTTAGAGAGTATAAATATATTATATAGAATACAACATAAATTAAAAAATAATAATAACTTATCACATTTATAACAATAAATAGATGAATAAAATATATCCAAAAACAGTTATAATTTAAAATTTTCGTAAAAATAACTTTTGAATATAAATTTTGAAGTTTTTAATGCATTTGTAATAAAACCCAACTAATATAATTATAACTTAATAAACTAGTTTGATTAAGCATCAAAATATGATGTCTTATATAATCATGGCTTGAAAACGTTATAACATTATGATTATGACGTTATATTTGTCAAAAAACGATTGAAATTTAATTATGAAAGTAATTATAACGGAAAACGATAAACATAAATAATTAAATAACATAAAACAAAACATTACGCAAAACGTCATACATCATTTAAAAAAACAATTAATTTCCAATTATTTAATAGTTATTAATTAGGTATAAAATAAACTAAAAAATTTAATTCTGAATAACGATAAATGCAAAAATTCAATTATAACGATAAACGCAAAATTTGTATACCGTTAAAATTGTAAATAACGTATTACAAATTTGTTTTTTGAATACAAGCCCTACTTATAATACAAATTAGTAAATAATTATACACAGAGATTCTGGTAAAATTTTAGCAAAAGACAAAAATGTATGCAATATTTTAAATAATGTATCTAACCTTGATGATACCAAAATCATTTTAGAAGTAACGATGTGATTTTATTAAATGATACAATAATATTGATACTTTATATAATATATTAACGTATATACGATATATAATATAAGTGCTATAAAGTTTCTAGTTGTACTACAGTCTATAATATACAATCAAACATCGACTACATTTAATGTTGAATTAATTTAAATAAATTGCCAAGCATCACACAGTAGTCATTATAAGCACAATAATAGTATAAAAAAAATTAAGCAATAAAATGAAATTAATGGGTTTGACTCAGTAACTGTTTTTTAGCCATTTCATCAATATAAAAGTCCATACAGTTTTAATGATTCATTTTTCCAGCCGTTTAGACATTAATGTTAGAACTTCGGCAAAGATTTATTCTAACCAGGTTGTTTTTATAGCCCAAATCGATTCTGTATGCTAATAGGAAAAATATTCATCCATAATTTTACAAATGCTATTTTCCATTGGCTTACAAAACAATGAGTTTCATTTTATTTATGACATAAAGCAATTCACGAAATATTTCGCTATGCCTGGTTATATATTTTGTTTGTGTTTACGAGAACCATTTTATATGTAGGTACACCTAAAATAAAATATCAAAAACCATTATCACTATTTGGACGTATATAACACGCGTATAACGTATCAAAGAATTGAAAAGAGCATAATATAATAATCATTTATATGATGTTATTTTGTCAATTTTTATGGTCTTTAAAATAAAAAATATTATTTATATATATTGTAATATTATAATATTAGACGTATAATTTATATTTAGAAGTAAGAAGAGTTTGTGAACGAATATTATATAAACAACGGAATGTCTTACACTTCACAATTTTGTTTATCCGTTTGCATATTATATCTACTTACACTTATAAATTATACCAACCACTATAATATAATATGCGAATTAAATAAACACTTACGGCAGCTTTGTTTAAGTTCTTCAAGGACTGGCTGAGTAACGCCTTTTCAGCTATTACCTTGGCCAATCCACGTCTGTGGTACGTATTCATGGTCCCAGCTACTAAGAAATATGTCGTTTAATAGTATAAATTCCAACACACTTGTCGTAAGAATCAATTGCATAGGTACATCTGAAACATACGATAGAAAATGTACTTAAATATATTTACTACTAAAAAAGAAAAAACATTTTAAATTTATATAATCATTAATTTTTTTAAATTCTAAGTATGAACATAGTTGAGCCACAGTGATGTCTAAACAAAATAAAAAGTAAAAAATAAAAAAATGTAATTGCTTTCGTGCTTAATTTTTTTTCTATTATTTGTACACCTACATGATGATGTAAAAATGAATACAAAAGAACACATTTTTCATGACTGCTACAAATATACGAGTATATACTATACAGCATTCAATTCTGATTTTTAAATGAGTATTCAAGATTATATAAATCAAAAAAATATCCAACCATAGTTGGTTGAATAATACCCATCTATTAAGTTTTTTTTTCCTATGGTTTATATTAAAAATTAAAACCATTGAATTATTTTATTTTTAAGCAAATACAAATATCTTGAATTTATTTGGATGTATTTAATTTTAATGTATCTATATAATTATTTAAATTTCTATTTTTTAACATATAATTTCAAATGCTTAATGATTTTAAAAAAAAATTGTAAAAAATTAATTGAAACATAAAAATAGCATATTATTGTAGGTAACAAAATAGGCTAAAAAACGTAAGGATTTCAAAGTGTAGTAATTATTCTAAATTTTAAATTAACTTATTAGCTTAAAAATAAAATTTTAGATTAAGAAACAGAACATGTAAACGTTTCTCTTATATTATATAAAAAATAAAAAAATAGTATAATACAACAAATATAAATGAATGACTTATTCTAAAGACGTCAGATTTTTACTATTTGTAAGACATGAAAAATAATTATTATTATGATTTATGGTATACATATAAGATTAAATAAGTAATAAGTATATATTATTTTACAAATAAATGAATAATACTTTTAATGCAACTATAGTATATTTATTTTTATCTTTTTTAATTAATTTAAACTTTAATCAAAAAATCAACATGCGTATACTTAATACCTATAATTTAAAGCAATATGTTGAGTAAGCCTTTATGTAGTTATAGAGTCATATAATTTTAATGTGATTTCTTATTATATACCTACCTTCTTATATAGGAAAATAACTTATGAAAATAAAGCTAATTAATTATCAATTAAAACTAATTCATAGTTAAAGGGGTAAATATTGGTACTACTAATATTAGGCACATATCAAGGTTAACGTAATTTATTTTTTAGTACAATCAATAATTCATTAGTAATAATTTAAAAATTGTACGTGTGTTATCTAAATTACACTTCAATTCATCATCTTTCCATACATAAATATTTTTTTAATTAAACATTGAATTGTTGAAATACGTTGTCTATTAAACTTATATCAATGTATGAAATGTATAATATATTCATAAAACCCGTAATAAAATGAAGTAAAATATCGTTCAATCTCAATGAATATAAACTTAATATGCACTTATTATTTACTGTCTATAGAAAGACTTAATGTAATTTTGTAATTCAAAAATATATCTCATTATTTCTTTTGCGATGTTTCAATAGGTAATGTAATAAATATGTCAATTAAAAAACGTAAAGAATAATAATCTAGAAGCATTTACCTGTCACGTAGTGGACGTCTGGACAATATATCTTGGTGCTATGACCACCCGGTATGATGGAAACAAAAAAAAAAATAAAAAAATAAAAATACAATGGACTATCAAGAAGAATACTAAACAATCATGGGATCGTTGCTTCAACATTATATATGTATTTGTTTTTTTTCATTCGTGTTAATAAATACATGACAAACATATTAAACATATTTAAAATTTAAAATAAATAATATAATATGTACTCTACGGAGTTAAGACAACACTAAATCATGTTAGTCATAAATGCGTTTTAAAATGTTAAAGTAATTAAAAAATTTACTTTACCAAATTTATCAATATTGTGAACGAACTATATAATAAAAATAATTATATTAAACTGAATTATTTGTTTAATTTTTTATAAATATATGCACCTACTAATTTTTGGTTTTATCATTCCTTAATCCTTATACGTTGTCCACAATAACTATACTTTACTATGGCTGAGTTTTAGGGCTTGTATAAATATTGAATTAGTATTTCCTAAATATTATAAAACTAATAAGCACTGCACCGAAAAGTAATAAATATACAAATATAAATAAAATATAATTCAATAAAATTAAATGAGTTCACATTTTTCAATTCATTCTTAAATTTGAATTTAACGAAATCAACGAAAACAAATTTATTAAAACCATTTGTTATTAGGTAGGTTATTTTATATATTGAATCAATAAATTCATTTCTCTAACAAATGACACCACATAGAAAAAATGCAAATACAATAATAATAATAACAATAAAAAGTACACACAGCAGTAATATTGTAATAATAAATCATTAGTGGGAACCCCAAAAGAGATGTTTACACTATGAGCACAAAAAAACCAACCAACCGATTGTTGAGGGAGAAATGACTTAAACCCTTTTTCTTCAATACCTCTCCTCGACTCTCTCCCGAGTGTATAGATAGATAGTTTTTAATTTGAATGTTAAATGTTTATTTAGGCCCGATGAGATTAAATCATTGTTACCAGGTGTTTATTCAGGTCAATACACTTATTCTGTTTAGCTTTTTTTGGTTGGTAAGTATGCAGTGACTTGCAACGGAAGCACTCTGTCTAAGTCTCAGCAAATGAAAGTATATTTAAAAAGAAAAGAAAAAAAAACATTATTTTGAGTGGTAGTAGAAAAATAACTTCCTCCACATGATCATTGACTGTGTAGCCAACGATAATCGCGAGTTATTCCATTTAACGGATATAATACTTTATAAAATATTATATAAAACTGCTCGTGCGAAACATTAGCACATGAAAAGACTGAAAATAATAATAAATAAAATATTAAACGGAAGTTATGCATTTGCATTTAAGACTAATTCACACTCGTAACGGGTATGAGAAAGATTAAAGAAAACAAGTTCAATGACGATAATCTAAAGCAATTTTGCTTGAAGTAAATATCTAATCGAGTTCAATTGTGTAGAAGAAAATCCATTAATAAACATCTAATCTATGAATTAACTATAATTGCATGAAGATTAAAGATTAAACTACATTTTTTACTTTGAAAAAAAGTATCTAAATAAAATCAAAACAATTAAAGAGGGTGTCTGCACTCTATTTATTCTCTTCCTGACCTACGCGAAATAGCAAATTTGCGTTCAATAAAACCACTTTGTAATGTTAGCGTTGTTAAATGACCCATTATAAAAATAAAAATTAAGAATATTAACTGTGTTCTCATATTTGTACATTAAACATAGGTACTCATAACTTCCATAAAAATTATAATATCGTAAAACAGCCAAGAAAAATAAAAACACAATTATTATTCTTAATTATACATTTAATAAAAGATCAATTTACTAAAACAACTATAGCACTTAAGTTACTAAAGTTAACCATGGTTAACTCTTCTGAATCTAAATTTACTGTTACGCTTAGATGAAAAAAAAACAAACAGTGCGCTAACGGATAAGCAATGCTACATCTTTAATTTAAAATTAATGTTACTAGTATAAAAAATGTAAATTGAATCATAATATGAACTTGTATTTTATATTTTTATAATAAAATATTCTTTTTGGGCCATAAATCATCTAAAAAAAATAACCCAAATTATAGTATGTACACAAAAATTAATTTATTAAATAAATCTTGATATTTTTGAATTACTATTTTTCAACAACAAGTATATACTCGTACTTTTGAAGTTATCATGGAATAAAATTCCATTAATATTGAACAGTTTTATAACTTAACTTTCATAATACATTATTAAAGTTTGAATAACTTAAATGTAATCCTTTTGACTTAATCTATTTATGTTTTTTACAATTTTTAATAGCATTCAAATAAAATTAATAAGTATTTTCAATAAATGAATCATCTAAAATTAATAGTATATACATTGTATACTTGTATCTTATTAATATCTATTAAAAATGTATTGATAGTTTTCTCATTATGTTTATTTTGACATTTTTATTTAAATTTAAGATTTACATGAATATTCTTAGACATTTTAAGTATAACAAGAATAAATTCATTTTTTCGTAGTATAAACATAAGCCATAAACTGTAACCTATCTTAAAAATGTCAATATTTGTATAAAGATATAATGTATATTTAATTGTATTAATTTAATGCAGGCTAAAAACCTTTGTTGTTGAAGCCGTAATAAATTTATAAAAAAAAAAAAAAAAAATTAATTAATTAGAAGAGTGTAAATTTGGGCATGCTTAACTACATATATAATCTAGATACACTAACTACTATACAATAAATAAAAATTAATTTCCAACAATTAAGTATTTAAATTTCATATTTTTTAATATAGGAATAAGTAATGTATTTATCATGTACAAAACGAACCTAAATTGTATAAAAAGTAAGAATATGTTAAATATCACGGTATACAAAAATGTTTTGAATAGTAAAAAAAAACAATTAATATTAATTTAAAAAGTGTTTATCAATAATATTTTATCTTTTATTCCTATTAATCTCAAAATGCACACAGGTTAAAAATTATAATTTAGAGGCTAATCATTTCCTTTTAGATATATAAGGTACCTATAAATTATACACAGAATATTTCCAAAATATCTACACTTAATTAAAATAAATAGCATTGAGCAATTAAAGAAAAATCAAACAATATTATTTAAAACCTACTGTATCCGCACATAGAACGAACATTATTATTAAATAGGTAAGGCATAATTAAACACTCCGATCAAAGTGTACATTATGTTAATAATATTTGTAACTTATTACTTATTAGTTTTAAGAAATATAATTATTTATTATAAGAGTATGAATAATCAATAACCATGTAATATGTTAAAGCACATTGTAAAAATAATAAAATAATATTAACACTTCATCATTGATATTAACGTAAATATTACTGCTTATAAGATGAGAATAATAAAATTTAATAATTTTACTAAGTTTATACGACTCAATTTTATACTAAATGTGTAAGACTGAATTTTTATCAAGGTACCTATATCAAAATATTTTAATTTTTCAATTAATGTTTCTAGACTCTAATACGTATAAGAGGACGAGTGTGGTAACACTGACCTAGTGTCAACTGGTGTGTTATTCAAAACGAAACGTTCCCGCCACGGAATGTGTTTACGTAACTAGATCTTACACGTAGTAATGTAGTACTAAGATTAATATCCTACACACTATTTTCACTATTTTAATATCTAACATTTTAGTTAATATTTATTAATATAATATATCAATATTTTAGTTTATTAAATGAATGCACCACAATATATGAATACAAGGCAGACGGCAGTATAGACGTCATATTTTGGTAATAATAATAAACATACTGTAATGAATATTTTAATTTATTAAGTAGGTAGGTAACTGATGTTAGTATGTTACACAAATGAGAAAATCGATTAACTGAGATTTAATTTTATTAACTTCGTCGTAAAATATCACGATTATTGAATTTAAACGCGTTTAAAGGAAATCCTTTTACCGTAAAACCATATAAAAGAATTGTAATTTTAGATTATAATAATCAAAACATCAGAATAAACAAGATACGTCAATATTACTTAAAATAAATAATTGTACATACCTATTTGATATTTCATATCATGGCGTATACAATGTGTACTTACAATCAATGAATTAACAATGACAAACTTAAACGAAGTCTTCAAAATATTAATGTAGAGATTATTCTCTAAATAAAATAAACAAAACACGAACTTTACTCTTCATCAACGATTAATTTGTTTTCAATAATTTGGAACTGATAAGACGCGAGTTATGATAAGATTAACCGGCTGTTAGTTGTGCAATGGCGGGTGGTCGGTGTTGGTTGATAATCGTGCAGGTTCTAGGCGCGCCCGGTGTACAATAATTTGTATACGGTATTTTTTTTACACACAATAATTACCGACATTGGCATTGACTTCCTTTTGCCGTCAGCTTCTTACACTATTATAAATTATAATAATATTATGCATTCATACTCTTGTGTAATACTATTCACAAAATAAAATATTATTAGCATTTTTTAAATTAATTTTTCCCCCCTAAAAATTTTTTGAGGAAACCCAGGATCTACAACAAATTATTTAAATATTTAGTACAATAGTATAAAATTTAAAAATATAATGCACTATACTATTGTTTTGTCTGTAATTCATTATAAATTATAATATATTTTTATGTGCATGATAATAAATTAACTTTTTAGATTAACTTTGATTACACTAAAAAAGAACTTAAGAATTATTATTCAATTAATATTTTTTTATAGTTATCTCACAACAATTGAATAGTCACCAGTCACCAGTTACCACAATAAAAATATTACATATCACTAAATTAAATAAATTAAAATTAGTAAGCAACTGATGAGTTTTACAAACATGAAAATTGTAATATTAATACAATTTTAAGCTTAAAGAAATTTATAATTTTTTATAATTAACCGTTAACCATTTATTTTAATAAGAACTATTACAACTATTGTGCGTGTATACTTTTCATATAAAATATTATTGTATTATAATAATTAATTCGATTTAACTGAGTATTTCCTATCATTATTATTTTACATTTTTCTGTTAAATCTGTGATTAATTTTAAAATAATTATAAGTTAGGTATCTATTTAATTCACAAATAAATGAAGAAGTAGATAATAACTAGTAGGAGGAACTTGAATTTAATAAATAACAGTGACTATTCAATTCATTTAAATAGTAAATATATTTAGGGATTGATTAATTATAATCAGTGTCAAATACTCAAATGTAAGATCCAATTCGAAGCCCTGCAGCTTAATCATATGCGTATATCATTTTAAAGTAGGTACCTACTCTCTTAAAAGCTCTTCCTTCGGTCGTATAAAAATCCTTAAGCATCAATTTTTTTGATTGAGTGTATAAAATAATATATAACATTATATATTAAAAGTTTTAGTTAATTTTTTTTAAATATAACAAAATAACTAAAATCATTATTCTTTATTGAAATATTTAATTTTATTCAAATTTAAACTTTATCTATTATAAAAAATCACCAACGATAGCGATGACAAACACTAAAATAAAATAAAACACATTATTGTAAAATTAATACATTCATCGCTCTACTTAGAATTTAAAATCATACAATAGTACCTAAATGTACCTACTACGCGTATATAATTGAATTTCAAATATTTTTGAGTTACACACGTAACTTAAGCATTCAATATATTATTGAATATATTGAATTTATTATTATAGCATTAACTGTTTTACAACCGCACAATGTAGATTGTACTATTGTTAAGACTCAAATTAATAATAAATTATGATTTACTTATTTTTTTTCGTTTTCTTTTTGAAGTTTGAGTAGCTTGTTGATAAAATATTGTCTCGACGTGATTATATTTTATTAAAATATATAAATAATTATTATGTACCTAAATTACAGAACAAAAAAATAAGTAGCCATTGAACAAAACATTATAAAGTGTTCTACAGACCGTGTTATTTTAATTTTTACTCATTTATTCCTTTAATTTTTCAGTCGATCAATTATTATCAGCTGATTAAAATCTAATTAAAGATATCAGATCTTAATTATTGTATGATTCACACTTCTTATATATAAAGAAAACAACAGTGATAAAAATGCAGTTCCTATGTTATTTGAAAACAATTTGAATGTATAGATTTTTATATATTGTACTATAGTTAATAATTATTATAAAAAATAAAATTTTAATCAATAAAAGGGCATGGTAAATAATGTAGATTTTCCTGTGAAATCTTTCAATTTAAGGGGTAGACAAATGCGTACATGCCGTCTAAGCTAGTATTAATTTGCAGGACCTACAAAATATATTAATTTATTATCAAGAGTATTCTTGAACTGAGATATAAAAAATATTAAATAATTTATTTTTTAACAACAGTTAAATCCAGAAATAATATATTTAATTTAATTTAATATGATAGTAGGTAACTATTATATTATTATTTATTTAATATTTCACATTAATTAAAGAAATCATGAATGCATATGACTAAGAGGTAAATAAACTAATAACACGTATATTTATTAAATTAAATGCACAATAAATACTGATTATAAATTAACATGTTACACGCCGTAAATATATATATATATTTATTTTTTTAAGATGCATTTACTAAATATCTTAAAATTATTTTATCTTATAATTAAATAATATACTATGAATAAAATGAATCACTCTGTAAAATAAGGTATGAACTTTTAAAAGTACCTATTTTGTTTTGGCCAATGTAATTTTAACACTAATGTGAACTTCAAAATGGACGTGTTATTTGTAAATTTATCAAAATCAGTAATCTTCTTCGAATTATTGTTTACCATAATTAAATTAAATCTGAATATATTATGTTTGAAAAAATGGCAAATACATATTAAATAAACTGGTGCTTTTAAATCTATATATACTTAATTATACCATACATTTATTCAATTGAATACTAAACAACTCAATGTGTTAATCAATAGGAAAAACAAAATTTCTCAATGAAATTATCTTTAACAGTTTAAACTATTGTTTCAATTTTGTATACCATTAAATCAAAAGTAGTTATATTATAAAGTACTTAAAATACGTATGCCTAAGCCATATTGGTAATACAACATATACCAGCTATAGTAAAATGTACATGTTGATATATCACATAGATACGTAGAAGAGTTTATCCACAGTTATTTTATATTGCTATTTATATACATCAAAATAATAACTTATCGCTTGACAGAATTTTTTAAGACCATAATTTAAATTAATTTTTAAGGAAAACCAGATCGTAAGCAATAACAATTTATCTAAGGGACGTAATATTATAATATTTATAAAAAAGTATACGTTTATTACGAATATGTAATATATTATACAATCTATTAAATATTAATCTATGGTGCAGAATGACTCCAGTAGAATCAAGCTTAATAAGAATAAATTTTAATAATATTATTCTTATAATTTTATTTGTACTACTCACTAGCATTGTCTTGTATGTATACAGTGTACTTACTATAATTTTCTGTTGTGTGTTTCACGATTAACTATATCTATTATTACGTTTAGGTTGTGTGCGATCGCTCATATTAGATTTTAAATTTCTAATTGTTTTTCAAATTTTATTGTTTATAATTTTTTTTTTTTTTTTAGTCGATTTCTAATTGTAGTTACATTACTATAGTAGTACTATAGTAATAACTAATAATGGAATAAATGCGAAACAGCAAATCATCAGAATGCCAGAATGTCAGGATCAATGATTTATTGCATTAAGTATATAAGGTATACTTGTTGTTTATGTGGAATAACTAGTAGAGAATTATATAAATAAAAAATATATTTCACAATTTTATTATTTTAATAGGTACCTTGGAAATTACTAATTGGTAATATAACTATACAATTTGACATTTTGTACAACGTGTATTATTAAATACTAACTACTTTATAGGTATTAGTATAATAAATTTATAATAATTGATAGTATTATAGTATTGTTTTAAAAGATTTAATACAAATATAAACAATAAGGTCACTTAGCTGTTTAGTAGCAGGTATCAAGTATATACTTTGTCATCGACAGTGGATCACTTAAATGAGTTTATTAAACTTGAATTCGATGATAAATTATGATAAAAAAATATTTTAAGCGTAGTTTGTCGATATATGTTGATAATTATATTTTAATTTAAAAATATATCAATAATAATTATTTATTCATTTTATTTTTTTAATATGGTGGGTTAAAATAATCACATTAATATAAACGTACCTATTATATAATTATTATTATATTTTTCTTTCAATATTACTTATTGTTATATTAACTTTAGCGCATACACCTAACTTAAAGTAATTATACTGACGAACCACAAAACGGTATTAATACATTTTTGATATGAATAAATTAAAATTAGTTAAAATATTTTTAAAAAATAAAATATTAAAATACAACAGACATCATTGTAATACCATTAAAACCAATAAATTTACCGTTTTACTCGTATTTAAATTCTCTTGTATAAGTACCTACGTTTATAGAATATTTGTTATTATAATTAATAGTTCTCTAGTTGATATTACAATCGTATTATAATTATTTAGTGTTTTCATTTTTATTTTCATAGGTATATGTATAAATAATAATATAGATTAAACATTGTAATTTTAATAAAACTATTTATTTCAATTTTACATAAAAAAAAAAAATATTGACGTTTGTGTTTTTTATTCTATTGGCATTTATTTTTTTTTAATATTATTATTTATTTGAAATTAATTTTTAATTTTTTTTTTCTTTTGAATATCCGAAATTGTTTATGTTTCTGTAGAAAATGGTATATAATAATTGCCGAAAGGTAATTATTTTAATTTTCTTCCGACGATGTATTGTATGCACGGCGGATCTCCGAGAAGCAATAAGATACAGCACAATGCATTTTTATACCGACGACAGTATAGACATGACATCCAACGGAAGAAACAAACATTAAAAATATATTTAAAAGTATAAAATAAAAAAAAAATAAACAGATAAAAATAGGGTAATAACATCGTCGTAGGCATAATGAAAACCTCATTGCTACGGATGTAATTTATTATTACGCACTTGTTATTCATCCAATGAGTCAAAATTTAATTGTACTGTCTACCTTAGTAATAATAATAATAATAATGATAATATTCTTGGCGTGTATAATGTCCGTATAGATCAGTCTACCACCGGCCACCACCGTCCACCGTTTTTTATCCTATTCTTTGGTCGTCTTATTCCTCCACCGTACTGTACAAATGTATAATAATACAATCAGCTATTTGCTCCGGTAGTCCGGTTTATGATAAAATTAGTATCAATCCATAATATACATTTGCCCATGTAATATGTATTCAAATACTTCTCTAAAAATAATTTTTTTGTACATAGCACGTAATTATATGTAATAGTCATACAATTGACTTTACTTTAATGAACATTTGAAGTTATTCTAAATTTTGTTGTAAACTTTAACTTTAAATTAAAATCGAGTATTGTTCATAGTAAATATTTATGATTGTACCTCATAATTTTATGTATTATTTATATACCATAAATATACAGTTATATTATGTGAACAATTCTTTGCGTTTACACTAGACTGAATAGTTAATAAAAATATATCAAATAGTATATATTAATTTTAATAATAATTGTATTGAAATAAGAAATAATAATAAGTTAAAAGGTTTATTTTTACTATGTAATATAAATTAAAATTATCCCATAACAATAAAGTACTTTAGTAAAATGTACTAAAATATTAATAATTTATTATTATTAAAATTAAAATACAATAATTTACATTCATATAAGTACAGTTTAAAATACCAAAATATTATTAATATTTATTACGATATACCACGAAAATATGAAATACGGCGGTTATTGCTATAATCACAATATAGTGAATTTTATAGAGTGCAGTATATTATCATTTAAAGTAAAGAGTAACGGCTATATTATTCTGATTATACTACATATTATTATTATTACTATTTTCTAGTAATAAAATGTATCATTATTCATTATTGAACACAGTCAAATAATATTGTGATAAACAAACTAGTTTTTGATTACATTATTATAACACTTAAAATTGTATAACTCAAAAAATAATGTCTTATTTTTATTTAAGGAAAGAAAGGATAAAAATGACGAATTTTAAAATAGTTTCAAAAATTTTAAATTGAAATGATATTAGTTTTTTTTTTATGAAGATCTAATTACAACAGTGTAAATTTGATTAAAATAATTAAATTAATAGACCTATAATTTATGTACAGTCATAACTCATAACATATATCCAATGATCTTTAATAATGTTATAACTTTGAGAAGCATCAGTAATACACTATATCATATATTTATGACTTTCACATAATATTTGCTTAAATAAATTGAAAGTGCAATAATAGTTTATTTGCACATTAAAAACTTACGTGTGATTGATTTCATAAAATATGTAAATATCAATTAATAGTATTAATACATAGAGATTGAAATTTTCAAAAATGTGATGATTTTTAATTTATAAAAATGAAATGATTTAAAGGATTTTAACAATTTATTTTCTTAATTATTTATGTCTATGCATTTTATAACAACTAAAAAAAAAAAACTATAAAATTACATAATATTTTTTTGTAATTAAAAATTAAATGTGAAAATATAGATTATCAATTTAAAACGTAATTAATATATTGCAATTCATGTATGATATCATAATAAATTAATAAATAGTAAATATAGTTTTTAAACCATCATATATATCGCGTATTATACACTGCAGTAATTACATAATAGTATGTAGGTCATTAATAAAAAAATATATATCTTGATGCACAAAATTATCAAGCTATCAGTTTTCAATATTTTTATAGTAACATTTTTTATACTTATGTTCCCTCCACTATAATACAAGCATTAACATTATACAAGGTGATTCACCAAGCATGCCAATCCTACTTTTATTCTTTAATAATGTATTCATTATATTTCTCATTTTTGAAATGCTTTAATATACAAAAAAAATATTTTTTATACTTTTTAAAGTAGGTCATATGATGACACAAAATTCTTATTTTTTTTTTTAATTAAACACCTTTTTTTTTTTTTACTAAAAACCATTACAGATTTAAAAAAATAAATAATTTGTATCTAAATCTAAATTTTAACAAATGAAAATTCAGAATTATTAAAGTTATTTAAGTATTAAAGATAATATAGGTAGTCCTTATTGATATTTATGGAATACAATAATTTATGTAGTATATAATATTTAGTTTAGTATTTTGTAGGCACTTATTAATTAAACTAATGCTATTATTATAAATTATAACATTTTAATTGATTATAA
Source organism: Melanaphis sacchari (assembly GCF_002803265.2). NCBI lineage: Eukaryota > Metazoa > Arthropoda > Insecta > Hemiptera > Aphididae > Melanaphis > Melanaphis sacchari. The sequence goes on along the minus strand of NW_020270469.1, from coordinate 5,815,631 downwards.
CTAATTAATATAGTCTTAAAATCCTAACCTATTATCGTGGACTATCATTCTTATAATGCTAAAACGACTCGTTTGAATTTTAATTTAGCTACATTAACATTTTCAACAAAATCTGGTTAACAATTGAAAAGGTGGTTTTCGTATGAATATAAGTTTGTATCACTCCAAAACACCTTAAATATAACCTTTAAAGATTATTTTTTGAAAATATAATAACCAATATTTTGATATAATATGCATAAATTGAGGAACATATTATAATGGTGACAATATTCCGTGAATCAGTCTGTATATTGTATGATTAGACATTTTAATAGATTAATATGTATATTGTTATTTGTTAATATATTATGTATAATAAATTTATTTTTGATTGCGTTTTCAATTTAAATATATCTTATTATTCTTGTTATTACTGCATCAGTAGATAGTTTATTTAGAAAAAATTTAAATTAAATAAATATGGTAATATTGATGTCGAATGTAATAAGAAAATTATAAGTTTTAAATGATGAATAATAGATGGTGTTTATATTAGGATTAGAAAGTGTGATGCATAATAATTATTTTAACAATACTGAATACGTGCAGGTAAATATTAAGCAACATTAAATTTATAGTGTAAATATACAATATACTATATTATATATTTATTTTACAGGTACCTATTATACCTATGCACTTTTGCTCTGACACAATTAAAAACGTAACTCGAATACAATTCGATGTGAAGTGAATACGATTTTTTGGCATTTGTAAATCACCACAGCTGCAGATAATAATATATCTGTTAGCGGGGTCAACGGCAAGAACTTTGGGCTGGTCGAAAAACACGCGGAACGCAAACAACTGAAAATAATACACGACAATGTCGTGCACGACCCCCGTGCCGTAGACGAATTGTGATACCACAAGAATTGGAGCGCTTGTTTAAACGTCAAGGTCGCCGGCTCAAACGTCGCGCCCGAGCGTTGTTATTATCACTTGACGCTCACACCGCCGTACTCCGCGTAACCAATAATAATAATAATAATAATAATAATAATGATAATAACGATAATAACATGAGATATTGAAAATTTTCACAGTAGTGTTTTCTCTCGCGCTTACAAGGTGGTATACGTCGTCCATACCTATAGGGTATATTATACGTATTTATAGTGGTGCAGGCGTAGTTCTAATAATGATAATAATAATATAATATATAACGACCACGACGGCGTTGATTGCCGTCAGTGGTGCGCGCGGAGACTGGTCTCTATCTTCCACACACTCACACGTGCATGCACATGCGCGTATTGCCCGACCAGTAGTTGGTACACACGACGACAACGACGAGCATTGTTCTGCAATTAGACATGGAGCCGCGGGCCGTGGTCTGGCTACTGGAATTGATCTTCACAAGCCTCCGGACCAATCGATTTTCATTATTATATTATTATTATTATTATTATTATTATGATTATGATTATACACGTTTTTTTTTTCCATCCTCATACCGACGACGATACGTATACCTACTTAATTTTTTTCCTTTTATTTTTATATAATATTATGTGTAATAACGTACACAGGTACGCGTACGTCGCGCGTCTCTTCGCCGTCGTTATTAATCATTATTTTATGGTCGCGCACGCGCATACGTACGCGCACAGACGGACGGAGACTGCACAGAGACCAATGAAAAACCACAATAATACATAATAATATAATAATAACTACTAAAAAAATTACATATAATAATGAAAGGAATAAACATATACATACGCGTACCGATTTATACGGTACGCGTATGTGCCGCAATGGTGCTCGGGTCTATGGATCGGGCGCGGATGACCATTGTATACTGCGTTTTATGTACATGATTTTTATTCTTTTTATTATTTTTTTTTCTTTTTTTGGTCTTTGTTCTTCACGGTGGTTTTATCGTGCGTACCTCATTAACGACACTCTAATTATTAATTTTCCTTTCACACGTATAGGTCTAAAACGCGTTCTCCGTTACCTCTACTCCTATATGACCGCCTCGTCGTCCCGTCACTGCACCGTCGACCGATCGACCAAAGTACGTACGTATTACACTGCCTAATATATTTATATATATATATATTATATCATATAATTCGACCCGCCACCGCCGCCGTGTATATTTTATTATTAGTCGGGGAATAATTAATAAAAAAAATAATATAATAATAACACCATGGCTGTCTCTGCATTCCATCGGATCTCACGCGTGCTGGACCTATTTTTAAAGCGTACCTATACAGCGTATTATTATTTTACTATGATATACCATTTTACCATATTATTATTATTATCATTATTATTATAACGACTTCGTCGTCTTGAAAACCGTGAAAAACGTCTGCAACGGTCCTTGGGAAAATTCGGTGGTATACCGACGGGCGTCGAGGACAATAACAATAAACTCACTATACGCATATACATATAATGTGCACGGACACACAGCTATATATACATACAAATATTTATATATACATATAGTTGCATATACGACTAGATCCGCAGCAATGGCTGTACCATTTGCACAACGCATATATACGGCCATTATTATGGATTTTGTTTAGAAAATGACTAAACAAAACTATTATTATTATTTTTATTAGGTATTTAACTTGAATGCATACATTGTTATATTATAGGTACGTGATGGAAAATATTTTCAGCATTTACCGTTACGTCGTTTATAATTCTAATCGTTAAGTATAATATTCTACCCTGCAATATCTACAACTCGTTGTATACCTACTTATAATACAAGGTTCTGGTGTGAATAATATTTTGGTATTTTCATGTCTATTATCATTTGTGTGTGCTCCGTCGAATGCGTTTGGACGCGTGAATTATTTTTTCCTCATGATCGCCTATTGAATTTGAATAATATATTATTAATAAGAAAAAACAGGTAAAAAAATGAGAATCATTGCAGTAGTATGAAGATCATAATATATTATGCATATAATAACAATATATGATAGAGTAACTATAATTAATTTCTCTATTACCGATTTGCATAACCGCATAGGTTTTTGAGGTTGTAGTTACATCACAAAGCAACTGTTAATGTAATTTATAATTATTTAAAAAAAATTAATAATCATTCGCTGAGAAAAGAACATTTCATGTTAAATAAAATATTTCATTATTCGTTAAAATTTAATTTGTACACTAAAAATAAAACTATTCTATAAGACTTTAAAAGTATGCGCCATATCAATGTTATACATTATACAATGTTTAAAATCATAGAATATAGTTTATTGATAAAATTTAAACATTTATATACATAATTTACTTATTATATAATCAAATATTTTATAATATATTATATTTTCGCGAAAAAATGTCTGTAAAGCCTAATTTAAAAAAAAAAGTATAAAAGTGAATAGTTTTCAAATTATTAATTAACGCCATTTAAACACATTGATAAAATTTTAATAAGTACAAATTTGATAAATGTACAACGTAAAAATTCAGTTATAGCCACAATAATTTACTATGTTATATAAATCAGAACAGATTAAACAGTTTGTTTTAAAAAATAATTGATCAATTTTGTGCCCCTTGAACTTGATTCTGTTTGTACTCGATACGCCTATGCTCTGAGTAATAATTTATAAATATTCTAATATACCTACAATTTGTAATAATAATATTAAATTATAGTTTTAATAATACAATATAATTAATTTAATTGCATGTATTTTACATATTTAACTTATTCTGCATTCACTATAGAATTTCTATGATCCAAGAGTTAACGATACAATTTTCTTAAATAAAGTATATTAATGAAGTTGATAAAATAAAAGTTATGTAAGTAATATAGGTAATTCTTATGTTTAGTTTTAAGCCACTTCGGTAGGTATTTTAAACAAATATTAAAATACATTATATAACGGTAAAAAGTAAATATTTAAAAATTGAAAAAAACTAATCTAGAATTGTTCAAATATTATTCACTTATATTTTTGAATATAAATTATTCTTCTTTCATATAGTGTAGATTTGTATTAAAAAAAAATATATTTTCAAATTGCCCCTATATGTATGCATATTAACGAGCTGCATAGATATCAATCTGTATTCAACTTATATTTTTAATTATAAATTGTGTTTCAATAATATTTAGTTATTCTTGTTTAAGTGCATTAATTTTATTCCATTGAGTGTTAGTGGGTACTATAAAAGAATATTTTTTCTCTAATATATATTATACGTGTATATTTGTATATATTATAATCTCACACGCGTCGTTCGGTTATTTATGTCTATTCGGTTCGTTGATTTATAATTAATATGCTACATTAAAGTATTTAAAAAGAATGTAAGATAAAATTAATTTACAAGTAATTTATGTTAATTTAATACGAAAAAAATGTTTTCAATAACATTTCTTTCGATATTCGTTCGTCGCAATTATCTTCTATCGTGTTTCTCTAATGAACATCATGTTTAACGCATACACAATAAATACTTTATTACAGTATTTTTATTTTTTAATATTTTAAATATTTTAATGTAACGTTACAAAACTCCTACACGGTGTACCTACGTACATTTTTCTTGTAAAACATTACGAAATAAAAACATTAAAAATAAATTACAGATTTTATAAAGTGTGACGATTTTATCGTAGAACGTTTTAATGAATTCGAACTAATGGAAACAAAACCGTCACTGTGTAAGTTATTATTGTACGGTCTTTGTTTGTTTTTCGTCCGTGTACAAGTGTTACCCGCCGTAACGTGAGAAAAACGCAACAACGGGTAATTATTTTGTATATATATATTGTTATTATTATTATTTTAAATACGATATGACGTCGTAATTACACTATACGAGACGACACTGCACGTTTACACCGCCACTGCAGCAGTGTTGTGTATTTGTGTCTGCGTGTACGGTAAAAAAAAAAAAAAAATGCATAATTACATTCTCACCTACAGCACACGGATGGATATTAGGTACAGCCGACGCGTTTCCTCGAGTTATATATGTAAACAATACATGATATATTATCATATATATAAATATATATATATGTGCGCGTGTGTGTTATTATGCGCGTGCGCGAGTATTGGCGTGATGAAAACAAAACGATTATATTATTGTATTATTATCATCAAACGTATCAGATCTATTAGATATTCAACGGGAGTAGAGGTTTGTTGCACCTCGGATGAATATTATAATGTTATTATATTGGGCGAGGGGGGGGATGTACACGTGTTTTTTTCCACCTACTTTATGTACATTATACATACATATACGCACAGACGCATGTCTGTCGTAAAAAGACGCATTATTATCGTCGGTCGCGGTAGATTCGTTATAAGTATATTGTATAGATATTACTATGTGCGATGATTTATTTTTCGTATTAACATATTGATATTATGATATTATTGTCATGTATAGGTACGCGTCCGTATACACGAATTTAATAAGTCAGTCACCGGACAAACGGAGCACGCGACGAATATTATATTTTTATACGCACTTATTCCTCAGGAAATTTTCCTCACGGCATACCAAAAGTGCATACGTTCCGATCTCCTTGTCGGATCGCCGCTGCGCGTCACTAACCGATTATCGGACTTAATGATCGGATTCGATTCAGAAAATTAGTACGCGTTGGTATATTATAGATAAATATATAATTATGAAAATATATTTTACTTCCATGCCGATACTCGCGGCCACTGAAACAACGTCGACAAATTAATAATAACAATCAATTAAAGTGTTACTATGTTAGCGGTTCTATGTCTAGTTCATTATGGTGTTGGATGTAGAATAATACATACCAAATATCCTAAATCTGAATTCTGAATAATCTCTTATCATAATGTATAATTTTAAAAATATTTGTATTATCTTAATAAGTGTAACTATAACTTATCTAGATAAATGAATTTGAGAATTTTTTTATTTTTTTTTGCGAAAAACTAATTTTACTACTTTTCGACCTTGAAATAAGTATGAGATCAAATAATAATTTTTCCTGCGGTTTATTAACATGATTTATACCTATGCATATCTTCTATAACAACACGGCGCTAAGATTTTTTGTGCATTAACAACACCTATGACTTTCTTACCTCGCAATATTTTGGGATAAATTATAAAAAAAAATATTTTTGCACTATTTTTACACTAATAACTAGCATGCATTATTAACATGAAGGGGTGAGGGCTTAAATCTTTCTTTGCATTTTAGCAAAATATAAATACCTATTTACTACTTAAATAATGTTCAATAATTTTGGGAGGCTTACCCCCCCCCCCCCCCATATCCGACTATGGTACAAAGTCTCTCCGCACGATGACATTGTAGTCCTCTGATACCAAGACATTTTCCCCGTGGTTCAACAGCCTGGATTATACCTAATTCAACTAATTCAAGGGGTTTAGCTATTCATTCTTTTCGGGACCTCTGACTTACGGTGACGTACTGAGTCAAGCCCAATGCCCAAATAATCAATTCAACACCACACTTTGTGGTTCACTATGCAACTTTTTTTCTTCACAAGTATTTTTCTTTTTTTGTGGTTGTTTCTTCTCCTAAAAACATGGACTAGACACATATACCCGTGCAAGCGAGCGAATCCGGAGTCCGCAGTATCCGACAGCTCAAAATGTCAACAAGTATACTTTTTTCTCGAAATAAAATAATATTATTTTCGAGAATACTGCGATGCTCACACCGGCCAATTTATAATATAAATAGTATTATTATACTATGTTTTTATAATATAATCTATTATTTTATTTTGACTTAGTGCAGTTTATGAGTTCTGCGGGTAATCGTGTATACGAGTGGCACATGTAAGAACTCTACTATAGGTACTATGAATAATACGTGCTTACTGGTCGATGACGATAAAGATAATCGCATATACTGCGTAAGTATAGCGTCTAAGTATATACGGAAAAAATTCGATGGGAAAAAAAAAATAAATAATAATTCGAGTATGTGTATTAACGCGCGCGGTTTTATAAAGCACATATGAGTCTCTATATATACGAATTACCCGAGGAATTACCTATATGTATATAAAATATAATATTTTATGTACATCAATCACGAAATATAATACGTACAGAAGATTTGATCATACGGACTATAATCATAGAGCAAAATGGATACATACATATAGGTATATTCAATATCGTATACGCACATATTATGCGTATAAGTACCGGGGTAATAATAATAGTAATAATAATATTTATACATATACACCTATGTGTGTTTCTGATGGTGTTATTCGTACACCAAAAAAATAAAATCACTACAATTTACAATTCTTTGAATATTTAAAAAAAAACACCGCCTATAAGAGCGCTTTTTTAATAAACGACATATTTTCTTATTTGTTACGTTCTACAGTATGGATATAATATAATATGAATATCAATTGTAATATCATAAATGTACGCAGGCACGCAGCTTGAGTGTTGAGTATAAGTGTTTTGATTTTCTAGTGACACCAATTTGCTGTGGGTTTTTATCAAAATTATAATTGATCTTTTTTTGTTTTGGAGGGGCCGAGGAGGTAGTCAAGCACTCCCCAAAAATTTGAAACTTGATTCAGTATACAATATTATAAAAGAATACCATGGTATTATATCCAAATTGTATTTAAAAGTTTACCAGAAGTTTCTGAAAAACAATATTTTTCATATTAAATGTGCATAGTTAATGCATTTTTGGAATTAAGACTGATCATAATAATTTATCATGAAATAATGTGTACAGTGTTTTAGAATTTATAAAATAACGTAATAATTAATAAGCATTGATCAAAAATATAAACGAATACAATTTATTATTTACGGATTATGTATATCTAAAATAATAGTATGAGTTTTATATAAAAATAGGTTATCATTATATTACAGTCACCTGGTAGAATAAACAAAATTATTATATTTTTATTGTATCAAAAATTTAAAACTTTATCTAGTTGTGCCGAACGAATAATTATTTTAAATAACCATATTTTTTGTTTAAACAAACTAATGTGATTACTGCATTTTTGATCCAATACTTTCCAATATTATAATAATGCACTTTAATATTGCGTGTGGCCGAGATTCAATAGTGACGTGTAAATATAAACATTTTAAAAAGAAAAATGAAGAAGACCAAAATTTATCTTATTTTTTTTTAATAATGATATGCGTTAGTCACTAAAATACCTAAACAAAACCCAATGAAAGAATGTTTGTAATTTATGCATTCGATGAAAAAAAAATATGAGTAGGTACCTATACCTAATTAAACAGATAGATTGAATTCTTCGACGCACTCGGTCCGCACGTCGACTGTCCGTAACGAATCTACATGTATTGAACATTTTTTAATTTGCTTTGTTTAAAAGGCTTTTCTACAAACGCATAATATTATATGTGTATATGTATATTATACTCCGTGTGAGTAAACATTTATAAATCATAGTAAACGTTTTAATTAAACGCATACTAACTAAACGCACGTCATATTTTATGTTATTGTGTTTGTATACATATTTATAATATATTATACAATAATATGTATACGACACCGGTGTGTAAAAGTTATTTTCGAAACTATTTCTCGACTACGAGTTACAGAAACGAATAAGTCGTTTAAATCACGCGTTACATTTAACACGTTACGGTAAATATAGTAAATGCGATTTAAATATTATTAAAAAATATGTATCATAATACGTATATACAAATATATACGTATCACATACGAGTATATTATATTAACGTGTGCATAATGCGTTATAATAATATAATATTATTGTATTTTGTACAATTTATACATTTGATTGTCATTCTTGTGTTTTTATATCGAGCGCATAATAAACACATATTTTGTGGCCTCGCCAACTTATAAAGTAGTAATACCAATGTCAAACTAAACCACAGTACCACAGAGTTATATATTATTACAATTAAAAACGAATTGAACTGTAATTAATAAACGTGCAATTATTATAATATTATAACATAACGTTGGTCGTGTGATATTGAAGTATACCTATGTCCTTTGATTATACACGGTTGGCTGTTGGCAAGGTGGTTGTATGTTGATCGTATTAAAAATTGTAATGCACGTTACTACAGTTATGCACACCTATATAGGTTGGCGCGAGAAGAATTTTCGGAAAAATAATCTATTCTTCTGATGGTTTTAACATTTTCAGACTATCCTTTCACGACAATGGTGATTGGCGGTAAATACATCACAATCACTTGCACGCTGAAGGGTCGTTCAAACTTTTCGTTACAAAATTGGCGGAGATACCTCAAGGATACGTCTTATATAATGCAACTCCCACTATATAGTTTCATAACGCAAAATTAACACGACCCCTTATGTATAGATTAAAATATATAATAATAATAGTAATAATGCGCGTTATAAATCTTAGCCGTACACTCGCTAAACACAATAACCGATGTCGTCCCCCGCATCAACCCCTCACACGACGTCTGACAAAATATGTCTTAACCAGCAAATATATTTCTTTTTCAAACACACACACACTCACACACATACACACATACATACGTCACAGAACGTCGTTTATTATTTGAAACGTGTTATTCTTGTTATGAATCGTTTCGGCGGCGGATACATTCAAATCAATCAACCGCATTGAAAACGGACCCCCGGTGGACGGACGAACCGAGATATAATATGTATAATATGGTATGCGCGCACACCGCGGCGGGCCTACAACATTCCGGTTCCATTTGGACCCCACGGCCAATCGCTGCCGCCGTATAATATAGTTTAGCACGATAATTAAACAATTATATTCATCGGTGTTTTTTTTTTTTTTTTTTCTAAAATATTTTATCACATCATCGTCAAGGAATGCGAGGGTAGTCGAATAACGCCTAGTATAATGCGTATAATAATAACATATAATATACATATATATATATATACAATGTAAAAGAGATAAAACGAAAAAAACCGCGTGATTTCACGATCAGTGATCGATTACAGAAGCAACGCCTCGAGTAAAAAACGAAATAAGGAATTGATCAGGGAAGAAAAAAATCAAAACGTGAACATTATCATATACTTTTATACATTGTACACACGCCGTCATAACATATAATACTACGATATTATTATGATCGCGTCCAAATAAAGTATTTTATAATCGTAAACCGTTTTATTCGACATAATCGCGGGTTGTCGTATAAAATATATTATACGTCTGTAGTATATAGGTGCACATGCCCATACGCGATGCGACCGAGCCGTTATTAAAAAAATTAACTCGAAATCGGAAAACACGAAATCACCATACCTATTTTGGTGGGTGGAAAATGTATAATCGTATACTTAATACAATAAAATATTTATTTTTTATTGCTGCGGCGCGCGTGAGTCTACGTTATAAGCTCGAAGGACCTAGGGGGATTTTGTTCGATCACGGCATCGCCATTTGTCTATCATATTGTGATTATAATATTTATGCTACGCGTTGTCGACGGGCGGTGCTGGGTCGCACACGACGACTACCGTGTGTGCGACTGAAATTATAAATATCAATAATGATAAACGCAACCGAAATAATACGTTTAAATAAAAAAAAAAATGACGTAGGTATAATGTACGGCTTGGACAACACGCGCGTGTACAACAGCATATACCTATAACAGTGCTTTTATACATAATACGTACCTCTCCCCCGTTTACATATTATTATATATATAAAGAGTAATAGGTAATAATTGCGCGCGAGACTGCTTCTCGTGCTGTGCAATTAAATGCAAATTTGTATAATATATTATTTTATTTAATCGGCACCGAATCGTGAGAATTTATCGATTATTATTATTCACCATCGTAGTTATATAACAACGTAAAAAACAGTCCATGAACTCGAAAATATATTCGTCCGCCGCGGCAGCCGTCACGAAAAAGACCGTGAGGATATCACGCTCGGTCGTAGTAGTGCGTAATGCATATTTTATGTGTACACGCCGGCGAATGTACTAATTGACCAGGTCGCATCGTCAGCGGAAAGAACAATACGATCTATAATGACAATAATAATAATTGTGTAATGATAACTACAGAGCGATAATAAGGCCGAACTAATCGCCGCCGGGCCGTAAAACAATTAGAAAATGTCGTCGTCCTGAGCTAACCCCCCTGTCGACACGCCGCGACAGTTTTCCGCTGCTATCCCTCCCCCGCCGCCCAATCCCCGCTTCAACGAGAAGACGATGAGTATAATAACGGAGACGATCCGACCGGACGAAGACTATCCGATCGGCGTGTCTAGTTGTTGCTGCAAAGAATCCAGACGACGAAAATGGTCTTTTCTGCGGCGGCGCTGCGGTTGCAGACGATTAGGCATCGGGAGGATATTATTACCGTTTCCTTTTAAGCGCACATTTACCCGTACAATTAATAAGCTCGCAGGATCCACTTCCGGGTACGTGTGTACCGTATTCGCTGCACCTGCAGGCGCGGCTGCGGTGACGAACCGATAGAGGTACGCTATATGCCAAGAAGAGAGTACCACCAGCGGAAACTCGACATCAGAGACGACGTCGTTTGTAACGATAACGATTTAAAAAAACAAGCGCGATTTGTATTATAATATTTAGATGCGTAGTCGATACGATACTTACGCACGCGGAATAGCTGTCGACCGATTAGTGAAAAATTCGCTACAGGATGATTTGAATGACGTTATCACAGTTTTGAGACGACTAAAGTCGCACGTCGTTCCGGCGATTCTGCGATTGCATTGTATCGACGATATCGCGTGTACGTCATTCTCATTAAAAAATAAACACCTGCACGGATGCTGGTTGTCAATGATAGTTTACGGGACGGCCGGCGGGAGTCGATGCCTAAAAATCGACTGTGAAATAAAAAATAAAAAAAAATTTAAAAATCAAACAGGCCTATATGGCAGTACCGCGTAATAAATTACGTATGTAATATTATGCATAGATAAGGTAAGAACCTATGTACGTTCTGCCCACATTTAATGTAATATATTCTCTCGTGGTATTCGTAGTATAAATAAACTCTGACCACGGTATAATATTGTAACGTGACCGGAACAATAATACGAGTAGGTACCTATGTACGTATTTAGGCATAATAATATATACATCCAATCAGTGGACGCGCGTTTGTACGTCTGACGAGTCGACGAGACTTTTGCGTCTATTACAATAATATATTACGTAATAAGGACCTAGGTACCCGTTCTCATTTATATATTATAATATGTATATATATATATATATATACGCGCGAGGCTGCTACTAGTGTTTCGAAGACCATTTTTCATAATAACATCGTTCGTTTACACACACGTTTAATATACATATACACATAATATTTTATAGAAGTGTTCACGTACTACGTTTATACTGTATATATATATATAAAAAATATGTGTATAATGATAGATATCGGAGGAACGTAAATTTGTATACCTATGTATGATAATATGTATTGGAATGCCAATCGGTTTCACGTGTGGGCGAAACACACTTGACCCAAACCGTAGGGGGTATGGACGACGACGACGACGACGAAGACTCGGGACGACGGGTGAGAGAGAGGACACTGTTGCATCTGATATACATTATAATATACACGCGCACACATACGCACAACAGTACAGGTATATATGCCACGGCGGGGAGGGGCGGGCTGGCGGGCGGTCAAACAGGTACCGGTGAGTCTGCCGGGGACTGGATCGGACCGCGCGTGTGTGCGCGCGGGCGGCGCGCGCGGACGAACAATGGTAATGGAATGCGAGCCGTCGTGGTGCCGGACCTATATGAGACGCTGCTGCTGCTGCTGGTGCTGCTGCTGCTGTTGCTGTTGCTGCTGCCACGTTCGAATCTCCTACGCGCATACGTTTACACGCGCAAGACCCCGTGCTCGCGAGACACCTGGACGACGTAAACAATATAATACTCGTATCGTTCCTTGTACAGGGTGTCACTGCACAATGCACATAGACGTGTTGTACCGTCCACGTTCACCGTTGGTCTGACCGATGTGTATGCGAAATATGACTGCGATTTCGGATAAGGTGTTGCGTACAATATCCGTTAATACACGTCTGGTGCACCGCATCCGGAAGCCCGCGATTGTATCGACGTTTTCTAGTGCTCGAACTCGAATTGTTCTCAAAGTCCAATATCGGAGATTTCCATTGTTAAGTACATCGTTTGAACTGTTGCGAGTATGAGTCTCTTAGAACATTGCGCGGGACACGATAGTAAATAAATGTGTTATACTACGATTTAATATGTATACGTGAGAAATACACTGCGAGAGACACCCTGTGTAATGTATGCGTATACGCACAACAGCTATGTATAACACGCACTCTGTGTATTATGTATGAATTTATCCGTACGTGTGTGGGAGAGCACTTCTTGCGTCCCATTATCATTGTTATAGTGGACGAGTTGCGTCTAGGTACCTATAGACACTAGTTGCTGCAACCAAAATAAATATATTATGTTTTTACACAATGATGCACAAAATGTAGTCCCATTTTAATCCCAAATTAACCATTGACGAGCAGTTAAATTAATTAAATAATTATATTAAATAACATAAAAAAAACAATAAATACCTACGAGTTAAAAACAGTGTGGTATAAATTGTCTGGCTACCGTTTTTCAAAATTATAATATTAAAATTCAAAATTATTAATAACGATTGCGATATATTGTTAAAAATATTATGTACAGTGTACACTCTATTTTTATACTACATGGGTGAAAAGTGAACTATAACCATATATTACACACACACACGCGCGCGCGCGTATAGGTATAGGTGTTACAATAACACAATGCTAAAATGTTTAGCGACGGATAAGTCGGTGTGTTTACCTAGAATACGACTAATACGTCGTGTATTCAATGTTTTGTATATAGTAATATGTAATATATACGGTTAACGGGCTAAGTATAATATAAGTACCTATTTATATACCCCGAACCCGATATACCCGATAACTACTCCGTTTCTTACGTCCTCGATCGAATTACTATTTACTATTTATTATATCATACATATTATGTATATAATACCCTGCAACTCGGCTGCAAGCGTAGTTTTATATATATTTTATAACTCGCGTACGAATACAATATTTAACAGCTGTATAAGTGTTTATATGTATACAAAACTCGGTATAATGATGATAATAATAATAATAATATATACTAAACGCATACGTGACCACGGTTAAGCAGAAGACGACCGCGGCGGTGGCGATCAGATGGTATAGGTGGGTGTGGTAAATGGGGTGCCGGCCCGCACCATCAGCAGGTGTCGATTACCTTGTTATATACCTTGTTACGACCGACGCCCCTGCCCAGCTATATCATAATGTACTTATACACACATACAAACGTATTATGTGTGTAAGTGAATATAAGGTACGCACTATATGCGCGCACGGACTCGCGTATTATAATATCATATTCGAATGCGCGCATTTAGGCGTGCGGAGCCGTTTAATATTATTTCGTTCTCTCAAACGACCCGGGAGTCGGGACCGTCGGCTCGTTCTGAAGGACATTCGGTACGTCGATCCAGCTGTTCCTGTAGCAGATGATGCCGATTCGCGTTTCGGATTATTATTATTTCCTCTACGTATCAATTATTATATACAAGCTCCGGTAAGAAACCCACCCGCGAGCGTCGATGGAGATTCGGTGGCGGCCCAGCTCTACATGCCTACGTGTAGTATACGAATAATATTTATAATAATAATACAGACTGACAACACGTAGATACCTATATGTACGTTTATTAATATGTACAATATGTATACCCGCCGTAGTTAACCTACGGGCTAAGACCAACCGTATGTATATGGGACGGATATTACCTATGCATCTACATTGGTCGCGGTGGTTTACCGTTAATACACGACCGTATAATATATATGTATATACATATATATTATACGGTATCTGTGATGAATAATAATATAATATAATATGTATTATTAGTGCATATACGGTTTATCAGAGCTGTATAATAGACTGCGCTAGATAGTTCTACTCTCTAGAAAAAGACTCCGTTATATTATTATACTCGTATGTCTTATCAGGAATATTTCTCTGTCTGACCGATTTGTGTTTTGTACATGATCAAACCTTAAACAGATGAAAATAATCTAATACTGTGTGGATGGATGTACACGAGTGGGTTGTTGTTTAACACGATTATACACACGAGAATTTACATTAATGAAATCAATAAAAAGTACGGGGTACATAAACATTTTTACATATTATTACTTATTTCCATATAAACACATATACATATTATGTTAATATAACAATAATTATATGTATTCCGGAAAAACGTTAGATCGTTAACTTCTCTAAAAAAATAGCTAGTAAGACACCAATAATTAGAAAGTATGAAAAAATAAATAATTATAAAAGAACTCTGAATAAAAGCGTTCGAGTTAATCCTGTCGGCTGCACAACATAGAGAAGTTCATTTTTACTAAGAATATATATACCATATGTAATTATATTATACGTGAGTGATTGTCTACACTTATTATATATTTACTGTTTTCAATTTACACGACTCACAGCCAAAAGTGTTTGTGCGTGCGTGTGTATATACACAATTCACATACTCTGTTATTATTGTGTTTGTGCATCTCCCTCATTCTTTCTCTTTCACCACCTCTTTCTCAACACAAGTATATGTAATTGCAATTCTCTCTCAGAAAAAAAAATAAATAAATAAAAATCGATTCCATCGACAACGTTGGTATAGATATAATACTATACACACACGAATCCGACAAATAGGTTTCCCGCGGATAACGATAAAAATCGTATACATACACACGCACATATTATACTGTACAGTTTATATACTGTGACAGACGCAGTAATTGACAAACTGTTTTTCACTTTACGGAACGAAAGCAATCCTATTTAATCGTGTGAAATGTTATTTTATAACAAAACCAATTAAATCGTATGTATTTAATATTTTTATTCTTTTCGTGTATAGGTTTAGTGTAACAATTTCCGAAATATATCGAGTTGATTTTGTTGTATGTAGCAAAATAATAAGTGTGCCAATTAAACACATAATATCCCATTTAAAATAGAAAGCGGTAATATAATGATAATATGTGGATAATCCAGAAAATCCAAAACTGCAGTATTTTACACAATTGTGTTCTATTACAGGTGATATTATAGTGTATCGTTTAGTATCGTAGAGCGGGTGCATTTTTTAGAATATCCAATGGATATGGAAATATATAATGGTTTTGCTGCGATTATATAATTCACGATAATAATGTGTTCGTTTTAATAATGTTTTGAAGATTTTTCACCAAACATTTCTTAAGATAGTATTACATATAAAAAAAAAACTTTTATTAAATCTATAATATTGCAATATACACATCGCTATATAAAAAATATAACACTAAAAGTTACTTAGAGCGGAGATTTATTGAATTTTATTTCTCTGCAGTCTACAAGTAATAGTTCTCGAGAAAACCTAATATTGAAAAATAGCAGAATAACTTTTAAGTCTAGGTATATTGTAATAGAAATCGTGGATTTAACTAAAATATCTAGTCCACTTTCGCGGGTATAATGCGAAATTCGCTTAGAATCGTTATGCAAACGAGCGAAGATTCATCATTTATTTCAAAGTTTCGAATATACAAAGACTACAAACCGGAACGATGTACCTAATGTAAATTTTTTAGAATAAATCAATGTTTTTAGATATTATAATATATTAGCCATAGATGTAAGTTAGAGCTCTGCACGGTCCGGTCTAGACCGGTCCGGACCGGACCGGACCGGACCGTGGTCCGGTCTTTTCGGTCTTTGTGCATTGTAATTTAATGTGGTTCGGTCCGGCTCAGTCCCTTCGTCTAAAAAAAAAAATGGTCTGGTTCGGTCCGTCTTCAATTCAAATTCGGTCTCGTTCGGTCCGGTCCCGTTATCTTAATTTTATATAATTTCTAAATTTATATGACATGGTAAAATAAATAACTTCATAATATCATATTATTTTAATTTTAATTATAACGTTTTGGGACCCAAAAATAGCTCGTCACGTATTTATAATTTAGTCTTGTTGTTGACATAATATTTACCCATTATACTCGTAGATCCACAAATATAATGCGAGGACCCGAAATAATGAAATTACCCGCATTGTGTTCACTCATTCACTGTTCAGTATTATACTATTATATTATTCCAAAATATATACATTATGATTAGTGATCGTCTAATAATTTCTATACGGTATAATAATTATCTCAAGTGCTTTTAAATTATACTTAAATGATAGGTGAATAATAGTCAGTGGCGACCCCGAGTTTCAATTTTATTTTATTGGTCCGGTCCGGTCCGGTCCTAGTCTTGGTTAAAATTTATCGGTCCGGTCCGGTCCGGTCCTGGTCTTGGTTAAAATTTATCGGTCCAGTCCGGTCTAAATTTTTTTTTATTTTATCGGTCCGGTCCGGTCCTGGTCTTGGTTAAAATGTATCGGTCCAGTCCGGTCTAGAAAAAAACGGACCGTGCAGAACTCTAATGTAAGTATATTAGTCATAGATGTAAAATGTAAATATATTTGCAATAAATGTAAGTATATTATATATATATATATATATATAAACACATTATTTACATTCAATTTAACTTTAGATGGTGTATATGAAAATCGCGCAAATATATATAAATGGAATCATATATTCATATGCGAAACGTGATTTTTAGTTAAATAGTTCGATTAATCAAGCAGGCCTCTGGGCAATGTGGGTAAATCATCTATGAGCTAATGATCGTCTTAGCGATTGCCATTGGATATTTGCATGTGAGATGTATTATATTGAATTCATTTAATTATATAATATATCATATATATTGTATAATGTATAACCATGTATGTACGCGTATCCATAACATAATAATATATATATTATATAATGCAGGTCTATACCTCCGGTGATATTGTATGGTCCGTAGCCTTGAATGGCATAAGTACACGCACAAACGCACCGTCGCGTATTATATTATTTTAAAAGTACCATAAATATACATTTATTTGATTTCGCATTCAACCCGGCCGACATTGTATTCATTTGCCGCGTTTATATTATATATATTATTGTTATTATTATTATTATTATGTATGTACGGTTCGGTGTGGAAAATTTCAAAATTTTTGTTGTTTTGTCTTCTATGCGGTGCAGATATCAGCTATTATATACGCGATCGCCTTCATTATATTATTATATACGCGTTGTGTACATATTATTATATATACTTAGCAGCAGTGTGCGTACCTATACACACACACATATAATATATATATACGTAGATATAGGTAATATTATAATGTGCTTATTGTAAACGCCGCCGTACGAAGGTTTCTTTACACGCGGCAAATCCAAAACTAATTACGAGTGTTGTTGCACGCGTCCATATCATACGCATACACACACACATACAAACAGTTACGCGCTTTTGAACGTTTGAATATTATCGACAATTGGCGATCTCTGCGCGAAGAACAGATACGAAGAGATAAATGGGCTGTTGCCCAGGTATGTACACGCGTGTACAATTACGCCGTACCTTTACAGTCTGTACCTTTATAGTCGGTGTGCTGTACAACTACTGTGCAATGCGCACGCGAAGGTCTAAAATAAACGGCGGCGGCAACGATCAACAAAAAAAAAAAAAAAAAAAAACAAGTAGAAGAAGAATACGGAAAAACAATAATAAAATCGAAAATAATAAAACGTTTTACATATACTATACGAAAGCGATCGCGATTTAACGCGACGCGATAACGTGACGCGTCTGGATTGAGAAAAAAATAACTCGCAGACATTACCGCATATAGTCCGGGTGCGTGTGTTATTATTGTTGCCATCGAGCACAAATTACGAACACTGTTTAATCCGCAGTAACGCTGCTATTACAATATGACCGACTGTGTGATAATGTGGTTTTACTTAAACTTTTGTACCACCTACGTAATAGAATAAATGGGGTTTTTTTTCTCCGATCGATACACGCACGCAATACGTATTTTTGTATGAATTGTTGAAGTTTTCACTTTTCATATTCTGTACGAAGTCCATTATCAAATATACTATACAATTTTACCGTTATTATTAATTGTTATACTATTTTTGTGCATATTATGTTATGAAATTTGCATAGAAAAACGGTAGGAAATCACTCCGGTGGTTGAATAATTATTTTTCTGGATCATAAAATATAATACATACCTTCATAAATTTCCCGCCACGGGGGCTCACAGAATAAGTGTCAAAATTGTTTTCTTATTTTAAATTAATGAATACTTTGCCAAAATAAGAATATCGCAATATTATAAAAAATAGTTAAATTTACAAAATTATATGGCATGTGGAATCGGGATCTCGTCATTAAAGTCTCTTTAAGAGCTAATCATTCCGCACACGAATCGAACGAGTAGCATGTTTAGCTGTACGCTGCAATGTGCTTAGTATAATAATAATAATATATATTTTAATAACATGTAGTCGGATACATGGATGTTTATATACATAATATATATCATAAGAACACTGAACGAGGCTGTCTTATTATCTCTTCTCTGACACGTGACGTGTGCTCTTTTCCAGTAGAACACATCGTATTAGCGTCAAACCGACAATTTTGAGTATTTTACACACGTTATTTTATATTTTTAAATTACTTTTAATTATATACATTAAAAAAAAATAAACTTACCTATATATATACATAAATATATTATGTATGCACCTAAATACATAGCAGACAGACCGCGGTATTAATTTATAAATACATTTGCTTTTAAATCAAATAATGAATATTAAAAAAAACTCCGAAAATTTTGTAAACATATTAGGATAAAAAAAAATAATAATAATAATTTTAAAATCAACCAGATGGTCGTAGTACCTAAACGAGGAACCGGAATTCGACGTATGATTTTGGTTTATTTCAAATAAATATTATATAAATCCCCCAGTGTATCCAAAATTTAAATTATCTTTTCTCTTTCAATAATAACAAACCACTCATGTAAAAAAAAAAAGAATGAAAATAACCGTTAAAGCATGCAAGAAACGTGTTTCAATGTCATTTTTTTCATTCATTCGGAGTCAGAGTAATATAGTGGAAATATTAATAATACGCGGTAGTCCTTTGGTATAACAAAATACCTCACACAAAAACGTTTTTAACATACTTGATTTAAACTGAAAATATTATTTTTTTTAATTAAATTTTGTGTATAATTGATACAAAACATCGAAATCGACAGCCTAAATGCTCCGCTTGATTATTTTGTTCTTCGTTGTAGCATAGCAATGACGTCCCTAGACCAAATTATAAAAGAGGAAGGGCGAACTCAATATAATATAAACTTTACATAAAAAAGATCAAGGGGGCAGGAGGTTGAATAGGCCTTCGCCCCCCCTCAGAGAACACCACTGCAGCAACATATAGATACAAAAACAACCACATTGCCAGGGGTTGGATATAGCATGTACGTTTGTATATATTTTTGGGGTGAAAAATGTAAGACCTAATGGCG
Source organism: Melanaphis sacchari (assembly GCF_002803265.2). Taxonomy (NCBI): domain Eukaryota; kingdom Metazoa; phylum Arthropoda; class Insecta; order Hemiptera; family Aphididae; genus Melanaphis; species Melanaphis sacchari. The sequence goes on along the minus strand of NW_020270469.1, from coordinate 5,794,960 downwards.
TATATGAAATGCTACTATTATAGTTCTGCAGTACCCTAACGTGAAGTAATTTATGACGGAGAGTATTGCTCAAAGACAATTCTCAACGTATATAGAGTATTATGTGGAACTACAACTGTATAACATATTATATGCACTACGTAATATTATACACGAAATATTATACCAGTTTAAGACATTCACCAATTCACTTGACTTGACAGCGCATTATTAAGACTACAGTAATATAATATTGATAGGTACTTAAGGTTAGTCTACGCATAAGTAAACTACTATGATAATAAACATTTAATTATCGAAAAACAGTAGATACATACCGCTACTAATTTAAGTCTTTTTAAAATAAACGAGCGCGAAAACTTAATTTAAAAAATAATAATAATAATAATATCGAATGGTGCACTAAACAGAACTATTATAGTTTTACGTGTTTACCGTCAGCCACGTATATGTGCATGAGAAAAAAAAATACTTTAAAACGAAAATGTTTTAACAATAAATTACAATTTTCATTTAACATTTCGTCATTTTTAGCGATACGGTTTTAAAATCGTTCAACCTTATCAAATTTTTTTCAGATGTTTTTGGTAACATCGATTATACGTTTTTACCATTGTGAAGTGTGAATGTACCTGAGGTATAATATGATGTGTAGTATTCTATTTTTTTTTTATGTCGATCAAGTATTCATGACTGTATTTAAATAGTTTTATGCCACCAATCATCACGCCGTTTGAAATAAATTGAAAAAAAAAATTAAAATCAAATCGACAGTGTTTTGTAAAAAACTATCAACAGTATAGATACTTGGTGTACGCATTACGAGACTATAAATAGTATACATAGTTATAGAAACAAAGTATGCGGAAACGAGAACGGATCATACTCTACTTATAGGTGATATTAAAATTGTTGCTATTTATGATTGCAAATCACTTGATAGGCATAATACGATATAAAAAAGTAATTAGTTCTAGAGAGTAGTCCGCATCCAGTGAGGAGTATTATCAATCGTCATCCATTTTCATGGGTATTCAATATTTACTATTTATACCTATTTATATTATTTGTAAAAGTTTTCAAACACGTTAAAGTGTCTTCTGAAATAAATGACCGTATGACCCCCGTATGCGTGTTATCATCACAATATCGAAAACGTTTAGTAGGAACCGCGATTAGACGGCGATCGAACAATCCGAAAATCAAATCGCCTAATATGCCGGTCGACGCGGGTAAAGGTCACGGTGGCTAGAAGGGGTGTTCCTAGTGCAAGTCCACCAACAGAATTTACTCCACCACACCACGCCCTAATACGGATGACCCTCGAAAACGGATTTGGCCTAACACGATTATTATGCGTCGCCACCGCGATACCGTGTCGGGCTCGGCCGCGTCGAGACGAGCACGACAAATTTCTTTTTCGGCAATGTGCGCGCGCGGCTAAACGGCTGCAAACAAATTCGTCAACCGCGCGCCCCCCCGCGTTCATCACACACGTAATGGTATCCTGCGAGCCCCGCGTCGACGCACACGCGATCGCACACACGCAGGACACACACCCACCCACACACACACACACATTCACACAAGTCATTGTAATAATAATATAACATAATGTGTAATGAACGGCTGCGCGATGAGAAACGAACGGCGGCGCGGTGGTCGCCCGGCGACTGGAGGAGCGTACCGGGTTTAATTATCATTTGTTGGTGCGCGACCGATGTCGACCACAAATATTTTTCCATTACCGTTTTCCCTGCGCGCCCGTAAATAATAATTGGCCACGTACGCGCGCGCGCACGCACGCACACACACACACACACACACACACACATGCACGCGCGCGACAAAGAGAGGTGATACGTAATAATAACGCGTCGAGCAGAGATGGCGACAGAGCGAGTGAGACACACGCACCGCGCGGGCGCGCACACACACACACACACACACACACACACACACACATACGGACAGAGACAAAAACATACGGTCTTTAATAACGACATCCGACCAACCGAGAAGAATTATTATTATTATTATTATTATTCTTAAACTTTTCGGTATACGCACGTGCTTGCGAGTGCGCGCGCACATGTGTGTGTGTGTGTGCGCCCGCGCGCGTGTGTACCGCGAGACGTCGACCGACTCACATATTATAATGACGAAGATCCTCCGGCCCGGACCGTAATGATAATAATAATAATTGTTATTACTGCTCGCGCGGATGACCGCAACATCACGATTTGTTATTTTTATTTTTATTTTTTTCATCTCGTCCTTTTCGTCCCCCCCCCCCCGCGGAAATCCGATGTGAGTGTACGCATAATAATGCGATGTCGGATGTACACACTAGTCGCCGTATACGGAGCGCACGGATTTTGTACCTATCTATATTATGATATTGTATTTAGGTACAACGGCAGCAGCGTACGCCATTGTGCTCGCAGAGTGTGAATTCCGCGTAATCGCCACCGCCCCTCGCCCACTACCGCGGCGTAAGGCACTCGCGGTGATACTATTATAATATAGGTATTGTGCACATCGAGTGCGTTGCATGAGTTTATTTCCCGTACGACGGCCGAGATCGTAAAAAATTACGATAATTTGTACATTATTCAGTTGGTTCACGAAATCGTACCGCGGCGGGGCCCCGATACCGATGTCGTCGTTAAATTTCATAAATTTCTCCCCTCCGAAGGGTTTCGTAATGCGATATGTCAATATGTCACTTATTGCCTCGATCGGAATTCCAACAACATCACGTAAACCGCAGCTGTTTTGGTGTGCTGCGCGCGACACACAAATACACAATACCTGCACATTTAGGTACACTGATTTACCTATATGTATTTATATTATGGCTAGCTGCAGGTTCCGTCGACTAGTCGTGATCGTTATTTTTACGCGCGTATATCAAAATATACACATAATATTATGTTAAAAATCATAGTATGTTTTATACAGTATACATCATAATATAGTGTATGATAATTTATAGAATCGCCCCGGTGGTTTTCGGCCTTTTTATTGCTATAACTACGGCCCCCCCGGATGATCGAGTTCAACTTCTATTCACTTTGATCGTCGTAATTCGTACGTTTATAACAATATAAATAATATATACCTACGCGTATATATCATTATAAGAACGACTGATGTATTATATAAGTGTATAACACGAATACGTTATATATGTATATATATAAGCGAGATATACAATATGTATATATTTATATATGACATGTTATAAAACATTAAGTACGTCTAGAACTACGTCGTATCATGGCAACCTGAATAATTCAAATATACTCGAGCCGAGCTGGTTACCTTGGCAATATAAATAATCGTTAATTAAATAGAACAACTTTGACGTACGGTTTTAATAATTCGTATTATTATCGTTATTTTTTATCGAGAATATTCGTCTTCTTTGAATAAAGTGATTTCGTATATAGGTATTCATCTAGCTATCTACTATAGTTTCTTTATTATACCAACGTCCTCCGTTTTTGAAAGAGGAGAAACGGTCTAACCAAAGAAAAGCGTCACACAAATATCTTGACAGTGATCAATCGATCGCATATCATCGTTAGAGATATGTACATGACATCGAATGTTTAGGGAAAAATTCATCGAATAACAATAGTCTTGTAGAATCTCAACAAAAAGAGAGACGTTTATTTAAATTATATAAAATACAACGAAATACCTAATACCCGTAGAATATTCGATATGATAATGCATAGAGTCGAGACACTATCGCGATAATGTAGCAATAAACACAGTGATAGCGGCTCGAAAACGGTTTTAAAAAGTCGGTTAAGACCTTGATCTTTTTCAAAAAAAATCTTATTTTAACATTGAAACCACTAGCCACAAACAGAACCAAAAGTTTTTAAACCTGAGTTAAAACTTAATTGAAACATAAACCAAAATCGAAAATTTTAAACATAACTGCTCTTATAACCGAAACTAAAACAGCTGAAATTTCAAACGATTTCCTGTCCTGACAGTTAAACATAATAAATAGATATGTTTTAATATTGAATAATGTACAATATAAAAGCTGTACTATAAATATTCTACACCTAACAAAACAACTAAATTGTATGTGCACTGAAAATACTTCACCCGGCGCCAGATTCCACTGCCATGAAGTATTGTGCTAGTAGGTAATTCGAGAAAACCGCAGCGATGTTCACGGGAGTGTCACCCCAAGTCCCGCAACAAAGGTAAATTGAACGCGATGCATCGACTATAATTAATAATAGTAATTATTATAATAAATGCTCATAGTTGTGCTTAATTACTACATCGGTTTTTCGAAATAAATACAAAACAACAAGTTTCTATGTGTAAAATAGTATATACGTATTTTAATAACATAAAGAATGAAATCGTCACCTGAATAGTTTGGCCACGCGTACCTACATGCTGAGGTAGTAATAGAAGACTTCCGGTGAAGCCCAAAGTCGCGATATACATAATAATGAATGATAATATATGATGTGCTAATTAGTATAAAATATTTACCAACATAACTATTAAAACTCAGCCGGTTAACCACTCTATTATACAATGTTTTCGAAACTTGTAGGTATTTTCTATAAAACACCCAATATCATAGTGTCTCGTATTATACTATAAACCATTCATATGTTATTTACTATAGCCGTAGTTGAACTTCACGCCCTATTGTATTTTGGTCCATTGAACGAAACAGAGAAACAGAACGAGTCATACGCGGTTATGTATACGTATAATATTGTTCATAGCGATGATCAGCAAAATATAAAAACGAATTTCGATTATATTAACGATCAACAAATATTATAGTAAATATGTGTGAACATTTTCAATAAATGACGAGCATCGAACACGGAAACGTTTGCTTAATTTGTAAAAGAACTATATTGTTAATTAACAAGTGGTACAGGATATTTATTTGAATGCATAATATTATGAAGTGATTTCAATAATCCCACGTGTAAATTAAAATATTTAGGCAGAATATTTGAAACAAAAAAATGTGATCATGTTAACATTAACCGTATGAGTGTGCATAACTGTTGCATAAAAATAAGCATACGTTTAATATTTAATCATTTTGTCTATAAATAGATATTTCGTAGATAAATTTTAAATAATATAAAATAATATACATACAAAACTACACATTTGTATATGTATATTTGATGTAAAAATATTACATGACGTACTAATAAATTATAGTATTATGTAATAAGGAATGACATTTATTGTATATTTGAATAAATTCGCTAAAAGTAATTAACAATTGGTAAATATAAATGTAATATATATATATATTAATGTATCACGTCAAATGGATATTTGTATGAAAGAAAGCCTAATCATATTTACAAATTTGACAACCCCATGCGAGACAAACTCTATTATACTTTTTAGTTTCTACGTCCAAAAACTTCACACTGAACTTTTTTCAAATTAAATTGATTCAGTCTGTAACGAATATATATTCGCATTTTACGAAGTTGGAAAACTACTTTTAACCGAATACACTTAAACTTAATACACTTACTCATATTATATATATATATATATATTAGTGCAATCAGTGGAGAAGGTTCATTAGTCGATCTTAAATTTTTACAGCGAGGTTGTGGCTCATAGATGTACCGTAATTTTGTCACCCCGTCATTAAAGCATTGAACTGAATGAACCCCTCCCTCGCATTTAATGGTATATACAATAATATAATACATTAAGTAGCTCCCACGCTCCGCTCTGAATATCTAAAATTAATCTATTAAGTACCAACAGCTGTCAATCAGTTATACGTTTATAGTAACGACGACTGCGCATTTGTTTTAGCTACTTGTATGTAGATATATACAAAACGATTCTATGACGGTCATTAACTGAAATTTATTCGAACTTTTATTGATACTGTATGTATAAAAATAATAATAATAATAATAATATATAATTGTATCCACGCGTGGTTTCGATACATTAGTTGTGATAGGACTTAAATTAATAAAAAAAATACATTACCTATATTGATATAATAGAAAATCAGGATAAGAGTTCACGATGCTTATGCGTTTTTGTGAAACGCATTGTTCAAACAACATGCCTACAGTGCACACGAAAGATGATATATTATGTTTCGTAATATAATAACGATTTCCTACAGGAGAAGTGAACTGAATATATATATAAATACGCAGCGAATAAAATAAATAGTTGCCTTCCACGGGTTAGTTGTAGTAGTAATAATAAACGAACAATCGATCAACCATAGTTAAAATCAAACGGACAATAATAGAATAGAATATATACGTGGCATTCGTTATATATATAAATCCTATATAGCCATATAAGTACGCGTGGGGGATTTATATCGAAGAGATTCGACGTATATAGAAGTGTTGATCGAATGCAGCGTGAACTGCCTTTCTGAATCGGTACATGTGTACGGAGGACACGACGCTGCTTATTAAATATTTGAATAAAAAACCGTCAAGCATTTGAACCTCTGGTAAGTATATTTATGTGTAGGCACAATAAGTTAATGTTATTTCTCGTATAAGTGTTTATCGTCCGAGTCTAAGAACTAAGAACGTATGAAGTCACATTTTAAGATATAAGTAATTTAAAGTATTTTAAGTGCGTTTTCTGAAGTATATGTATAATTCATATAATATACAATTTCGACGCGAGTATGATAATTAAAGTATTATTGTATTTATATAATATTATTTGTGTATCATGTACCGATGATGAGCATCAAATTAATTTGGGAATTAAGTACATCGTGTAAACAATTTTTACGTATTAGGAGATGTTCATTAGTAATGATTATTTAATTTAATTGGTGAAATCTAAATATCTAATTGACTTCCTAAAATAATCATATTTATGGTAAGAATTTCAAAACTTAAAATTACAATATATGTAAAATATTAATAACTTTTAAATTCAAAATATTGTTTTGATCGTTGATAATCGCAATGATTGGTAATCACTAATCACTAATCAGTATTTTATTTTGAACTAAATGCATTTACTTTTTTTATATTATATTATAATTAAATACATTTAACAAATATTATGTCTTAATACACGTGAAATAAATATCCGTAATTTACTAATTATTAACAAGTGGATTAAATACATCGGTAGCCCGGTAAAATATCGCGTGACGAAAATATCGCAACAAAAATGTCGTGAAACCAATATATTTTAAGAAATAATACCGCCATAAATTATTATTGCATCTGTTAAATTCAAATACACCAATAATTTAAAAGAACAAGACAGTCAGTTGGGCTGAACTAGTAAAGAATGTAGTAGTAGATTAACATAATCGAGAGTTTGAAGATCATCTTCAAGGTATTTCATTAAATATATACTTCCATTAATCTATATACATATTTTATTATTTTTTTTTTTTAATATTTTTATTAATTTTATTAAATTATTAATATTTTTATCAATTCTACTATAAAATGTTTACATAACAATATTATATGCTTTAAAAATTGAATTATATAAAATTATTTATAACTATTATAAAATGTCAATCAATAATCAATATTATTTATTTCTAACTAAATTACTGCTATATTCCATACTGGCGATTGTGAGCTGGCGATATTTATTCCATGCGATATTTTGGTCACGCGATATCTTACTGCCGATATTTTGTCGGGGATTCAAATACATCAATGTTTAAATTTAAATGCACGTGAACCAAAAACATATAATCACGCAAATCTTAATTCATATTAAAATCCGAGAACTTTAATTTGTATACATAGCAGACATAATAAAATTGAAAAAATATATTACCTACCTATTAATAATTAATCAGAATCTAGTCGTGCGATTGTAAAAAATCGAATTTAATACTAGCATTATATTGTATATTAAATACATTTAATACATCATATAATTATAATATAGTGTAAAATATATGCAATTATTGATAATTATAATTTATGACGTGTTTAAATAATTTCAAACTTAGACAAATTATACGGAGAACCTAACCTAAGCGTGAAAGAAATCAGCAACAATTCATTCAAAATTGATATCGTTATGATCAACTTTAATTCCGTGGATAGTGGTACAGTACATTATTATGGTAATACTAATATCGTTATGAAACGATGAACCGGAGAAATATTTGTACGTAAATGTCGAAATACATACTATTATTATATACTGTCGTGTTACTTCCGGTTACATTGTATAAATATTTTTCTGATTGTACATGCACATCTACGTCTATATTATAAGTGTATAATATTATAACATATATATACATACTAGTAAGTTAGCATACAAATGCATAAGAAAAACGCTCTTGTTTTTTCCATCTCAGGGAAAAAAAAATTATTACTTTTTTTTCATAATGTGTGTATATGTTACACATATATTTTTTAAATGACGTAATTTCGTAGAGAAGAGGGTTGAAGGTCCATCGCTTGCAGAGCCCCGGGGTAATTTAATAAACGGTATGAGGCTAAGCTAAAAAGCTAATGTAAAAATCAATACGAGTTCGGGTATCCCCCCCTTGGGGTTTTCATCTCACCCGCGCCCAGTCATCCCATCCCCGTAGCCGCCGCAGCGCGTGTATTTTTTAACAGGTCTCGAGCCCCGGCCGGACCGCATTATATTCTGTGTGAGAAACTTTCCAAGTTTTTATTTATCAAAAGTTCGCCTCCACTTACCCAACTCACGCCCCACTCATGAGACTATCCTACCCCTCGCCAAGGCCGACTCGCACGACCGACCCTCCGGCCTTGCATCTCTTATTTATCAAAGTTCCATTATAATATTATATATACCGGCGCGGCAAACTACAACGCGATGGTGAGTGAGAAGAAACGAGTGAGAGGGTGAAATGATGATAGGGCGTGAAGGGTAGTGTGCGGGTTAGAAGGCGGGCGGGATGTAGGCGGCAGTGCCGGTGGTATGGAATGGAAATGACGTGGGGAGGAAACGCAAATTTTTTCCTCTCATTTTCGCTGGAGACACGGTCGTCATGGCAACGTGCCCGGGCATTAATAATACAGAGTATATTATATATATATATATACATATATAACGCAAAAAACCTAAGAAAAAACCAGCGTGTGCTCGTTCTAACAAAGATCGGAACCGAAAAAATGTCCTTTCGAATTTAACGCGGCCACCACCCTTTTCCGTCCCTTGGTTATAAATAGGCTTGCCAGATCCCCAGAAATTACCACCAACCCCATCCCCTCAACAGGCCGAAACCCCCGGTAATGTAGTGCCTATGCGCCGTGTACACTTCGTACGACATTATATTATTATTGTATAATACAGGATATTTACACACACGTGTATATGTCAAATTTTGTTGACGTCGTCCAAGAACGCGAATAGAAAGTAGCTATTTTTGTATTAACAAAAATCATCCTTTAGAACAATGTCGAATCAATTCCGTCAATGACAATAATTAACCTCTTCATGCATGATTTCTTTTATTAACAAAAAAAAAATGTACCTATATGTAAATTTTGACGTAGAATTCGAAAAAAATACTTAAAAAAATATCAAAACATTATTTAAAAAGATATTTAAAAAACAAAATCCGGCAACATTTGGTGCCATCCCGTTTTGAAGTACTCAACTACATTACCACAAACAAATAAATAAATAGTGTATAAAATATGTTTAAATTTTATTATTATAAAACAAAAGAAGTATTAATTGATTAATTATTTTATGATAACATACATATACATCAAATATAAAAAAAAATTAAATTCCAAATTTTAAAATTGTTAGTTAATTATTTTATAGCTTGAAATAAAAAATTAATTTACATACAAAAAAAAAGTTTTACTTGTATCGTTTTAAAAATTTTACAATTTAAAATTTACCTACTTGTTAGGTTAGGTACCTACCTACTTAAAATTAAAGAATTTATTTTATATCAATATTAAAAAAATTGAATTATTTTTTCGTATGAAAATTTTCCATACATTCTGGACACACAGGTTCTTGGCATTTACAACAAATATAACGGGTACGTCTTTTGCAGTCAGCATCATGACATCTTGGTGGATGGTTAGTTGAAACTTTTTTTGGGTAGTGGTTAGATCCATCATATCTATAAATCATAATTATTTTAACTAAATAAAATTTAAGTTGTAAAAAATATTTTATATTAGGTACCTACCTTATTACGTTTGAAGTCTTGGTAACAACCCGTTTTTTTAGTGGTATATATTCATCTGTAGCGCCTGGCCTTCCTCGTTTTTTTGATGTAGTCTTATTAAATGCAATTAAAGATGTAGCGATTTCTGCTTTAAAGTTTAGCAGTGACATATTATTATTTGTTTTCTTTTTATATATGATCCATGCGTTAACGATTGATACATTTAGGAAATGAAAAAAAATACGATGGTACCATTTTTTATTTTTAAATAAATGTGCATAATGTGAAATCATACGGTCCATCATATCTACTCCGCCCATGAACATATTATATTGCTGAACTGAAAATGGGCGAGAAACTTGTATAAATTGTTTTGTTTTACGATCAAAACGTTTAGTTTCGTCTTCAGGAAGAGCTCCAGCATACGTTGAAATTGTATGTACTTCTTTATTGTCGACCCAACGTACAACTGAAATATTATCATTCGATGTAGCGACTGAAGATGCACCACGTGGTAATAATTTTCCTGCTACTAAATATGATTGAATATTTTTGACACGATTTAATCTTAAAGTTCCCAAAACAAATATACCATTGTTTCTTAGTTCGGTTAAAAGTGGTAGCGATGTAAAAAGATTATCCATAAATAATTTTATATTTAAATTATGTATGTCATGGCAAAGTCTTAGAACTGAATCACCAATTGGACCAAATTTACTTCGTTTAGATTTATCACTTCCTTGGTACATTTCAAAACAATAAATATAACCAGAAACTCCTGCTCTAGCCCATACTTTGAACCCCCACTTCTTTGGTTTATTTCTAAGATATTGTTTCAAAGAATTTCGACCTTTAAATGGTATCATCATTTCGTCAATTGCTTGGTGTTCTGAATTATCATTTGCCTCATGAAATGTTTGATGTAAAATGTCAAGAACTGGGCGTACTCTCCAGTATCCGTCCCCTTTTACACGTTCCTCGTCAGAAGCAAAATGTAAATTACGTTTTATTTCTTCAAAACGATTATTGGTCATATTATCAGCTATAAAAGGTATTTTTATACCTTCAACAGACGACCAATACATTCTGAGTTGCGGATAACGTAAGTAAGTCATAGCAATGTTTAATCCTAAATATGTTTTAAGTTCATTAACCGTTAATTTAAAATTAGAGCGGTTGTTATTCGCAGCATAAATATTAGACTCCATTGCAATTTTCATAAATAATTTTTCTGGAAATATTTTCATGAAAAACTCAAACGGCGTTTCGCATTCATATGACATATTATTATCTCCTAAAAACGGTGGTGGGTTTTCGCAAAAATCATTATCTTTACCGGAAATCCATGTTCTCGGGGTATCGAAATTTACCGTAGTATGAAAAACAGGTGTAGTTTGATCTGACGAAGACGGAGTAGAGACGGTAGAGTTGGCACTATTTCTTTTTGATCGAGTTTTAACAGGTGAATTATCAAGTAATGAAATATGAGGGACACTTATAATAATAGGATTTTGATCTACGTGAATGTTATTGGTAGATGTGGGAAGTACGTCTGTATTTTCCACACATTCTACAGGCCAATCCATAATATCATCGAAACAATTATTATCAGTATTATAATTTGGTACATCAAACTCACTGAAAAAATGTTCTTCGTCCTCTTCTTGGTCAGAAAATTCAGACCCAGAAGGTATAGACATTTCGTCTTCATCCATTTCAAAATCCAACAAATCCGCAATAGTATGTTCATTTAATTTAGACATTTTCACAAATTATTGAAAAAAAATATATATTTATGAGACCAAATAAACAATACTTTACTCGTACAACAACACAACGTACTGATAATAATGGAAACAATTTAAAATCCATAGATGAAATAAAAACAAAAATAAGACGCATGTAAAGACATGCAATAGTTTGTACGTAAATAGACAAAACGTCATAAAATTGATTGAAAAAATACATCCACCAAATCGGGCTGGCACCAAATGTTTCCATCAACAAATCTCGCTATAAAAATTCTTCCATTTACCAAAACCGGTTTTAATTAATATTATCTTAAACAAAAGTTATAAATCTATTCAGAAATATTTTTTTCGAAAAGTTTATTTGATTTTTATGTATGAAAAAAATTGTCTAAAGTGGATGACTTGTAGTAATTTTGGAAAGCTGTAGTCTTTCTGTTTTTAGTCATTTTCTACCAATTTTAAATATGACTAGCGCTACCTATACTAGTAAAATATAAACATTACTATGTTATCATAATGTAGAATGATATATGAAGACTGTTATAATTTAAGCTGATTTTTAATAAAAATAAATATATATGGCACCATTTGATGCCTCTATGCGGGAAGAGGTTAATTGTATAAAATTAATGGGTATGTGTACATTTGCGAGCATTACACAATAAATTGTAAATTGTAGGTGCACGTACTGATACACATGAAGTTTACCCGGATGCCGACTATAATATTATATTCGTCAAGTAAATATCGTTATAAGCTCGTGTTTAAAAACGCATTTTCAACACGACGACATATACCTGTTATTATATTATTATTATTATTATAACACGAGTAAACGTGATTTAATAATCAGTTGTATTTAAAATGTATACACTTAAGTAAAAAAATTATATTTAGACTCGCTAAACTTAATAATAATATTGTGTCCTTCAAATATCATTTTAAAATTAATAAATGTAGTAACGCTTTTAATATTATACATCCTTCGCACATTATAATTAATGGATCATTTTTGATTTAGTGTTGTGACCTTAAACCATTCGACGTATTAATGTATCCAAGTTTTGACGATTAAAATAATTTAACTAATAATAATGATAGTAATTAATAATAATAGTAATAATTATAATTATACCAAGAGCAAATCTCATAATAAATTCACCAAGTAGATTATAATAAACATAGAATATATTAAAAACAAAATAAATATGTATTATTTAATATTATACATAATTAATCGCGCAATAGTTGTATAGAAATTACAATATATCCATCGTTACGGCTTCAAGTCTAAAATTTAAAAAGTAAAAATCAATTATTTATTATTAATTATTTAATTTTTCAAGTTAATTATTATCGGATGAACCGGTTTTTAGTTTCTTCGTTTCTTGCGTAGCTACACTTGTCTTAAATACGTCCATTAGCTATTTTAGATATTATTTTCAATTTCAATTTTTAACTTTCAACATTAAGTAACTTTTAGCAATAATGCCTACTTAATTCTACTGTATTTAATATTTATAATACCAAATACATAGTTACACATTATTGAGATAATTGCTACATAGTGTTTTGATAAATATAATGATTAATGAGACTAACGCATAAGATCCTTGGAAAAATGTAATTAATAATTAAGTATCAAAATAATAGTTGAAACCCATCTAAGTAGATAATATAATTTATTTCAAAACGTGCTCTGCACAAAATATTAACTAAAATATAAATCTAATGTATTTAGTATTTGGAAAACTTATTATTTTCTAATTAATATAAATATATAATATGTTCCTTATTCGCATTATTAATTTCGTGTCTACAGTATATTAATTAATAAAAATACAACGCACACACACACACACATATATATATATTAAAATATTATAAATTGGTCGTATAACGAATAAATGAATAATAGTAAAAATAAAAATAAGCACAGAGAAAGTTGTTATTAAACTGATATACACGCCGAATAATATGTTAATTTAGTTATTTACATATTTAAAGTAGGTATGCTATAGCCTTTGTTGTTAGTTTTACCTATAAAAGTTTCGTTCTTTCTCAAATATTTGTTTATAATATTTAGTAAATAATATTTTATTTTATTTTTCATTGTGATAATATTATTTTTAATACTCAAAAAGAAGGTCTGCATTGTTTTATAATATTATCTGGAGCTGGTTAGAGTTAATAAATCATTCATAATTATTAATGATTAGAATATTTGGAAAAATAATATATTCAACGCTATTATTGTAGTCGTTACAGATGACAATCGGTTGTCCTTTATGTGAAATCTATTAATAAACACCTATAAAAATATTGAAATATCGTTATGTAATTGCTACTAATAAGACGATAAATATTCAATAAATTGCATTTTGTTTTAATAGAATGCTGAAAAAACGTTTTGTTCTTATTATAGATTGAGGTTATTCTAAATGATATATATTATATTCTACAGAAATTTAAATTATTATCGCTATGATAGTTAGCTTAGTTTAATATATTTCTTCACACATGACAAATTCTCATAGAATATTTTGAATTGTATTTATTAAAATATGTACTTAATTAAATGGTATCGTTAAAAGTTAAAACCTTTTACTGCAATGGATCCACCATACCACCCAATCATTTTAAAAATCAACAAAAGCCATTTTAAATAATGTAATAATATGAACGTATCTAATTTATACTACTATATAAAATTGCAAGAAGATTTTCTATGACTACGCTAACTAAGAAAACAACTGAACCGATTTGGCTGAATTTTTTTACTGTTATACTCGATAGTCTGTTGAAGGTTTTAGTACCACTTTTGTCAATAAAAAATAAAATAAATTAAGAAAAATGGGAAATTTTACGCATATTTAATATTATTATTTAAATTATTGTTTTGTAACCATGGTTACTATTTAAACACTTATGTTTGAAGAGTTGTTATAATATTATATGGAATACAATTTTAAAGATATTATTTATCTATTTATACAATGCATTTATTCACACTGTTTTATGGTAAAATTTAATTAACTCAAAGATTTAATAATAAAAATGTTGTAAAATTAAAAAAACAAAGTTAATTTTTGGGACCTCTCTGCGAGATCCACAAGAACAAAGCTTTTTTATGTTCCAATTTTTTGACGACAATAACATTTTTCCAATTTTTTTTTAAAGGTTATGCTAAATGTTTAATATCGCTAGAAACATTTCAATATGGTTTCATTAATCGTTTTTTATATTTACTTGCTGATCTCGTTGTTAAACGATAAAATTTGAATAAAAAATTCTACATATCAATATAGCATTGTCCGAAGGCAAAATAAAAAACCAATCACGGGCGAAGCCGTGACAGGTCGGCTATAAAATGATAAAAAAATAACTGCAGACCAAGGTTCCCAAATTATCATTATTTGATAAATAGAAATATTACTAATTTGATTTTTGATTACCTACGCTGTCGGATTTATATTTTATTTTCAGTTATAAATTATTAGTAAAATAATTATTGTATTATCTACTAATCTATTTATATAATATTATACAATATTATTTCGCAAGTGATTATAATATTTTCATCATAAATACGATTACAACGATTGGTTTTATAATATTATGTTTTCTATACGGTTATCATATATTTTGAGAACCAATTGCTTATTTAATAACTAATATCTGCTAAAAAAATAAAATATAATAGTTATTAATATTTGAATTAAAACTATATACATTATCAAACATAAAAAAAAAAAAAATTAAAAAAATTAAATTTTATCCCAGCACAGTTTTGTACACTAGAAAAAATTAATTCAATAGTGAAAGGAGCTATTTTTCTCATTATATCGTCCATTTTCGGATTAATAATGTTAAATTACTCAATTTGATCGACTATGATGGTGTCAGCAGTAAATATTTGATTAAAAAATTAGTCTAATATTTTTATAGCTATAACAATCTATATTATTATGAGTATTTTACTCAATAACATGCACAACTACAAAATGTTTGGTCAACTACTAAACTGTGCACCGAACATTGGTCACAACTGTTTCCAATAAGTAGGTACGCACAACATAGTAGGTACAAGTCTTCTAATTTTTTTCGTCTTTCGCTCTCATCTACATGGAGTCTGATGCCTTAATATTGCTCCTCTATAGGGCTTTGTCTTCCATCTCTGTTTTACTCATACCAACTATTTTTGTGTTACTCTTTATTCTATCAATCTATCTCTTCTCCGGTTGACATTTTCTCTCTCTCTCTCTCAATTTTCTTTTACTATAATTTTCATAGCTACTGTAGCCACTGTCACTACCTCCGTGTCACCTCTTCTCATAATAACCATTTCAACCTGTTCTCCCTTGTTTTGTCTACAATTTGTGTAATTCTTACACCATCTCCATAACAAATTAATTTCTTATTTTATCCTCTTTAATCATCTCGCACTCATCTGCTTTAGCATTCTCATCATTGCCACACTCGCTCTCTGTTCTGTAACATCAAAACGAATATATTGTTCAAATATTATTTTGTTTATATAATGAAATATGCCTACAAATATGCGCATTTACTATAGATATGTTAAACGTTTCTTTAATCGGTATTTTAGAATTTAGCAATAAGTTACAACGCATCGTGTGGTCCGATAAGTCTTATACAGCTGACGGTGCTGCCGTGCTGGTACCTGCGATTTGTTTTTTACAGTTGCGGACACTCGTGTACCCTGTAATAAGGACAATGTCATCGCTACAGTTTAAAAATTAATTAAAAATAATTTATTTATCAACAGAACGGTTTAATTGTGCGTTGTCACTTGTTACATTAAAAACGTACGGCAGTCGACAACCGGTTTATTGCGTGTACCCGCGGAAACAGCGGTTAGGTGCAATATTATGTGTACGCCGCACCGTGTTATTATCGCCGAGGCTGTCCGAGCTTATTATTACCGCAAGTATCCCAACGAGAACCGTCGCTGCCATAAATAAAAAGTGAGATGTGGAGAATAGATGTCGTACGTCCGATAATGTGCTCGACACATAGTAGTCTGTTGTACATAAATACCCATGAGAACGAATATAATAAAAGGAATAGTCTAACGAATTAAAACACTTGGCGGCAACGAGTGATATACGATTGCAAATGGAACGATGCGAACGGACCTTTTCCCGTAACACGATTGCAAACGTTTTTACCTGCCTTTAATCGTGCGGTGTTGCCAGATTTGGTGTTAGTCAATTACAAATTATTAAATAATAATTTTTAAAATAATCAAATAGTAGGTATAAGGGTTTTTTACTATTACGCTATTAAAGCAATTTGAATAACCCTATGGCTAAAAAAGATAAATCTAAAATTGAATCAATGTTAAAAAATTATAATGACTACAACTTATTAAATCCACAAGGATCTAATTTTATATTTACAAAAAACTGGAAATTCCTACCTAGGAAAAAAATTTTTAAAAAAATAAAAAATAATTTAAAAACTATTATTTTTAATTTTTTTCAGTTTATACATTATATATATAACAGTGTTATTAATATTTATACTCCGAAATTATTTTAATTAATCAACATTTTAAACACCTCATATTATTTTATATAATTCTATTTTAGTTTGTCACGTAGTTATAATGTAACATTGTATTATTAATTATTATCATATCAAATAGAATTTATTAAAAAAAAAATTTAATTGAATTCCCGAACAAAATAAAACACATTCAGAAATTATAAAATTGGCAACGTAGTCTATAAAAACGTTCGCAATCGTTGGTTTTTCGGTTAAAAAAACAAATCGTTTGATAAGTGACATTCGTTCGCAATCATTTTATAAAAAAGGTAAAACGTTCGCAATCGTACATATTTTATTGTGATAACGATTTCCGTCAGCCGAATGCGCGTAGCAATAAAATAATAATTATATAACATAATATTATGTACACATAACAGTAAGTAATACATATAGATACGTACACGTCTACGACGGTCTCACAGCAATCGGTTGATTTCGGTACGTTGGCCTCGCGCGGAGATGACAGCGTCTAATTAAATCTGCGCGGAGTTAATACAGATGCACCTTTATACATAGATAGGCGCATACGCACCGCCTCCTAAAGCTACACAAACACGCACGTCACGTACACGCTACACCAGAGTTTGGCTAAATACGGCACTGCTGTTAATAGCATTGCTCCGTATGACAAAATATTATATTATTATTATCGTGCACGCGTATTATTGCAGTTATTATCATTATTATTATTATTATTATTACTATTATAGGTACTTATTAGTAGCACAGCGTGTCGGGAAAAATCGTAGGTAGCGTCGACGAGACGAGGTGGAAAAACGTCGTACGTACAACAACAGTGGACACTGCACAAGACGGACAATGGCGACGATATCTGGTCGCGCGAGTTTAATGACACATCTCGCACATACACACATACACACACGCGCGAGAAGCTGTGGATTGAAAAAATAATAATAATAATAATAATAACAACAACGACGATGATAATAATAAAATATTAATAAACGTATATAATAATAAGTCTCTGCGTTTCCCATTCGAATGTTGGCGGCTACCGCTGCACTTGCCCGCTGTAGGTATCTAATATTGTGTTACCTGTGAATACATATTATTTTATAGTAAGTACGTCAGGTACGTCGACTGCGATTACACGTACACCCTGTACATTGACGGATGACGACGACGACGACGTTCATTGTTGCCCGCGCCCGTGGCGTTAATAATCAAATGTGAACCGAAATAATAACGACTATACATATATTAATAATAATATAATAGGTGTATACGGGATGATAATGAAATAAAAAAACTGCGCGCGCAACATGTACACACATCATACCGAAGACGACGACGGCTAAGAGAGAAACGGCAGTGGCTGCAGCTGCTGCGTGCCCGGGATAATGGGAAAAGGTGAAATAATGAGACGCGTGTCGTGTGTGTGTGTGTGTGTGTGTATGTGTGTGTCGAAGTCCATCGCGTGGCGGAGCGGAGGAGGATTAGATTTGGCATAAAAATATTATAAAAAATGACGCGACGTGCGTTTACCGTGATTATACGCATGTGTTCGGTGTGTTGTGATAATAGCTGATACGTCGTAAACACTATTAAATATATTGCAGACTGCACGACAAAGAACATAATATTTAGTTCTCTATGCTCATAATAATATATTATATAATATTACATATCATATAGGTATGAGTACACGCGTTATCAGGTATATATGTACATAGGTGCATAGGCATTCTATACATTGCAATATTTATATACATATAGAATTAAATGTAAGATATTATATTATATCGTGCTATTGTTGGATCTGTAATAAAAACGTCATCTCGTAAACTGCTGCAGTCGTGATGGATACTGTTGGCGTGCATATTATTCTGCTGCGGTGAAGTACATACGTATAACACATAATATTTTATTATACTAGTACAATAGTGCATTTACTATTAAAATATTATAATCTGAGGATTCCACTATGAATTTGTTGTGACGCATTCCAGAATATTATAACACGCGTGCAGCAGCAGTGGTGGGATTCGGAGCAAATACGTATGTACCTATAGCTTAGGTATATTATGTTTTGGTAAAGGATAGATTCGTTTGTTTGGGATATATTTTGAAACATTATTTTGCACTCACGACTCGCGGCTTACGAATTTACGATATCCGGGAGGAGGATTTGACGTGCACCGCGGCCACCTGCCGAATACTCGATCAGCGATGGTTTACTGCCGCGAGTTTGGTTTTATTTTTTAATAATATCGACAGTGTATAGTATAAACAATTTATACTAATATTATTATATTATTCGTGCGCACGTTTCGAATATAACACAGTGATATTATATACCTTACGAAACTATGCGAAAATACGCACGATTTGTTTATAATTTTTTCAAAGAAACGATTGCAGTTCGTAAAGCTCACTACGGAGATGGTGGCGAAAATGACGGTTTCAGTCTTGAAATTGAATTCCGCAGTCAACGCGGCTTAACACGCTGCCGTCGTCAGCGCGAGAGGAAATTCGTTTAAAACCATCGTGGAAATGAACGAACGACGTGTTTGACGAAATGAAAGGATTTCCTCCTATTTCCCCTCTCTATTTCTCATTCTTTCTCTCTTTCTTTTTCTATCTTTTATACACACACATGTATATGGATATTATACATGTAAATATACATTGTATGTAAAGAGAACTCGAGTTTTATCCACAGCGTAATTTTTGAACCAGCTCCGAATTGGCGTGAGTCATTTCAAACTGCTCGCGAATACGTGTCTCTGGCGCAAAAGCAGTTATTTTTTCACTTTATTATGAAACTTCTGTATATACGTTTATTACACACAACATATATTCGATATGAGTATTCGTACGCAAAGCCGCACAGGTATGCCAAGATATAGTAGGTATATTTAAAGGTGTCCACCTAATTATTTATACAATATTTTCACGACAACTCTTATCCGAATAGAGTCGTTCAATTGTCCGTTTTCACCACCAAGCATCAATTATTATTTTTTTGTATCTTTTTGTACATTTTAGTGGTAGTACTAAATAAAAAAAACTAGGTACTTATAGTATATATCTATAATATTCTTTATCCTAATAGCATTTTGAATTTTTTTGCATGTATATGACGTGTTAAATTAATCGGTCATTTTTAAATTGAGGGAGACGGGTTTTACTATAATATCTTTTTAATACACTTTTTTAGAATACCCTAAAGGCTAAAATATGCACTGTTTGAAAATTAGCAGTAGATCCGTCGCACTTGGATAAAAAAATAAAATGATTGATTAATAAAAATAATTTTATAGGTTTTATAAAATATGAATAATATTTGAAATTCAAAATGTAATTACTCAGCAATTTTTTTTAACTTAGGAAATTGGTTATTAGCAAAAAACAGTGCATAGAAAAAATAATAGCGTACTAAGTATTTTATTTTTATATATATATTAAAATGATGCATAGTTTTATATAATATATGATTTTTAGTACTTTAATTATAAATTTTAATATCATGGTTTAAATTAAATAACTCTACGTTAAAATATTGAGTGTTTCTAGTTATCGCGAACATATTGTATACATTTTTAATGTATATAATGTCGACGTATAGGTAGGTATATTATATACATTTTATTCGTCGCCACATGCACCGGTAAAATACATTTAAAAATATAAATACTAATTCGAATCGAACTTCAATTATAATATTACATATACGTTCTTAATATTTCTACGTATTTGTGTCGTAATAATTATCCTCGGGGTAATAATACAAAACACTAAAATGACACAACTATAATTATTAACTCGTCTGTTATATATTATATGCATAATACATGGACTAAGTGATATAATGTCTATTCGATTTTAATTAACTAAAAACGCATCAAAGTTGAAGTTTAATATTATATACATATATGATTATAAAATATACACGAAATGGCAGTGTGCTATTAAGGTGTAAATATTTTGTAATTAGTATGACTGCATAAGGCATTTTGTAGGTCAACGCGTATACATTAATTAATACGTATCATTAAAAGTTTCCATCGTCCGAATAACAGCAACAACTATTATTATAATTTATAATAGACTATAAACTTATATTTATATTATATTTAATTTACGTAGACATATAGAACACCTGTTTAAAAAATAGAGTTTAAATAGTCAATCGAAAAAAGCCATTTTAATTTTAATTAGTTTTAAGAAAATAATTTGTGCACGGTGAACGTGTTCAATTGGAATATTTCAACCGGTTAGATAATCATTATTGTTAATAAAAAAACATCCGCAATGAACTATAAAAACCATTTAAATTTGTATAGTAATACATGATATATACAATATAATACACGAATAACATACGTGTGTCAGGTCCATATCGGTCTTTGCGGTTCGATACTTCGATATTATATTGTACTATTTTATAGATAACAATACGATACAATATCATAATATTATATATGAGTATAATTTTAAGAACCGAAAAACGTTTTTAAAATAAAATGTGTATTATAACAATACATTGGTTTATTTTATGATTTATTGTCATATTTAAATCGTATTGGTCGTTAATTATTATTCTCACTCACTGTGTGGTTATTGACTTTTCTTTCGTAGGTAATATATTAATACTTTTTTATTTATTCTAATATAAATTACAGTTAGTGATCGTAAGACCTACAAATCCTGGAGTTAATGTATATTATCATAATTTGACGATGGTATAATATTTATTATTATTTATTATACCACTATTCTGCACCGGCCTTCATCGCACAGCAGAGCTTAGTGTCACACATTATCCGTATCATTGTTATCAACAATACTATATAAATCATGATAGTATAGTAATATATTTTGTCGGTTGTTGTTTATATAGCATTCGCATATCACGGTCTGACGACTACCACTTCTCGGTTACTAACATGCGTCAGTCTCAGTTTTAGGTTATACCTTATACCCGTTCTTAAAAATTCATTTTTGATCTAGATACCATAATGAGAATACGAGATCATATAAACTAATTGCCTTTCAAAGTAAAAAAAGATCGATAATTTTTATAGGAATTACTTTCCGATTATACACGAGTTGCCTCCCCACGTAAGTATACCTACTTTAAATTTTATGGTAAACGAAATACTTAACTTCCCAATGTCTGGAAAATAAATGTATAAGCGGTTTCTAAATGACTCAACAATTTTCAAATATTAATATAGATTTGTAATTTTAAAATTATAATTTATTCTCAACACTTTTAGTATTATTACATTTTTATAGACTTAAAATAAAATTATGATAATTATTTTAATAACTATTTTTAAAATAAACAGAAAAATATCTGTTTAAATACTTATTTACCCATACAATTGTGTATGACTAAAGTTGTTTTATTTTTTTGTCGAATTAAATAATTTAAATATTTTAATGTTGTTATATTTGTATTATATTATTATATGTTAAATAGAAGTAACTGTTAATGTGTAACTATCTTAACCTAACTGTAACACAATATATTATGTTTAAGCATGATATATTATTTGTAAGATCATTTATTTAAGTGGCATATTTTAGCACACGAGCGGCCACTTTTTAATATTTAATACTTGACAATAAGTATGAATATTTTTGAAAGACAACTCGTACAAGAATTATTTAATCATCGAAGGCAACTCGTTTATATTTAAATTTGTATTTATAATAAGAGAATGGAGGACCAGCATAATTTGAGAGACGGCTGTATGACTTGATGATGATAGTACGAGTTAAGGTAACTACTGATCTTAAATTATGTTTTAGGTCAAAACGGGATAAAAATATTATAAACACGTAAATAACAGTTTACTGTATTGGCACTGAATGCTGATATTGCAGTGATGTTAAGTCAGGTGTTAAGTCATCCACTAAAATATTAATTATTATATCGCTATTCGGCGCACCATAAAAGTGTAAAATGGGAAAAACAAAGATTTTCGGAGTAGAATATAATATAACTGGTAGTAAAAACGATTCTTCGACGAAAATTTATTTTCTGCATCTCTTAGCTTATGGATTTTTGATAGCTGGAAATGTTTGTGTCCCGGTTATTTTCCATAGGAAATGACAATAGGAATCGTAATGAAAAATCTGTTTTCCACTTGAAACGGGATGTCGGTGTATACACATTATTGTAATAACTTCAACATTATAATCGATCTGTATACGATGTATATGTGTACGCGCACAGCGTTGAGGACTGAGGAGAATTGTGGGTACAACACAAACGTAATATGATACTACGATAGTAAAACGTATGTATGTGTATGTGTGTGTATGTGTGTGTGTATATATATATATTAGAAAAAACAAAAGATTGCCCTGACCAATAATTAGCGTTAATTATTGGTCTGATTCGGTCGAGCCGACCGCACCGGAGCCGAGTAGCCCCGAGGCCGTCACAACTGCGCGCGCGGTTAATTACAATAAACGAAAAAGACGCGGAGAAAACGTATCAGAGATGACTAATGCCCGGTAATTAGTCAGATTCGCCCACCGTCGTCGGGTCGTAAGACAACCATTACCGCTGCCGCCGCCGCGCGCCCAGCTATCACGATTATTATTCCAAGTGGGCTTTTTCTTCAGCGCATGGAATTCGAAATCTAGGACAATGCAAGAGGGTGCCGCGCGCTAAACGAAAAAGAACGCACGCGGATAAATCAAAAAAATAATGTACTTACAGAACAGGTATTTCTGCGAACAATAATTGTTAAAAAACAGATTTCGGTCAATGTTTGATCGTTTTTCAATTAAATTTTCGCAAATGTTTCACTCGTGACGTATGGTTAGGTGTTATGCGTATAATATTATTGCACAAGGGGTAATCCGTACACAACATCTCACTGCACCGTCAACAGCACTGTTATTTTGCCGAGCCGATTTTGGCGTTATTGAAATTTTCGATTGAATAGCGCACAATACACATAAATATTATTAGAAATTAATTGAAATGTTTTAATGAAATCATATAAGATGCATAACTATGTAAATACTGTTTTTAAAAACTATTTATAAAAACTATTCGTTCTTTTTGAGGAACGCAGAAATCGACATGTAAAACTATGACGTAGCCGCACAAACTATGGATCATCGTATAATATAACGAGCAGCGTTGTCGACCTCATCTCGACGTATATTATCGAGCACCATATATTGTTTTTTTAGAACGTATACATACGGCGTCAGAAATAGTATTATGCGATTCATTAATGTGCAACATCATTATTGTCATACGCACAAATGCGACTGTGAACGATTGGGCATATTAGTGTATACCTACAGCGTGGGCATATTTTAAGAAGCTGTACACTTGAATATTATACCGTGGAGGTGACGCGTCCTCGTTTAAGCGACACGCCACTACCACCGTATATGAAATAATAGTAATAATAATGTCTTGCCGAAGAAACGGTACTGTTTACAAGCGCGATAAACAACCGAATGCCGTTTACCCATAATACGACCGTATATAATAATAAGTAATAACATTCCTTTTCGACGAATCTTCAGTTATCGTTTAGTGTGTGCGTGCATGATAATTTATAATAATTATTACTATTATCGCGTGTACACTATATGTCCGAAAGTCGTATGCGTTTACGATTTTTGTATAACTGACGACAAGAGTAATTTGGTCAACGATCTGTGATAGTTAAATTTGGTCGTGATTAGAATTTTTTTCACCCTCATAACGAAACACCATGCTTTAAAGATCTAAAAATCAATAAGACATGATCGTTTACATCATTATATTATATATATATATAAATGAAATTAAGTCGTTACAAGCATTACACTGTGCATATATTAGAATATTAGATTGATTTTCGAGTCAGATATCATTATTTTTAGAACCATCATATTCTAAATGATAAGAATCGGCTTGGAAGAACACACCGCAAGTTTTTAAAGTTTCCTGTCTATCTATTGAAAGTTGATCAGAAACTTCATAATTATGAACCTGTATTGAGTAGATTGAGTTTAGTTTTTAATTGATAGACAAGTTACCACGAACAAGGTTCTCTGATGTACATTTATTGAAAAGTTGAAAGCAATGAAAGCTATTATGTAAGTTGTTTTTTTTTTTGTTTTTATCGTTATTTATTGTAAGCTTTTTTTATTATAACGTATTAAAAATATTTTATTTGATATATTTTGTTAAAATGTGTTTGTTTATATTTGTATAAAAATGTATTAAAAATACTTTATTTATTATATTTTTTCTCATTTATTTATTCATATATATTATGATATACTACCTCATATATTCTAGTCGTTTTATACAATAATTTCTTAATGATTACTAGAAAGATATGAGAATATTGTATTATTTATTATATTTTTATCATTATCTTATATTATTTTTAGAAAAGTTGTGCAAAATTTCATCAAGATAATTATTTATATGATTTTTTTACATTTATTCAAATAAGAATTCAATAAGTATTCAAACATAATATTGAGCTTGAACTCTATAGTATATTATATAAAAATATATAAATAGATGGGACGTGTGTTATCTATAAAGAGTATCTGTTTATTTTATGATATCTATTATATATAATTTTAACAAATAAAAGTGTTTTTTTTAAATAAATAGGTACTTTGTAAACTATAAAATAGTAATAATCTACTAATCAAAGAAATATTTTTACGTTATAATATACCACACTGCTATCATCAGGTCCCATTGAAAAATTATTTTTCTATGTAACTATGACCAATGTACCAAAATGTAACAAACTGTCACATGAAATAGTATGTTTCAAGGATGACGAAAGTATATTTTTAAATCTAATTAAAAAATTTAGTAATAAGTTTAATGTTGTTTATTAATATTTAAGTTATAACTATAATAAGTCATTATAAAACTTATTTATTGATATTTTGAATCTGTTGTAAATATTATGTTCATTTTTGTTATTATTAAGGTACTACTACCTATTTATTTTTATTGTAATTGTTGCGTAATTATTATCATGAATTAATATAATTATTTATTGTAGTAATTTAAATGTACGTATATTTATATATAATTCTTTACTTTCTTCTATGGCTCTATGAATAGTTTTGTATTTTGTTTAATAATAATTTATAATATTTTAACTTATTTTTGAAATAAATAGATTTTTAGGTATCGCAAAGTTTTTTCCATGTCCATATTTCCACCATAATAGCTTAATCCATTCCCTTTATCACTTTGTACCACTAACCATAGGTACTATCGTATAATGGGCCATTTGTAAGATGATGAGCATTTCAAAACGAGGATCCATCTTTTCTTTAATTTAATATACATTATATATTTATTATCTGTAAATTTTTTTTATATCGTTCAATATATTATGTTTATAAGTTATAAGTTAAATGTATTTTGGGCCACGGCTCATTTTGCAATAAAAATTAAAAAATACATAGGTACATAATTACATATAATACTATTTATACAAGATGCAATGCAAGTCAAACCGTCCGAGCGTCAAACACCGTTTTGATAACGTGTATAATTATATTGCCGAATAATAATTTAACAACGATGAAATTATTATGATAGTAAAATATAATATAGTAATAATTGAATTAACCTTCGGCGTGAATCACGCCCAAGGATTTGTCGTCGTTGTCGTTACTATATTGTTTATATGTATATTATAATTTATAATATATAATATATAATATATTGTATACAGATGATGGACAACGGTTTTCTTTTTTGTCTAATCTAGCTAATGACAAAAATATTGTTATTTAAGTATTATACTGAGTACTGACGGACGAACGGAGAATAATTATTGAACACCTACGTGAATTATAAATATTATTATTATTAAAATGTCTGTTTATAGCTTTCATTTTATTGTCAAAAAATTGTCATTGCTCTGCTTTGTTAACAGATTATAGGTATAAGACCTTATTTCAACATGACCTTAGTTCATATTTTGTTTGTACATTTTTTAACATTATTTTGTACAATGACACGAAATGACGTATAATTTGTCGACAATGTCACACAGAAATATTTAAGACCAACGCGAAATTGAATCCTATAAAAATATAACTATAAAGCTTTTATGATATACATTTTACTTTCGTATGTATTATATTTTTTATTCAAACATGGAGTTGACATATACATGTTGGTATATATATTGTTATAAGTTTATAATGTGATGCATACATAATATTTAAGTATTCGAGAACTGAAATCTACCATAATAAACACTAAACAGTTAATTATTAATCATATTTTTATCTTTTGTATCAATCGACTGCATAATATGTATAATTACAGCGATTAATTCGGATTTTAATTAATTTTTATAATGAATAATTACATAGTCTATCGTAAAAAAGGGAAAAATCGCCAAAGGGGAAGACGCAGATAACAATACTAGGATAAAAAAAAAAAACGAAAAGCAGCAACTAAATATAGTAGAGTATGTCTATTTCGAACGGTAAACGAACAAACGTAGGAAGTAACTAATTTACCGATCAGAAGATCGACACGATGCGAATCGCAAGCGCACCTATATAATATATATATACGTACCTACAGTATTTTATGCTATAAACAGTAAGAACATAATATTAAATTCTAATATGTATTATAATATTACACAGAAGACACATGTCGACGCGAACATCCGAACAACTAAAAATTATGAATGCAATTACCCTACTTTGTATATTATACTCATATGATAGCCGATAGGTAATACGAAACGTGTAAGCCAATCCCTTCGAGCGCTTACAAGATGTACCTACAGTGTGACATTGCTTAAATATATTATAATGTTGTTGTGTTATTTCAATAGGATGCCTGACCCGTAAACATACGCTTATAGCAATTCTCATTTATCAATTTTAATACTAAGGTGAAATTTACCTAATATTTAACTTAGAAGGTAACAGTATTTTTTGTAAATTGCTGTAGGTGGTTATTCAATGTTTTCATTTTGGAGCAAGTTAAGAGCATTTTTAAACTACAATATTTTATATGTTTAAGTCCAACGACCAAAATTACTGAATTTTGTATGACAATTGCTTCAAAATTAAAATATCAAAAAAATAAATAAATAAAGAACTAAGATAATGTCCCTATTGATTTCGTGTTTACTTGAATTGAAAACTATATGTTTTAAGAATATGATATTATTTATTAACAAATGTTTATCTAAACACCAAAATATTAGGTATTAAATAAAAATAGTACACCATATTACAATGATTTTATTTTTAGTTTTCAGAGTATAGAAATCTATATTAAAGCTGGATTATTGGATATTGTAATTTTTTTTGTGTATAATCCCGACAAATTAATTTTATACATTCACGCCACCATATACATAAAGTTGGGTACCATTGACAAAATAAGTATACTGTAGTATTAAAATACTAGTTATTATACTATATATGCTATGCTGTTGGTAACATATATATGTTCATTGAGGTTTAGGATTTCGCCATAAATATTTAAAAACAAATTTGTCAAGATAATTATGAAACACAATTTAGTAAATAATTTTGTCCTCTTGTGATGTAACTTATGTAACTCACCACCGCTGTATTATTGAGATGTTGCACACGGAGTTATAATATAAAAATTTCCTATTGAAATGTACTTTGATGCGTTGATGTTATCATGATAGCAACCGCTAACCACTGGTATCAAATTAATACATATATAAAAAATGTTACTACATATTATATATTCTTTTTAATGGTTTAAATATATAATATATTTATAGGTAAATCTATATACCAAATTCGGATATTGAATGTTGATTTTTAAATGATGCTATGCTATCTCTAAAAATGGCAGACTATTGTGTATACGATATTTGATTACTACAGATCACAATAATTGACGTTTACAATCACTATGATTATAAGTATTTTATGACATAAAATAATTTAAAGTTTAAATTTAATTAATAAACCAAATAGCAAATAATAAAATCGATATAAAATAAATATCAAATAATACATAGGTAAAATATATTTTATTTCAAAAACGTAATATCGGCGTTACCCACTTGAAAATTCACTATGTGCAATATATTTTCCGTTGGTGATAGTGTCAATGAAATTGTTGATAATTGGATGGCGCGACAGTCAATGTACCCCATTAAGAAAATTACCTACAGAAAATATTGTTATTACTCGCTCGGTAGTAACGTAAACCATATATTTATATATACCTATATCTATATATATATATATATATATATATATATATGGTCAGCATTTATAGCTAACGTTGTGTAACCATATAAA
Organism: Melanaphis sacchari; assembly: GCF_002803265.2. Taxonomy (NCBI): domain Eukaryota; kingdom Metazoa; phylum Arthropoda; class Insecta; order Hemiptera; family Aphididae; genus Melanaphis; species Melanaphis sacchari. The sequence goes on along the minus strand of NW_020270469.1, from coordinate 5,765,164 downwards.
ACCATCACCGCCATTCACAATCAGCCAGTCCGCCGAAAACGTGGTCGTTACCAGAATTTGTCTCTACGTCTGCTGAGCTGGATCAAATAATTTTTATCCACCCAAACACATTAGTGTGTAGTTGTTTCTGTATTTTACAATATACTATGCTTTGATATTTCATTTCATTATTTACTGCCAACTCCAATATTTTGGCCACGAAAATTGGTTAGAAATATAATCTTTAAGTTGAAAACAATTGATAAAAACTCAAAGACCATAACTTATATATTATTACAGCTAATATAAAAATAAAAATAGAACATTTTAAATACCTATAAAAAGTTAAAAATAGTCAAAATTATGTTCTGTCTAAAAAATTCTAATATATTGAAAACTTTTAGTCTTTACGTGTATTCCTTTATTCCTTTTAGAATTAAAACAAATAATACAAAATCGATTTTTCCAAAAATTTGTGATGGATTAAGGGTTATGCTGCCCTAAACTTAATATTCTAGAATGATTAACTAGCTAGTAGTACTTATAAGTTATAACCACCTAATAAGTAATTACATTTGTTTAAATGTTCTACGGCTGTCTAGCGCAATAGTGTGAAGCTGTTTTAACGTAAGGAAAAAAAATTATTAAATAATGGTACAATATTATTTTAGTACCTACATCTGTATTTTAATCGTGCATTGAAAATATTTTTTAAAAATAGTAAATACTTTGACGGAGAATATCGGAAAGCGTAAAATATCACATAGGGACTAGGGCAGGAGGCAGCTACCTCCACCGTGCGCACGATCACGCTGGGGTACTTTTCCTTCTCGGGAAAAGCTCGAAGGCGGCGAGACGGGCGCGCGCGCTCGAAATCGTTACGGGAGAGCGCCATGATAATAAAAGTATATTATAATAGTGATAGAATCGTACAGAACGGTGAACAGCGCATAAATTATACGCTATTATTACGTGCAAGCACATACGAGTGCCATACAAGAAAAAAAACGTCCGAACCTATGTAGCTAATAGCTCCGTCGTCGCCGTTTATTATTATTATTATTATTATTATCATCATCATTTCGATTTGCGGCGGTTATCGGGCGCGCACATTCATGTAAGTATACGCCGCCGCGCGAACAATGACGCCGCGTCGCGAATCTCTCGGGCTCGCTATCCGTACGATATCTGACTACAATGGTATACGCTAGCGATCGCCACCACCGTCACGCAATAACTATGCACACAACAATAATGTAATGTAATAGCGTGTCTACTTCCTCGCCTCTGATGATGTAACGCATCTTCGCGTCTGATCATCGAAATGTATACCGTGTTTAGTATAATATTATGGTGTTTGTGTGTATATACTGCAGACATAATATACACACTCTGTTGCAACGCGCCGGAGCGCGCAAAGAGGGGGGATCGTTGCACTGCTCGTTTTTGTCGAAACTGCACTCCGCGGGATTCGGTGAATTATTAATAACGTTCTTCGATTTGACGAAATGTGATTTTCCGGACGCTATTCAATACAAGTTATACAAGAATATAGTAGAGGGTATGCAGAATCTATCAATACGCTTAAAAGTAAATCGGATTAGTTTTTGGGTTTTCTAAAGCATGATCCAACAACTGCCGCAGAGCTGGAAGTGTCTCCCTCGTACCCAAATACTTTTGGCACCACAATAATAAAAGTTTCATCACTTAATAATATATCAGAAGACACCGGCGCTGGTAAATAAGTGACATTATTGTCCGTTCCTATTGGCGTATCAGAAGTCTGATATTTTTAGCTCATAGCTAACTAGTGTATTGTGATCAAAAAATTCTTTAACAGAATGTTTGTGTTCGTCGCTAGTTGTTACTTGTTTCTTCGTCATCGTAATTTATGATACCTTATTTTATGAACTAACTCGATGATTATAATTTAAAATGCATAATTTAGAGGATTGGGTTTCGACTTATTCCTAATGAACATGTATCAATCAAGAACTTAAAGCGCTTATCGGTAGCCTGGGTTTAGGGGTGCGTTTAGCATATAGAATCGAAACTACTTTGTTCCTTTGCATAACGTATATGTTCAATGGTCACAGTTTAGGTCACGTTTCAAAATATTTTAGTATTGTAAGTATTTTTTTTTTTACACTTTACCTGAAAACAATTATCAATTGCAGCTCAATACAAATCAAAATATGTACTAAATATTATGAAAATCTTTTCATAAGATATCAGCACAATATTTTTATGTACACTAATAAATTATAAATTGTAAATTTATTTATTAATTCAAACTTCTATATTAATTTCTTTCTATTATTCTAGGTAATACACATATAAAGTTGAACATTGAAATGAGAAATAAAATCCATGCCATTAGCCATCAACATCGTCCTACAAGAAACCCGGTAAGAAGCTTTATCTCTTCTTGTTCTCTACGAATACACCTTTCTGTTATATTATACATAATACATATATATATATTATACACACTACACAGCACATATATTATACTTATATTATTACATATATAGTTCTAGGTACGATTATATTACATAAACATATATCGTACGCACGTAGCCCACGGCCTTTGCGGGGGCGGAAAAAATCCCTACTCCGAACGAAACGGAGTAATTTTTCATGTTTTTTAAGTGCATCCCTGGAACGGCCAGCAGCAACGAGCACGGCGGCTATATATTATATTTATATATATGCATATAAGTTAGAGTATGTACGTATATAATGTTAATGCCTATATGTATATGATGTCTATACGTTATTATTATACATTCATGGTATATTTTGCCGTGGTCAATATATAATATTGATGGATAGCCGTCGGCGCGCTGTGGTGCGGTTTTCGACGACGATAATAACATTTGGTTGGCCTGTGACAATCCCTTTTATTTTGACGCGAATATAAATACTATTGCCCATGTTAATATTATAAATTATAAACAAGATTATTTTTGCCCTCAAGTATAAAGATCTGAATATTGTTTTCCGATTTTTATAATATTTAGATACCTTAAATGATTTTTTCAATTTCCGTGATCGTCATCATCATCGACATCATTTGAAATCATTTACTTTTTTTTTCAAAAACAAATTTATTTTCTAAAATAAAATTACCGTTCAAAAGTCTATTTCGTTCTTTGTGATGCACGTTTTTGCTAAAATCGCGTAATGCAGATTTATACGAAAACCCGCATAACGAGAGTGAAAAGGTTTTTTCATTTAATATTGTGCGATTTCAGTATTAGAGTTCGATGATATATTTTAAACGTGATGAATTTGAACTTAAATGCTATAAAACATAAAATTTTACCGGTAGTTACAGATATAGGTACTGATTCGGTTAGATGCCGCGATTGGGTTTAATAATAAAAATAATAATAATAATTTCATTATTATTCTATTCGATAATAAAATATTATTCGTAGGCGACACCATCAAATAAGATTTTGACAATTAATACATTTGTAAAAAAAAAAAAATATTAATTTAATAGGTATCTCCTGATAATTCTTATGAACAATTTGTAATTTTATATTTATTTAAATAGAATAAATTTAATATATAAATTATGAGGTGTATAAAATTAATAGATCGTCGTCATATTTACATACATACTTGCAATATATCAAAATCGATATTAAAAAGAATACAACACAATTGTAAATTTGTTTACGTTAATCTATATTACAATACGACCTTTTTCAATATACTGACATATAATATTACAATATACATGCATATTATAATATTTATTATAATCACTTAAATCGAAATCCATTGTAATATAACAACATATAGAATATAAATGTAAATAGGTGTTGTATGTATTATTTCTGTACATAAATATATATATTAATACATTAAAAATATATATTCTACGACAATTCTATAGTAAAAATTGAAAAAAATAATATACTGATCACTGCTTATATTATACAAAGTGACTCACCAATCATATTTAACTTCACTTTTTCATTTAATAATACATTTATTCAAATTCAAATTTTCAAAATTTTCTATTATACTTAAAGACCATATTTTCAAATTCCCGATATTTTTTATATTAGTTAAAAATATTTTTGTGAAGATACAAATTTCTGGATTTTCGAATGAACCCCCCCCCCCCTTTTTATTTTAAATTATTTAATAAAATATATTTTGTTGATAATTTTGATGTACCTTATTCAAAATGTTTATAATAAGGATAATGCCGATAATGGTCTTTAAAATTGTTCTACAAAAATATAAAAACGATATAATATTAAACCTAGAATTATAATACTTGAACCACTTTTACAAGTTATAAATGTTGATAGAAATTTGTATCTCCATAGGACACTTCTTAAGTAATACAAATAAAGATGAATCACTCTATATATAAGCAGCGCAATACCATCAGTATCTTTTTTCAATTTTTACCACGGAATCATATATGTACCTACACAACACACACACACACACACACACACACATCGGGTTTACTTTTTGCAAAACTTTGTATTAGGTATACATATAATAACATAGTATGATGGAAACGTGCTGTTCTACAAAGTTTTATATTATACCCTACGAATTAGTTTGGTTGAAACGTCACGTGTCAGTTTCCTATAATAATGAAAGGCAGCGTGCAGTCGGTAAATCCAGAGATAAAGTTAGTACTCAGTAGTATTTCCAACGTAGACCTTTGTAATTACTGGCATACATCAACGGCCCAACGATACAATGGGTACTCCAACTCCGGGTGCAAGGTATGATATTATTCAACGTCCGCGAATCTAGAAAACTGTAGCTGCCCGGCTTTCCGTTAGTAAATCGACCGAAATGCGCGAAAACCCTTCAAAACGATCGTCGTCCATTTAAATCGCTCTACCTCCACGCACCCGCCATCGATAGAATGCACGCAAGGTCCATTGTTGGTTTCGAATCCTGCAATATAATACATTATACACGCTCGCATACAATGCGGTGTAGTATATTCTGTACATTATCACCATATAGTTAGGTTAACCTATGTGCTTAGAGTGGTTTGTATCTAAATATTATATTGCATAAATTATACATAATAAATTAGTATAAAACGTAAATTTTACGGAAATATGAGCTACGTAATGTATAAACATATAATATTAGGTGTATGAAAAATAATTAACATAGTAATTACATTAATTGTTCATTATCATTAATAATTAGCACCTGATTAAGTTATAATTTATCTCTCTACATATTTATATAAATTTACTACTGACCATAGTTTGATAATTTATTGTCAAACGAATTTAAAATAATATTATTGTGTAGATTAGAAAAAATTATGTGAAAATTATGTCTCTTTATGTTCGAGTGGTTTGATTATAAACTATAATATAGTGTATTTATAATTTGTAAATTATACTAAAATATGTAGTAACACTAAAGTTATAATAATTTAAGTTTAGTATACATTTTCGAATGTTGTACCTGTTTACATAATAATAATATATAATATACGAAAGGTTAGTCAAATAATGGCATGTAGAAACCTTCAAAAACAAAAATTAAAATACTTCAACTTGAATACAAATATATTATCTGCATATTACGCAAATAACTGTGACTTAAACTAATTTATTATTTTTTTATTTTTATTTTACATCATGCTGTTAGTTTAAATTCCTATTAGTTATTCCCTCGCTTCTAATTATAGAAACAGCATTATTATTGACATCATTCCAAATTAATTTAAAATTAAAATATATATTAATGTAATTAAATATTTATAAACGAAAATATGTACGTTTGGGGTTAAAAGCTTTTTAATTATTGTATTTCACTATATTTTTTTTAAGTATAATTTTAATTAAAATAATTATTTAAATTAGAATTTTCAAAACTTTTATTTTGACTATTGTATTATGGTTTTTATAAAAAAAACATATGAATTGTGCTATTCGGAATGTTGACTTAAAAAAACTATCCATCTAATAAATATAATTTTTGTATAGTGTTTCATTGTTTTATAAAGGTTTACGACCTAAACAATTATTATTATATACAAGCCCTAAATAATATTATTTATTTATTCATTAAAACGCGTAAAATATGTTTGTATTAAAATCATTTCTCTCTGAAATATATTTTCTTTTTAAAAATATTTTTTTTTTTTTTTTTGTAAATCTCATTCTGATAAATTTAATTAATTTTTTTCAGGACCTTTGAAAACCCACGTTGAACACGTCTACTCGGTTATAAAAATACAGAGAATAAAATACAATAGCAGGCATAGTATAGAAACTCCAGGTGAAGAATTCCATTTAAAACCTTGCAACGTTTATAACGACGGCTTAGCTTCAACGCAAGGTGTGCGATTATATACCCATCTCACTATGTGTATGTCGGTATTATATGCTTATTATATATTATTTATTTCTTGTATTTGTATAAAAGTAGTTGTAGCACATCTAGTATTCGAATACATATTTTATATTATATTAATAAAAATGAATTTTTGAGCCAACGCAATTGGTCCCTATTTTAAAATATCGCTTATTCGATAGTGATGCAAAGTTTTTAATATATTATATTGCAGTCCATCAATCTCGATAAAAAGTAGACAGACATAATTACGTTTCTCTTGTACTGTTACGTCCTATAAATTCAATGCGTATTTTGTGTGTAAATGCATATTATCATTATCTGTAATATACAATGGGGCGCAAAACTCGTGAATCATAGAGAATATAACATGAGGGGATCGTGCACAAATTCAAAAATGGTGTAACAGCTAACGAACGTCAAGTATACATCTGCAGCAGGGATCGAGTACAAAAACGATTTTTGTTGCACAGAGAGAAAATTACAAAATCTTGATTACAGCAGAAAAATCCGAAGTGAATCGATCAAGACCTGTCCCAGTGTGTACAATCGGACCGCCGCCGAAAGGATCTTTTCTCAGAATTGACAAAATACTAAATGCACCTATATACATGATAAAATAATAACAATAATATATAATATAATATATACAATACGCGCTACTTCGCATAACACAGCAGCTGATGTGCGGCGTTTTCAGATGAAATGCTGGACCGTTTCAATTTCCATTATTATAGATTATATTATATACAAGAAACATACGCCGATTATATTTCGGAGTGATTTTGAGATTTCTCTCTCTCTTCTCTTAATTTCCGCAATGTGAACTTTAATACTCGTTGACCGTTGTATGGTATCTTTTTCCTTTTATGTATATCATATATTATATAGAGTTGCAGTATGATATCATTATGTATTAAGGTGTACACTCACACACGCACGCATGCACGCACATATACATAAACGAGACGCATATAAGATATGTGTAATAATAATATTATGACTGTTACAATTATAGTGCAGTGCCGCGTCTATAACTACGTGAGTTTCTTTTTCGTGCTGCACTCAGAGAAGGCGTGTGCGTTTTTAATTTCTAACGGAAACACATCTGGACACATACGGTTATCTGGCACACACAAAAGCAATGAAAAACTGCCCGACCAGTCTAATATGGTGGCTTAATGTTGTCAAGCCGATAAACATATATACATCAAAGGTATAACCTATACGGAGGAGCCACTATAGCTACAATTGAAAATCGTAAATAAAATATAATATACAAATAGGACAAAACAATAATATTCTCCAAGCGCAGCACTGCAGCACTTCTATTCAGCTGTTTATGATATTTTTAAATCTTTAAAAAAAAAAAAAAAAAAAACGTTTATGGTTCAGTAAGACTACGGTAGTACAATATAATTGAATATATATTGTACATGTATTTATATTGGAATGTATAGACACAAAACAAAAACAATATATTTCATACTTACACAATATACCAGATACTTCTATTATAATTTATATTGTGTATAAATCGAATCGAATGGAATATCGGTATATGGTATAATAATATGGTTGCAATGGTGTCCGTCGGCGCGGGGGTTCGAGAGAAGAGAACGTCTCAATGGCATGACGATTACAACAATACGACTTTGGTATTGTGATCGGACTTCGAAGAGGATCGAAGAAAAAAACATATACTCGTTTTTGGATCGGTTCGGAACTACAGAAAAGACAACGAGACTCCCCGCGCGGTTTAAACACACGCGTTAAATGTCAAATATATATATGTATGTATGATAATGATGTATATATTATACGCATGGTCCGAAAATCGGTCATTTAAATGGCCCGCGTGTGTTTTTTTCTTAATGTTTCTCTGTTCAAAATACAATTCAATAATATAATATCTACCATGTACCTTTGCGGCCGTGCATTGGAAATATTGTGAAAAAAAACGTAACTACATCCTGCGTTTTAATTCATTGAATTTGTTCGAATAATACATCTCCCGAGCACTGTATATTATATAATATCATTAAAGTATTCATTTTAACAGCAAAGCGTTCTTTTTTTTTATTACTATAAATGTACATCGTTTACTTTTATGATGCGTTTCGGGCAAAGTCTACTTTTAGTTTCGTACCCACGATCTGTGGACAACAAAGAATTACAAATTTCTGTCACTGCATGTGATGGTTTCGATTCTTCTTTATTATATTTTTTTTTCATCTCCGTCTTTTCGAGGGATTAATTCGGTTCTCCGGGGGATTATGTTTTTCAGATTTTTACGACAGGCCAAACTCTACCGTTTTGGCGATTAACGATTTTAATATACAAAAGGTGGGAGTCCCAAGGACCAGCTGCACACACCGCGAACAATAATTTTCGGCCAATACAATAGACGGACATACTCGGGGATGGAAAATGATTGATCAAAAATCGTATAAAATGAGCAGAAAAAAAAATCTGGAAAGAAAGAAAAGAAATCATATTATATTATATATTATTTATATTATTACATGTGCGAGCAAAGAACAAACATATATAATAATATATATATCGCGGTGTATATTATTCTGGTCCAGGCCCAGGCAGTATATTTCTCTTCTGCTCGACGATCGGGTGTGTTTTATTGCTCGAATTTTATATATGCGAACGACCGGAGTTTTAAAAATCGTAAAATCCGTATCGCGTGTACTTAAAACCGAAGCGGTTTTTATTTATGTCGTGAAGGGGGACGGAAAAAAAGAGGAGAGAGAGAAGGAAAAATGTATACTATAAATTTCACCTTCCGACGACCAGGTGCAGCAACGCGCGATGGAATCCCTTTGACTTTAATGTCCATTATGTCCTTCGCCGTGGGACGTGTTCTTCGTGTGCATATCAATGTACGCCCCCTCCAGAGTATTGTCATTTATAACATAACATATAGGTATAATTAATTTTTTCTCGGTCACCCAGCAACGATTGCGATTCAACGTTTATCCCATATTCCCATGCAAACACGAATCCAATTGTCGGTCGGAGCCGATCTCTTGTGGCGCGCGCGTCGTAAACACAAACATACCATATCTACGTTATACACTTACCTATATTATCAATACAATATGTTATATATTTATTTATGTTCGATTTTCCACACATCACCGCCGGTTCTTCGCTTCCAACATCTACCTTTTATCGTTCCTACCCCCAATACACGCCCACCCTAACGATCGCCGTTAAATCCTTTTCCGCTTTTGGACATGATAGATTCCGAACAAATTCCTGCAAGAGAAAAAAAAATTAGTTTTGAAACGTTGACGCGTTTATACGTAATATTCGTGTGGTAGACTCACCGTTGTCCGTGTCGTACATGCAATGCAACATTTGAATCGATGGAGGTCATAATCCTTCTTCTTTTTAAAAATTATTTATGCGTACCCTTTCTAATTTATCATAGCCATTTTCTCTTAAAAAATGAAATAATAATATAACAAATATATTTTTAAATCATATTATTATATATAAAAAAATTATGATTACTACCTATATGAATTGTTAACAATTACATATTTTTATAATTAAAGCATAATTTAGCAACAAATTAATAATAATTTAAAGAAGAAAAAAATTAGACAGATGAATTATTATTTAAATGTTTGTAATTTCCTGGAATTGTTTTTGTTTCTGCGACCAGAATAGAATCGGCAACTGGTAAAACACATATAGTGTGATCTCCCTAGCCTTACTTTCACTTAATAATTCAGCACACAACGCTATTATAATTTATATTGATGTCAGCTAAAATATCGGCTAAGTCCTTTAATATCTAGATAAAAATGAACATAATGTTAATCTAAAAAAATGTTTAAAGGACAACAGACCCATCCTTTTTTTATCATGTCTTAACCAATATTATTTCCGTCTATAACCTATTAAAATATTAATTGTATCGCGTACATCTTACGGGCTGGAGCCTGGAGCAATTACAGGTTGTGAGGTGCGAAAAGAAAACGGATAACACATCGTCGCCGTATTTCGCGTGTAACATCACTTGCGATATTCTTGGCGGGAGCACAGCGTGAAGACAAAAGGTCGAAAAGAACGACGAACCAAACGAAATGCCACAAATATGTAATATATTATGTAGGTATTAAAATACATACAATATTTACCATTCACTTTTGAGGAAACGCATCGTGTACATAGTCAATACCTACGTACACCTTGTAACCCATTTAAGCAGGTATTGTAGTGCTTACGCAGGGACTCGCGACGTTATTTCGACTAGTCATCGGACGTCGGCTGATGTTATCTAAAACGAATTGAAACTAAAATAACGTTCAATATATATATTATAATATTGCTCGTAGCTACAAACACGAAACAATCAACCATCACGTTTGTACAAATGGAAACCGTCTATGCCGTGTTATTATTGCTATGTGCATAACGTATAAATATATGTACCTATTTAGATACATAATATTTATTTTTAAATTTCACAGTTTTGTGTATAAACAAAATTTTAATTGAACATAAAACGAGCAAAATCGATTTTACTACTCAAAACGTTCTATTACATTAATAATATTTTATTTTTTAACGACTATCGATAAAATGATGCCGTAATTTGTATATTAAATTTGTTACGTATACAGTTTCTCGATACATTTCCGGCTTATATAACATTTGTTTTCAACAATCCTTTCTAGACAATAATAACTAACTAAATTCGTCGTTATTTATAGCATTAGAAAATATACATATAATTTAGGTATTCGTTATATTATTGTTATACTGGAATTCATGGCCGTTTAGAGTGAAATGAATTGAATAGTTCACATATTATACACATATAATTTATTTCGGTTTATCAGTATATAGGTACATATTATAATATGTATTATTACAATAGGGCATTACATAACAAAAATTGTAATGAAACGCGAACAAAAACAATTATCTCGAGTACTTTTAAATTTAAAACAATTATTAACAAAAAAAAAAAAAAATATGTATAAATTAAATAAATAATATGAATAAGTTATGATATTATTTTTGTCAATATAAGATGTACATATATATAATAATATAGGTAATAATATGGTATAGCCGCAAATGGCTCCACGCACATGACGTCACGAATGGGCGTGACTCATACGTAGAATAAATTTTATTATTATATTATTCCCCGCACAAATACGTAAAAAAATATAATGTATAATCCCATTAAACTATAATAAAATAAATTAATTTTCAATTTTAACACGTTCGAATTTATCACTTCTTTTATCGACATTAATACAAAACCAATATATACACATATACGGTAAAGCTATACGCCCGTGTTACATAATAGTATATCGTCTATAATATTACAGTATGTACATAGTACACCAATATCGTTTTGTTTGTTTTGAACCCTTTGTGATATCGAATAACCCGGGCCGAGCGGTCTGTGTAATATTCTAATGAGCCGAAACGCGTTTCCGTAAAAAAATAAGTATCGACTAGACCATAATACGTGTGTAAAGAGCGGAAAAAAACGAACTGCGAACACAAAAAACGGGCAGGGTTCGTATTTTTAAAATTTTTTTTTTCTTTTAATAAATCAAAGTAAAAATGATAACAATATATTATGATCACATATCATTATGAGCGTTGGAAATTTAACGCGCATAAATATATACATCTATGCGAGCGTACACATTACGCTCGGTCCAATAACGAAATGCGTCACGGGTATATGCATATACAATAGATATGTATGTGTGCATGTGTATATACGAGTGTACTCACATAAAAATATAATCCAATGGATTTGGGTGGAAATGAGCAAATAGTTCAAAGGGTCTACACACATCCTCCCCTTCGCGGCGTGTGTGCGCGTGGGCTCACGCGTGTGTGTGTATACTATATGCAGATATACACCATCATGGTTCACGGCGTCGTCGCGCGAGCCACCCTTGTCTTTTCACGCGCAGCGCTCGTATATAATACGCGAACTATACACATTTTGTATAAGTAATATATTATTATATTGTATTGTAATTCACGAACTTTTCGAAATGTCAACGATTTAAGTAATCATATTTTAATATTTTACTAGAAAAAAAAAAAATAAAACGGTTTTCTGTTTGCAGTCCGTGTGCATGTACGTATATAGTGCGTGGTGTTATTTTCGATACATAAATCAAAAACGTTACATATATTATATATATTATATACGTGCGAATGCATTGGTGTTGATAAAAACTGTGTAATATACAATGCCCTTGTTATGATATAATAATATTGTAGTTTTACTTCGAATACTCGAAGTCTAATATGATATTGCCGTATGTGAGTACATTGTTTTCTAAGGTCGTGTAAAACGAGCGAACCTACCATAACATAAACTGGTATGCATACATGTATATAGGTATTATTATAGGTTATAGATAAGATTTAAGTTCATATTAACTTTGTATATATATATGTATATGATGGGTAGATGGTATCTGGTATAACTCATGTCAATATTTAATCCAAAATGAGCTTATTTTTTAATTCATAATTAATAATGTACCGACTTTGTATTTTTAACTCGTCTGTAACGGTCTATGTGGCTATAAAAACGCTTACGCGCAAGCAAGTACACTAAATACTATAAATACTAGTGTACCACACACACGCGTATCGACGTATAAATACAATTGCAATGTTTCGTGCGAGAAACGATTTAAGTTTTAAATGAGAATAATCTCATGCAATTGGGACGAAAGCAAAAATGCAACGAGTAACAACAAGGTATGGAAAAAAAGCTACGATACCCTAAGCAATTTGGATAAGTGACTGGATACTATAAATATTTTGTCGGGAAAGGACGACGGCTGACAGTAATTATTATTATTATACGGCGTTTAAAGTTTTTAACGGTTTTTAGTGTTTTTCACCCTACAAGACCAGTACAATAATATGACACATTTTAAGTATACGAATATACCTATATCCAGTTGACGTTTATTAGTGAATAAACTCTACCTATAGGTATTATGCTTGCAAAGCGCAACTACTATACTTATTGACTATTAAATTGTCAAAAAAAAAAAAAATCAAAATCAATGTCGTAATAAATTATTTTTCTTTTCCGGCAATATGTATTATCTAAAATTTAGAGGTTATTAAATAATTAAGATACTAAGTTTTTAGACGTATAATTTTTAAAACGGTATAGATATAGCGGTTTTTTTTCAATTAATCAAAAATCAATAAACGAGCTGGTAATTCGAGCGCTAGGTCAGATAAACTTGAAACTATAGTAGTGTTTCACATTTTAATAACCAGTAAACAGCGTGTTTCTATAATATGTAATATAATAAAATGCATAAGATAATATAGGTTTAGAAAAACAGGAAAAAAATACGGTATTTTGAAAAAACAAATTAATAAAACATATTATTTTAAACATTTAACACATAAACGATTGCGTGTGTGCAGAGCCCGTGTGTTCGTAAATTGCTCGACGACAGAAATTTCAAACACGTTAAATAAGTATGTACATAAGTAGGATGTACAATGATGATAGTAAACAAAGATTGTTGTATGGAGACTTAATGCATGGCAGTGATGGTACACGGCGGAGGAGGCAAGTCTGTACTCGGTCGCAGGTGAGTGTTAAAAAAATAGTCATCGGACATGACTCGATTGGCAAACGTATTGAATGAAAATCCGATTTAATAAACGCGAAAATAATTCGCGTTATACACGAATAATCGTACGTGTATAATGACAAAATGAGATCTATACATGTATATAATAATAATAATAATAATAATATGTACGTGGAAAAACGTGAGATCGCGGCGAGAATAATGTATACATGTGTGATGTGTGTGTGTGTGTTTGTGTGTGTGTATTTGTGGAAGACAATGCGACAGGCGAACCGTCATCTGCACCAGGCTTTGGCACCGAAGAATGCTGTGCCGCCGTTGTCGCGCGTAATGAATGGGGACAATCATCGATCCTCTGGGTTTATCGGCTAATTATATAAAGGGTTATCGTTTCTCTCGATCGCGCGAAATTCACGAGGAAAAAAATTTCCTCTCCCGTTTATATAATAAACATTATAAACATCAATATAATATAATACCTATACAACGCACAGCGTTGTATTAAAAGCCGCGGGTGTAGGTACGCACTATAGAAGTGTGTATTTATATATATATATATATATATAGGTATATCCCCTACGCTATATATACTACTTAAAACCAGGTAAACGCTTAATACACGTCTATATATAGGTTCATATGTATATATACATACGAGTACATACATACTTATTACCTGTAACCAGGTGTACGAGCCAGTCGTGCCGATACCTCAGCTCTGCAGTCTCGCTCCAGTATAGTAATTTCCGTCCAAGTGCATATATACTTAGACACGTATAATGAATGTTTTATCCGTAGAGTGCAACCACCGTGCTGGACTTTTGCGGGCACTAGAAAACCGCAAAACGCAGTTCAATACGTCTAAACTAGATATGTATTATATTAATTATTAGGTACCTATATATTATAATATATGCGCGGTAATTCCGTTGTACACCATGGTTATAAAATACTCCCGTACGAATAACCGTTTAAATCAAACCTATATCTCATCTTCACCACTCTCGAAATTCATTTTTACAATAATGATGATAATGAACGCCTGTGCAAGATCACCAGCACATCCGTCCCAATCAGCCTTGATTAAAAGGTGATGAATACTTTTGAAAATATGTACAATATCGTGTAATAATGTAATATATTATGATACCGTAACTTACTGCAGCATTTTGTAGAATGAAAACATTTTTAAGCGGTTCTATAGTGTAAAATTCACTATTTCTACAGTTAATTTATGTATAAACTAAAGGGCTCGGCCAATAGCTCGGCCTCTCGACCTAAGAGTCACCCCACTTTATATCTTGAACTTTAATACCTGTTATTTAAAATATTAAAATTGCATGATTACTAAAAAAATATTAATTTTTACAAAATGTTGAAGATGTAAATATTTAAAACTTTTTTCATGTAATAGATATGTTTAATACATAATAAAGAAAATAAAGATTATGTATATTAAAAAAAAAAATAGCTAAATATTACACTACGACCAAATCACTCATCGCATCTTTATTAAAGACATTATCTCTTAAGATTAAAAATATTTTCCGTACTGTATAGTTGAAAATATAATATTTTATAGTGATCGTAGATTATAAATTGTTAAAATTGTATACTATTATGTCCTCCGTTAGGAATACGAATATACCAAAAAATCAAGTTGTTTATAATATAATATCTATTACCTATACCTATAGGTTCAAGACTGTTAAAGATACGGTGTATAATATTATTCATAGAAATCGCTAAGGTAACATTTAAATTTTCACCATGAAACAAAGTACTAGTTCATAATATATATATAGCCAAGGGGTAATTATTCATTAATCATAAGAATTCGTTTTAATCCAATATTATCACGCGATGCAGTTAAAATCGGTTCATTGTTGTAACGTTAATAAATGCACAAAGAGAGAGTTTATAATGAATCGTTTTATGTTTTCAGCCATTAGCTTCATTTTAGCAATTAAAAATAAACGGATTTGTTTCAATTATAGATTTTTTACATTGCACGCTTAAAACAAGATAATATAATATAATAGTTACTGGTTTTACTTACTCCGAATGACTATTGACGCACTGCTGTAAATCAATAAAAGTAGGTACCTGTATTAGTTTTATTTAATTTTTTTTTTTTTTTAAGTAAACGAGATGGACATTTAACTTGATTTATATTTATCTCGTTATGCGTAGACTTTAAACCATGTAAATATGTAAGATATATTTAAAGAGAGATTTTAATTTATTTTTTTTCAATTACTTTTTAAAATAACCTTTTATTAAACAAAAAAAAAAAAAAAAAAAAAAATGGCAATCTAGAAAATGCGACTGAAACTTCTGTATTTTAATGAATTTAAAACTAATGAAAAGGGAGAAAACTTTCTTGTAAATAATAAAAATGTTAAAAAGTTAATATTTATAAATACAGCAGTTCATACTCAAAAGTTAATAAAAATAATAATTTAAATTCAACGAACCTTAAGAGAATGAATATAATCATCAGAAAAAAAAATTGAAGAGGTATCTATACTGTAATAACAAGAAAGTTCATTTATTCGATGGAACGCGAATGTATCCACCTTTGAGCTATCCGACATCAGCATGGAAACTACGGCTTTGTAGTAATTTATACATGCGTAAAAGGTAAAATTATATAAGAAGTTATTCGTTAAATCGACGATGTAATAGTTTTTTTTATTTTTTTGAAATTAAAAATAATGAAAGGAAAACCCCGAAGTTCTAAAAATTACGAAATTAATCAACAACAGCGTAGGCATATAACCTATACCTACGTGGAAAATAATAAAAAATTAACTTGTAAGCGAGCCATTAATGTAGGTACACTGTATCCATAGGTAATAATAATATTATGTACACTTTGTTTATTACAATATATTGATAAATAATAACATAATATATAAATATACATGATGAGTAAGATAGTAAGTGTATATATTATATACAGTATCGATACCCACACATGGACCTACAGCGAACCATGAGTACATTTTGGTATAAAAACGTTTTCGGAATAGGCTATACGAGTACATATTAAAATTTTTAATAGTTTTAATAATAATGACGTAGAATGCATAGAATATAATCATCGTTCTTGTTATTACGCTTCCAAGCTATATTATGCATCGGAGACCGGCCGCCGACACAACCGCGCGCGCCTTTATAGGTATATTCTAATGTGCACTAGAACACGTTCGTTTAAGCGCCATCCCTGTAATTATTATCAATTCCGAATATATTCCATTTTGAGTATATTTTAAATCACATTTAATTACTGAAATTAAAATGCACACGGACAAATGATTAACCGGATATTCCAGTATTCAATGTCTCGAAACAATGATAGCAATAATTATCCGTAATTCGTCCGGTGCGATAATTAGCCGTTTGCACTTTTACGAGCGCTGTTATGTAATGCTATGTATAAGAATAAGGAAAAAAAAACGTGATCAAGTCCGCCTTTATTTCTAGGGAGAAACGACGATAATTATTATTCCAAAAAAATAAACAGCCGAAGAAAATAATTATAATAATAATAGTTGATTATTATTACATAACGACCAATCGGAGCACAATAAAAAAAATTTTGGAGCATCGATAGATTATAAATTTCTGAATATACTTAAAACATATATAAGTACATACATACACATACACATCACTACTTATGAGCATACGACGTGTAAGTATGTACGCAGTGTTAGTATGTAATATAATATTACACACGCCATTCGGTTTTAATTATCCAAGAATTTTATATAGATATAAGTATAATGTTATAGTGACGCGGATAAATATAGGTCTTCTAATGAATCATAATATAATAACTTTATACTGTAACGCATGGGCACACGTGACTTATGAATTATTCAGTCAAAATATATCCAACGGGTAGGTGGAAGTTAGTATCTATAGAATATAACATATAGTAGCATAGGAAAAAAACTCTATACTACCTTTATGATATCAAGCCTAGAAAACTGTGTGGTTTGACCGATTCGGTTGTATGGCTGTTTCCGCAATACGCATAAACAAACGTACCTATACCCTCAGGTCGGTGTTTAGGTTTATTCTCAGAGGCTCAGACTTCAGACCTAAAATTACAAGCGAACAAAAAGTGCCATTTCTATATTATTCTTTTTACTTTATTCTATAGTGATATCGACGTTTTACGTTGGTATTATACTATACAATGATTACAATGTAAGCTAAGATTTTTGTAGACAATGGCTATAGTCACTAAAGTAGTTATTATAAATAATAATGATAAAAAAATTAATATTTATTATATTATAAATCGTATTGTTTGAGCCTGTTGTCGGGTTCAAATCGTGTTTATCGAAGAGACGAAGAACCAAAAAGAAGTAACCTAATTTTTTTTCGTTTTCCAAAATTTCATTACATAATGTATTATGATGATCATATTATGATTTTGCAAGTCTCCACAAGCGTCTCTACGAATTATCATCTGATGACTGAAATATAACGCGACACGAAGAAAACCGTTTAAAATCGGACGAAACCTCCAAACAATGACGTTTTGATAAACGCTCGCTAGACTAATTGAAAAACATATACGAAGACGTAATTATGTGTATCGAATTTCCCATCCAAATGACGGTTTGCTTCTGCTGCTGTAGGTTATACATCGTCAGCCTGTTAACTCTTTGTTTGCCGGTCTCGAAAAACACTAAACATTGGAATCCGACTCGCAGTCGTCGGTGTAAATCCCCCGTCCTCTGTCGCTTGTTTCAATTGTTTCAAACAACAAAATATATTATTATTCGTGTGTTATAAGTCCCAAACGATTGTTTTTAAATACTGCTAATTATTTACTTGTCGAACACACGAAAAAATCATCTACAGCAGGCACGTGTCGTCTGAAAATCTCGACGAATAAATAAAATAGGTAAGTACTCGTACGTCACTGGCGCTGAAACGAAAAATGTATAATAGTTATTTTCCAACACCGAGTACGCCGGCCGTAAATCATTGAAAGGGTATATACCATACCAGCAGGCATCCGAATATATGTACACTGTATATTATAATAGCTACTTAAACTCGTATATTATTGTAAAAGTCTGAATCTCGGTGGGAAAATCATGTCATCAATGCTCAATAATATAATATATACCCAACCTAATAATAATAATAATGTACAATACCGAGAGCGATTGGTTTGTAGATCGATCAGGATTAATCTGAGATCATGTACAGCGTACACGTACCTATATGTGTCGTCCGAATTGTTCGGCTGCCAAAACTAACGTCTTACATGTTATAATAATTATTACTATATGTGTATGTAACAGAATCGCCTCGCACTTGTGGCGTATACCTCTTATACGTATATTATAAAGTGTGACATGTTACGTTAGAAATAATAATGTAATATATTGTGTTGACCGTGTGTGTACTGCACGTTGCGTAACACATGTATTACGCGCGTATAATAGACGCTCCAGAAATCGTCAGCAATAAAAATGCCACGAAACCCCACGGTTTCTAACTGTAAAATGATCAAACAATGGGATGGTTGAGATTATCGGATCGAACGGGTCTCCGTCATATATATAATGTATATATGTATAATGAATGTATTTATATAGGTACACGAGCGTGGGATCTATGGGTGTTTCAGTGAACGAGGAATCCAACGGGCTTAACCACACGATATATAATATTTATTATTTTTATTCACTTATATATATATAAGATAAATCCAGCGTCGCAGACATGGCAGCAAACGGGTAAACGATTTTTTTGCTATTTTTCCGTTATATGCACACATAGTATATATATATATATATATGTATTGTGTACATATACATACCTATATGGCTATAATTTCAAAACACAGCCTGCAACCGTTTACTCGCATACGATTTGTCATAAATTGAACTTATTTTAAGCCAACACGCTTGAGTGTGGAGTAATACGATTAAACACGATTTAATTTTTATAAAATATAATTTAATATTCTGTATACGATACGCTGCAACCGTTCTCTAATTAAAAATGACACAAACATTGATTAGGTATCCATATGATATACCTACTATTATAAGTAGCAGAAATAAGATAATATATTAAGTGTCGTGAGTTAATCGATAATAATTAAAAAAAAAATGGGAAAATGTATTGCATTAACGACGGTGAGAGTTGACAATTTTTCAGTGTGATGGGTACCAGTTGTAAAATCTACTAAAATATTTAAACATCCGTCAACTCAATTGCTGGAAAATATTAAGAAAAAACGATTTAGAGACACTAGGTTTTATATTATTGTCAAAAAATAAAATATTATACAGTATAAATAGAAAAAAGTACTCAAACATTATACAGGTATACCTAGTTTACAAATGTACTTTAAATGACCAGATAGGTCACATGGATTTCACCGATAATAATAATTATGGACTCATGCTACTGCTTTTAAAATAAATATGAACTAAAACTATTTATTTATATATATCATAAGTATAAATAGTATAACTGCTTAAGTGTTGTATAGTTGAAATTATACTTATACATTTATACAAAAAAAATAATTCAAAAACTTATTCGAGAAAAATATTTAGTGAATGCAGTTTACAAAAGACAAATAGTTTACACATTTTTTCTGGTGTAAACATTTCCAAACACCCACTTAGAGATTTTAGTTACTCGCGATAATTCATCTCAGTTTGTCATTTGATCTACCGAGCCGAGATCAAAAATGTGATCTAATGATTGACATTCTTGTTACTTAGCTCGAGTCTAATCAATTTAATAAATATAAAATGTTACCCTATTATTGCTATTTAAAGCTTTCGAAATTATTATTATTTTAATTCTATACATACACCGATAATTATTGTGAATAAAAAAAAATATAGTAGGCACATATTAATATTTATTTAGTGTTACAGCCTTTAAAGAAACTATTATTCAAATAAACTGTAAATGTTTATTCTAAAAAAATCTAATATTTATTTTAATTGAAACAACAAATTTATATTTACATAAATTAGTAATTATTATGATACGTTTCCTTGATATAATACAGTTGTTATCAACGTATATACTTTCTGATAAATCTTAAATTTTAATGACTTGCGTTTAAATAAATATAATTTAATAGAAAACAGAGGAATAATTAAGTCAAAGTCAAAAAATATTGAATGCACTTGAAAAATGATTACCAATAACTGCAACTGTAAACATTTCTTGGTAATAAAATATTAATTAATTTGTATAACTTATATAACTCATATTTTGTAATCAGTAAAATAAATTTATTACTCATTTTATAGAATTAAATTTGACCATAGAAATTGATGGTGATTAGTGATAACTGATTACAATAAAAGATTAGCTTTATGAGTTACAATATAGATTTAAAAACGACCTATTAAAAATATGTTGATAATTAAAATATAAGTTTGTCTAAAAAATCTCATTGTTTTTATAACTATTACTTAGTTTAAATATCTTACATAAAATTTTATTTCGATGAAAAAAAAATGCAAATATTTTGTCATCTTTATAGTGCATGAAAACCGCTATTATTAATCCAATCTTTTTTTAAGAATGCACCGATGACCCTTATCAATGATTAAATATAAATTCAGTATATACATAATAATATAGATATGCACGGACCACTGCAGGTTAGATTAGGTTTGGTTAATCATATGCGCTCCAGATTCAAACTTCTTTTGTGTAGTTTATATTAACTGATCAGGAAGTATTGGTTATGTTGCTAAAGTTTTGCGAAAATGTGAGTATGTGACATAGCTTGAGTATTCCGTGTTTCGGAATTGGTTCCAATGTCAAAAATTCTGACATTCGAATTTATTTAAAAATGTACAACCAAAAAGTTTCCACTGGTGTTTTTTTGACATGATATTTTACGATTATTATAAAGCGGTCGCCTTTTCGGAAGCATTGAGTATAATGAACGTAAAATATTCATTATTTACCTATTTACTATATTTTTTCATTTATTTGGTATATTGATTCTGACGTTAACAAGTCTTTTCGTATTTAGCTAAAAACTTTATAAATGTCTAAACATGTTCACAAAATTATAAACAGTTTTGATTTTTTATAAAATGATACAAAATATTTTTTGAACGACAAAACAAAAACGAATTATCTAAATTGTATTCATGTTTTGTTAAATTAAGAGACTATAGAATTGGTTTCATTTATTTCCTATACAATAAACACCATTCAGACAAAAACAAAATTGTTTTTAAATTGTTACGCTTAATATAATAATAAATATTAATTATTAATATAAGAAAAATGTATTAAAGTAGTTGCAATTTTTTTTTAAAACAATTTTTTTGTAATCTAGATATCTGTTATCTATCTATATTTATCTATAAATACATTTATTTAGAATACAATGTTTATGTGTAAACAATCAACTTTGTCTATCACAGTCATGATTTTGAAATTTGGTGCATTAGTAATGAATATACCCGAGGATATGCACCACGAAACCAAATTTTTAAATTTAGCATTTTAAAGGAAAACTTGCACAAAAACTAGTTGATTTACGAAGACCGAATATTTTTTTGTTTGTAGATAGGGTTACCATTGGTTACAGAAAATAAAACAGTTATTATAATTATTGGACATAATTTTAGATTTGTATTTTATATTTGATTAAAATAATCTAAACAACTATGTCAAAAATCTTGCAACTTATATTTAACGGAGTTTAAGAAAATAAAAATTCAATGGATTTAATTTTCACAGTTAATGCCGTGCAGGATTTGCTATAAAGTATTTAGTAACTGGTGTACTATCGAATAGTGAAAACTATTGATACTCGCACTACTTATATCTTTAAGATAACATAATCACAGGTTTTTATCAACAAATTTTTATGCAACTATTAATTTATCCTTAGGTAAAAGACTAAAAATCAATATTCCGAAGTACGAAAATCGGTGTCACGGACACATTATATTACGATACTACCATACATAATCGTCTTATAGCGATCACGAATAATATATATTTATTTTAGTTAACAATATACAGTTACTCGTAAATTTATTTTGAATTAGATATAGTTAATGTTTTAAACAATATTAGACTTCTGATTTATTAAAGGTAACTTTTTCAAGTAAAAATAGTAATATGAAAAAAAAAAGATCAACTTATTTTTTTTAAATATATTTAATTTTCGTAGAACTTCATCAATACTATTGTAAATTATTATTTTTATAATAATTACTAATCTACTACTAAGAAGAAAATGAACAATCATTTTGTTTGACCACGTCATACAAATTTGTTTTCTATAAATTAATAGCGAAGCACGTCGCTTGTGCTTTTAGTTATGAGCGTATAGAGATGTCTAATTTGCATGTACAAAACATATTTACTCCGATAAATAATTTTAAAATGTTACGAAAAATTTTGAAACTGAAAAACGCGTCTTGTGTTTATATAATAGGTTAGCCTGAGAAGATGAAAAAGCACAAGAGAAGGGGGGAATCCATCTCTCCCAGCCCAGATAATCATCATTATAGCGATTCGCTGTCACATTTTATTATGTACCGGTGTCTGACCTATACCATTATCGTGTAGACAAATATCATTAAACTTTATAGAATTGACGTTAATGAATTAAAATACTGACAATTACCTATTGCTAAAAAGTCAAACGCACGTATAATTATGTTGAGCAATGATCGTTTCTATATTTGTAATTATTTCGGTCACACGACTATTGCATCACCGTTGATTATAAATGCTATATATTAAATTGTCTATAATCAATCGCTATTATATATAAATATATATACATATTATATTATGGCCGATTTATTTCTTTGGATACCGTGATAAATTTTTGAAAATAATAAATTATTATCATGCCTCGAGCTTAAGTATATATTATTCGCATTTTTCGTATGACAGAGACATATTCAACATTTTCACACCCCGGTGTTAATTATTTTGTCACTACGTCGTACACATTTTAAATTTTGATTATAAAATAGAGTCACATAATATCGATTATTGCAATTTTCTGGCTACTATAATAACACTCGTATGAAGATATAGAGATTCCTATTTCTTGTCACCGCACAATTTATAATATGCTCTCTTAAATATAAATAGCATACATTTTACAATTTGGTTAATGATAAATGTGATTTATTTTTTTCATTTAAATTGATAAAATTAATTTGTTCATAAAAAAAAATAATAATAGTAGTGAGAAAACCCAGATAAGTCTACAAATGAAAAATACTTTACAATTGTAAAGTTTATTACAATTTTATGAAATATATTTAGAATATGATGAATTAACCAATAGTGTCTAGTATTTTCATGGAATAAAAATTATAAGAATCTAAGTATAAATAGTACCTATAATTAAAAAAAAAAAAATCAAACCATTAAAATGTTTTATGATCATTCAGAAAAATTTCAAAGACTGGAATTATCTGGTTTTTCAGCAAACTATTCGAATACAACATTGATAAATCAATAAAATTCTATTTCCAACATAATTTCGGTATAATATTATTCGATATAAAATATCGCTAAAAGTAGGAAAACAGCTATTTACCTATCTATAAGTATTATTAAGTAATATTAATAATAATCCAATAAGATCGTCATACATGAGTGTTTACATATTATTATTATTTATTACAACGCCGTCACGGTCACTATAACATACAAGTTATATATTAAAACGCAATAACGATATAATATATTATAACATTAAATATATATATATATTATATATATATCAAAATAGAATACCATTAAACCCTGATGGCGTCGGGAATTCATAGCAGTGACGGTTTCATAGAGAAGAATCGTGAGGGTGGAAGAGATGGAGGAGACGTGATCTGGTTTTACTCGGACCACATACACCGCGTTTACCAGAGTATTTAACTTGAATTATTGCCCGCGGATGGACGTTCCGACCGACTGACCTTACGAGGGCGGTGAGATGCTACCACCGCCACCGCCACCGCAAAGGTCAAAAATTTCGTGTTCGCATAGTAGCGACGACACACATTAAAGGCGGACCGGTCGAAATTAAAAACGTGCCTCGTACAACCCGCTTTTAAAAACGGGATCCATTTTTATTAAGCTCGCATCAGAGTCGAGTCGTTATCCACCGCAGTTACCATTATTATTAGTATCATTGTATGTGTTGTTTAGTATGTTAGCTAGCGGCCGCACACATTACCACACTGGACGCTGTACAGCACGACCGTTAACGGTCGTAAAATGTTAAAAATTCTCCGTCTCCGTCATATATATATGATATAAAATAATTTAAACGAGCCACCTCGTCTTCTTCTGCAGAACCAAAATGACGAGATCCCGAAAAACATTTCTCGTTATTGCGACCCTCCGCTGTGATATAGACCACCAAATACAAAACAAAAAAAACCATTTTCTCTCCATCATCATCGCCACGTTCTAAATTATATGACCAATCGTGATTCGTGATAATGTTATATAATATAGTGGTGACGAATCCTCGGATGTATGCGCATGATTCGGATATTTCGATTATTTCCATATAATGGATCTCAAATTTTGATTTTGAGAGGGAGGAGATGACGACGAAAAGCGTTAATATTAGAACAACGTACAACGCGTTTCTGAGCAAAGCACTAATTAAACGGTTTAAATTTATGGTGATTATAATAATATGTGGATATATGTACATAATAATATAATACGATAAACCGTTGTCCGAGACTTATTGCTTTTTATGCCGACAGCCCGTGATTGTTGTTCTCGGAAACGTTTTGCATTCGTGTGGTAAGCGCAGTTATATTATTTTACAATCGCATATTATAAGAGTTTGACTGGGCGGCAGCGTAGGGTTGGCGGTCAAACATCTCTCAAATAAACTATATTGCTAATATCATAAATTATAACACAAGAAGTATCCGAGTCTAGCCTAATCTATAAACACGGCGAAATCTCTCCAAAAGTCCGTCCGGTAAACGTTACTTAATAAAAACTGGTTTTGAGCAGTATGAACAATAATATATTATTATTACTATAATGCAACGATGGTATTATATCCTAACGTCATCCGAAGATGATATATAAGGTGATACAACAATAACACGATGCACGTCCCTCTTTCCAACAACGGAGTTATTCAAAATTTGATTTTTTGAATTTTAAAATATACCTACTCAAAACCAATATTTTTAAATTCTTGACAATTTTTATACTATTATGGAATGTCCTGTGGGGACAAATTTTAGTCTTTTATTTAAGCTCTCCTCTTTTTTCTGTTAATTATTTAATGAATAATTCAATAAGCATTTCAAAATCAAAATTTGAACAAGTAGGTAGTTTTTGACTTATTTAACTTTATAAATACTTATTAAGAATAACAGGTCCATGCTGTAATGGGTTTGGAAGGTTATAAGGAATGGGGATATGGTGGCTTAAAATGTGAGTAATTAATATTAATCTATCAATATTTATAGTTTGATTAAATAGCCTAAACATGATGAACACTTGATTAAATATTACATATTATATTGTATTTATTTTTAAATTAATTTAAAAGATTTTTATCCTTTGTAAAATCATTATAATAAATGAAAAAACACTTGGATTTTGAATTGAATATATCGAAATTAAAAAAATATCCACTAAATGTTTAACGATAAAGCATGTTGTTCTTGCTTAAAAAACAGAAATTTGGATCATCACAGGATTGTCCTTAAGTTATACACAAAAATCTCAAAAATTTAAAAATATAGTCTTTATATGCATATATTTAAAAATCCATTATTAAACGAAAAAATAAAGGTGCAGAGCATGCTAAGTGATTCAACTTATAAAATTTACGGTGTGCGAATGTGTATGTATTGTCCAGTCTTCTTGAAATCATATAGGTAATAATAAAAACACAAAATCGCATTATAAAATGAAAAATTGTGTTTTCTGAAAATCACCGGAACGTACGATTCGCATTTACGTGCACTTGGTGTTTGGCGTGGACATGACCGATAAATAATACATAATAACATTACTATAACCATATCCCGAATCTACGAACTTGTGCATCATACATCAAACATTAATAAATTAATATTACATAAACACATTACGTATAATATGTATTTTAATATTATATTTTGGATATAACGTCGCATTAACAAAAATTTATCGAACAGATGGTACGATATACTTACGTTATACCCCCAATATTAATGATATTATATTTTAATGAATCGAATGAACAGAATATTATCGAGAGTTCCGGAAACCGAAATATTGTGCCCACGAAAAAGAAGAAAAAACTACCCCAACCCTATGCGAACAATGGACGGCATTCAGATCCGAGACGCCTATAACATTATTTAGGTCAGCGTATATAGTAATAATAGTAATAATAATAATAATAATAGTAGTCTTAAAAGGTTGAGAATACCTCAAATGATGAATATATATATTATGTACAATGTGTATACAATATATACGCATGCTGCTAAACAGCTGTTACAAATATTATCTATTATTGTTTCAAAACCACAGTGGAACTATGTACACAGTAAAAATTATGTTATAAAAGTATACTCATAGTTCAAAACTTATATATTTTATGAATTTATTACATTACAATGATTTATATTATGTAGATTGTTTTTCACGACGAGAAATGTTCAAAACTCATCTCTCGTTTACGACGACCACCAGCTAACACCAAAACGTTATATTATGACGATTATTTGCTCGATTGTGTGTTGGCGCTGATACGAGTGCGCTTGTATACTGGCCAACTATTTATTATTATTAGGATATATACCTACACATAATACACATTATATTAAACAGCACAAACGAGTAGCTGACCGCCGTGTCTTACCGTGAACCGCGATTGGTATATAGAAAGGTGTACAAGTACATATATAGGTATTAGGTATATACACGCAATTGACCCTATTCGATGATATTAATTATTATTGTGTTATTCACTAGACAAGTTTTAATAATGTTCTTTGACATTTCGCAATAACAGCATTTTTAATTTTTTTTTTTTTTTTTTAATACTTAAATTACCGAATGTCTCTCTTTCTTTCTATATATATGTATACAATACGTTTATTTCTGTATGCGGTTATTTAATAACCTGAAACTCGGCGCTAAATGTCAACGTACCTCCAATATCTATAATTTTATGAAATCACAACAATTATGAATATTATTAATTATTATTAAACGATTATACGCTCAAAACATGAATAATAATTCATGAAGTGAATAATTAATGACTTTTAAGGTTTATACGTATATAAAAACGATGGTTTTTGATGTCCGTTATAAACTTTGAGAGCGGTTGAAAAAAATAAATTTAAAAAAAAAAACCGTTTAAAAACTCTTTTAAAATAAAATATATTATCGACAAATAACAAACTATATACTCGTACTGCAAGAACGATATTACGAGTTAATGATTTTTCTCTTCTCATTCCCTAACCTAACCTATGCCGTACATAGTATATACGATTGGCAAATAATAACGTCATGGCTATATTTTTTCTTGTGAAGTCTCTGCCGCAATTTGATTTACACTTTACTCATATACAATCATCATTCGTTAAGCTTTATCGAACACACTATATTATATTATATCGTCCGTTGCTCGCGACATAATTATTATAATTTTGTATAGGTATCACGGTAAAAAGGATACAAACATGTGAGAAGAAATCCGTCCTCGTGATTTAGGTGTACCATTTAGGTCACCGACGTAAACAAATCATTTTTGTTCCTGTCTTTTTCGCTGTGTAATTTAGAGTGCGAATTCTTATTAAAAAAAATAACGTCGTCGTTACAACGCGTTTCATAATATACCTACATGTCCGTTTATATTCGAAAACTTTATCGTCAACCGTAACAGAATTTTAATTTATTAACAGAGAAAAAAATTTACGACACACTGGTCTTCGTGGTGTGTACCTAATGTGTATTATTATCGTCAAACGTGGTATCTCGATTCGCGACTCTCTTATTATCATTATTATTATTATAAATGTATTACGAGAGGTACAATCGTTACACTTATTCGCCGTAGACCAACAGTGCACAATTTATTTTTATATGAACTCAAGAAATATTCTCTTTGACAACGTTCGATATCAATTATTATTGCTATTATAAATTACATACATATACGTTGGCGGACAATTTGAAGAACAATAATGCGTATAACATACAATGACATTTTTTAGTTTGACGTGTACCTAATACGCGCCGGCGTGTTACGTAGGAAGGACGATAATCCGATGTGTATATGTGTGTGTGTGTGTGTGTGTAGATATATATATATATATATTTTCACATTTATTATAATTATTTTCTTATATATAAAATCCTTATTACTTCGAAGTATTCCCAATGTACATTCAAAAACCCGTGACCAATCGGTAATTTCGTGCCGGTTGATTTTCTCAAGGCACAATTCATGAAATCATCGATATCGCGGTATTTGTTGTATTTATTCTTTATTTTTTCCCCGGCAAACCGTCCGCCGTCGATGTGTGATCAAATTTTATGAAAAGACGTGTAACGATGAAAAAAAAATAGATATAATAATAATTGTTTGTAACGGACAATGCTTTGGAGAACAAAACACGAGTTAAATCCCTCCCCTCTCTCACTCGCTGGTTCTCTCATTCTATCTCTTTCACTCGGCACTCGCGCTTACCACTATCGCTCGGTGCCGTCATCCCTCTCACCGCGGTTCCTATATGCACACAGGGAAGTTGAAAAAAAAAGAAGAAGAAATAGAAGAAAAAATAACGACGGGTAAATTATAGTCCGGTCGGATGACAGTAAAATTTTCGGACAAATTCGAAACAATAGGCCGTGCATCTTGTCACTGCAGCAGCCGGGGCAGACAGCGTCCCGACGCGGTATTAAATTATAATATCATTATAATGACAATAATAATAATAATAATATCTCGGAGCAGGGACATTTCTAACCTAACCTAACCTAACCAGTGCAAACCGGCGAAATTAAATCATAACATGACAGACGGTAAATAATAATTCTATTTGTAATAAATAAATATTAATAATAATATTCGTACAATAAGCTGTGGTGCGTGTTGACCGCGCGCGGCACGCATGACGTAGGTATACACGAATTATCGCCCGAGTATCGAGTATAGGTACCACCTATAAAATATGTACACGAATGTGTGTACTCTGACAGAAAACGTGTTTCACCGACGATAGGATACGTTAAAAACCTAAGCCGATAATTCGGCACTAATGCCGACAGGTGATCTCGCGCGTTTTTTTCAGACGGACTCGCGCGGAATAAAACCGGTAGCCGACTGCTGCCGCCGCCGCGCTTCCAGTGGTCGATGGATGTCCCGTAAGACTTGCAGACGTGTCTTCGATGACGTATGATAATAATAATAATAATATCATGTTTATGAGAACTAATTTTTTTCGTGTGCGCGTGTATAGATATAGGTAGTGGGTGCCGGTATAATATAATAATATATTATATTGTAATAATTTAGAAGTACAATCGCCTCGGTGTAGTTACGCGTGTTTTTCGATGACCATTACAACGGTGTGCCTACGCACATTCTATAATATTTTATTAGAATATATTACACGTTACCTACTGCAGTGATATACAAAGACTCGCGGCCGAGCGATAAATACGTAACTAAATACGATAACAATTATTATTAATATCACCGGACGGTCAAGCATACGATTTACATATTTTATTTTAATCCGTATTACACAGTATAACGTATTATATTGTATTATAATAATTAAGACGCTCGATTTAACACGTTACCGGGCTGAATTTTAAACGTTATTTACATCTGCAGAAGTTATTACTTCGACATCGCACATTGATAGGTCGTATATATCTATACCCGCGCCGAATATTCGTGTGTTTATAATAGATAACAATAGTCTTGTTTTTAATTATACAACGTAACGAACGTAATGTAAGTCTTGATTTTTTGACTTATGAATATTTTTTGCACGCCTTTGATTTTGACCGTTGTAGTTAGTGGCTTACTGTTAAACGAGTTACAACCACAATATTGGACTTTATTAAATCGTTTATTTGTCTGTCTGCAATAACAGCAAGGTATTATACGTGTTTTGACTGAGGTTCTGCTAATTCGTATGAACGTTTACCAGCTATATATACCTACGATAATATTGGTTGTGTAATAAATTTATTGTTTCAGACAACGAGCCTAGGTAGGTAATTCAGTTTGTAATGACTATTAATGTTGTACGACGGTAGCTCGGGGAGATCCGCACCTGTCACCAACTATTTTGTTTATTAGTTTCTTAAAAGACTCTAGTCGGCTTTTGACTACTATAAATATTTGCTTTTTTTCCTGATGATCAATAATTGTATGCACCTGTATTATAGGTATCTATGCTATTATCCTATAATCTTATCACTATCCGAGATTACAATCTGATTGAATGAGTTGAGTTGAGTAAACATTTCACTCGTTCATTTGCATGCAAATTATTTTCAAGAACATGCCAAAGCGCATCTTTTTATAGTTCTTTTAATTGTTCACATTGCATAAATTATTAAGTTAATCAAGTAATTCATGATCGACGTAAACCTATCAGTTAATCTCATATATATATATATATGTATATATTGTAATAGGTATTTGATATTCATATATTATTTTGTTGTTTTTTTTATTTTTTTTGTTACTGTTCATAATAATATATACACAGATTAGAAAAATTTCTTAAATAGTGACTATTATAATCCAACTCGATTTTCGAGTTTCATAGGTATGTTATTCGTATACATTCATTAATATCGTCTGCGAGTTTTAATTTTTATAAATATAAATCCGATTAAAATGATTCGTCACATAATATACATATATATAAAAATATTTAATGTTATAAAATTATTGTTCATTAATCCAAAGTATTATTTTTACGCGTAGTTCGTTAATTTGATGCTATACAAGATGGCATTTAATACATAATAATTATTGTATAAGAAAAACACGTTTTTAAGTTGTAACGTTTCGGCCATTAAATTGTGTTAATCAGCTGTGTACCAAAACGATTTCGTAAGAAAATTTGACCTTAAAAACATTATCCATCGCCGTGATCTGAATTGATATTATGGTTTATATTTTTTTTTTAAGTATTAGATGATCATCATAAACAATCAAAAATACAAAAATAAGAAAACAGATATTTAAAATATGTGAGAAATATTTTAAATAAGAATATATGCAGATATTACAAGGTCGTTTTCTAATTTCTAAAAATATAATAAATAATTATTTAAACGATTTTATAAAATAATATTATCGCCTACGTTACTATTTAAATTTTATGAAGTAGCGCTATTGATTTAAGATAAGTACCAATAACCAACATATGTTTATTAGAACAGGATAAGTTAAGTATTAAATTTATTTAAATCGGGTGTACGCGGCCGGTTACAACTTACAAATAACTGCTTTGTTATTATTACATGTAATCAAATAAAATATAACACATATTCTGAACGTAAAAGTCTACTATAATAGTTCTATTGATTTGGCCTTTGTACTAGTATGTATATATATATACGTCAGTGTAGACTTTGGTTTCTGTATAGGTAGGTTCTCTCTCACTTTCGTCTACTCAATCTATTCATACTTATTCTTTTAACACACATGCTACCTTAGCTAAATCATTATAATATACTTCATACCTATTTGATTAATACTTTTAATTAATTTAAATTTATATTAGACACACAATTTGTCCTATTACGTAATTACTAAAGCATGTTCTATTATTATTATTATTACTATTATTCTGTAATGCAATACCATGATGTATAAACATTTCATACAATATATATACACAATAAACAACGGCCGCTTAAAGAGCCTAAAAGGGATTTCCATCTGGCAACTTTTAATACTTAATATTATTTTAATCGATGCCCATGGCGCTTAAGCCACATACAATATACGTATACAATATCAAATATGATATATTATATGAATTATGAGGTGATTTTTATTTTTGTGAACCTGTAGGAAATATCTTAAAAAGCATATGAAATTTTAAACTTTATGTGTAAAAAGTAAGAAAATAACCATTTTAAAATTGTCAATGATTACATCAATATTTTGTGTTCTTAAAATTTAAAATGAAAAAAATTGCTTAAACTTATTTCCTAAGACAGTTGACTGGTTCGAGAAAACAATAATTACTCTCTATAAAATTTATATCGTGTGTATATTTATATTGTGTGTGTGTGTGTGTGTGTGTGTGTGTGTGTGTGTGTGTGTGTGTGTGTGTTAGAGAGAGAGAGAGAGAGACGGTATATGACAAAATACTTATATATGTATGTCAGTACGTGTATTTTTTCTCAACTCTCGCCTCCTATCATTATTTTGAAGCATCCCTCAAGCCGTTGGAAAAAATCACTAAGATGGAAGTTGTAAAATATTATGTTTTTATAAACGGTGTAGTGTATACGTATATTATTTGGTTGTTATGAATCATACCAAAAATATTGCACTCTTGCACTTTTGCGCATATAAAACAACATTCCCCACCCATATAATTATAATTATGTTAATACATAATATGTTTATAAAATGTATTAAATTTCTGCGTATCATATTATTAAGTTAATACATACGTTGGTCTTGGGATGTAGATTTTCGTATAATTAGAGAATTATGTTATTTGATGTACCAACCATGGTTATTGCAGTTATGTGAGAAACGCTAATTGTCCATTTGAAGATATTGACGTTTAGTATTAAAATATTTTATAACATATAATTGGTGCGTAAAGGTCGTTATGGTATAACAATGTACGTGTATCATATTATTTCGTAGAGATGACTGCGTTATTTGTGTTGGAGACTGGTGTCGTATAATAGTCTAGAGGCGGACTTCCCTTGTGGTTTGCTGTCTCGAAGATATAGTGTTGATTCACTCCGTGGCCTAGTAAGCAAAATTATAATTAATATCGTATGAATGTTTAAATTCTAAGGTCAATATTATTATCAGTATACTGTCTAATGTATGTGTTGATTGAATCATTTAAATAAGGATGTAGCACAAATGAATGACTAAAAATTAAATTTATACGACATTATTGTCTTCAACCGTGTCCACGCGAGCTTCTATACATATATACTACACATATTGTTACAAGGAGCATGGTAGGAAGAGATCGAAAAATATTAGCGATAAATTAGCCATGTATAGTGGTATACAGGCAAACAGAATTGCACATAATACGAAACAGATAACCTACTTTATCGCCTGCCAATTTTGTTATCAAAGTAGTTATATAATCCTAAAATATAATAAAATATTCGTTTATTTGATAATTGAATGGCTTGAGGGGCATTGGTTACATAAGTTTAAAATAAAAATATACAAGTATCAGATAAGTGGAATGTCGTGAGACTATGTTTGGTTAAGTCAGTTTAAAATTCTATAGAATGGTTAATTGTGTCCATAAGAGGAGCGGTAAGACGAAATAGACAACAGAGATTGATTTTCTTTGTATAATGAGAAGACGCACGAAAAGAAACAGAAGCAAATAAATCGTGGACATCGATCGAGAAGTTTGGTAACGAATACAAAGTCCGTAGTATCGTGATGTAAATTTAAAAATGGAATATCAAAAATAAAGCAAATATGGGGTGTAATCGTGTAATGGGTACTCAATTTATGTTAAAAAATTAAAAAAAAGGCTGTAAATTAAAGGAAATGGTTTTAAACTCATTCAAAACAACTACTGTAGTTTTAATTCTTACATGTTAGTTTTTAAGGAGGTTTCTCAAATTTTTGTTTTCAATTTTTGTTGAAATGCATGTGAAACAAAATCGATGATGCATCAAATTAAGTGGTCAAAAGGTCGATTTCAAAAATGTCATTGGAACTTATGATAAATAAAAGATTCTTTTTCATTTTTAATAATCTCAATTTTAATCTCATCTTAAATGATTATAATATGTACAATGTCTATACTTATAACTGTAAGTTTTATTTCTTAGAAGTATATAAATTATTGAGATACTGTAGGTATTATCTATTTGAAAAATGTTTAATTTAAAATACTGCAATACTAGACCTAGAGACAATATTAAAAAGGGGGTATAGATTAAGATAAAAACAATTTTTTAAATATGATTGCTTTTATTTAGGCTAATGTATCAATAAAATATTTAATATACTCAAATGAAGGTGAATACCGCACATATATGACCGCAATGTAGTTATATTTTTCTTATTGGAACTGAGGTCGAACCTCCAAATTTTTTTGACAGTGGGCTGGACTTTATCTAGTCTGCCTCTAAAGTTGTTAGTAATCGCATTATACAACAAAAGTAATAATTTATATAATACGTACCTGCTACATTATTTTGTTTCCTAAGGTTACCAGTCACCACCACCACTACCACCGCCACCACGGTCATTAATATATTATTATTTTTTACCGGACAAATGATATAATATTTTTGTGTGCCTATGTCCTGTTTGTATAATGTATATACGTATTGAATTAACGCGCGTTATTTCGCGCGGCTTAATTAGTGCGTGTTTTTCTATCGTTATAAATACGCCGCGCGTATCACGCCGTCATTATTATTATTTTTTACCATTACCAGTTACAGTACATTATACCTACCTACCGCTGTAATGACTTGTGTGACTACCTATATTTGTGCAGCAGCAGCAGCACCGAATAGTAACCCTCTAGTGAATACGATAATTATATTATTTCGTTTTGTTTTTACCCCTCGCGCGCATTCGTAATATTACAACAATAATAATAATATTATTATGTATATACGAACCGAGTGGATCGGTCACCACAACAACGGTCCGTAGTCGTCGTATACATAATATTGTAATAATAGAAAATAATATTATTACTTATCACACAGCAGTGACTACGACAACGGTATATCTATCTATGTATATAATAAATATACATATATTTATATCCAAAAAGCATTCGCTCGGGGCCCTTCGGATTGAGTAGGTGACTATAGAGTGGCAACAAAATGCCCTAACGATAATCGTCATGATCAATTCCAACAAATATTTTGTATTTGTTTCCTGACGCTCTCAAAATATGATTTTTTATCTTATTTAAACATAAAAATTTAGCTTTAGCAAATATAAAATATTAACAGTACCTAAATATTTTTTACTTATTCGATACTTATAAAAAAAATTATATGCGTCATAAATAAATATTTACCTAGGTATGATTTTTAACAAAGTTATATTACCATCAAAACTTTAAACTTAAATAATTCAAAAACCGTTATTTCCTATTTGTTTAATAATAAAAACTATAAGTTTATAAAAAAATATAATTTAATATTGGAAATTTATACATTATTACCTATAAAATAATATTTTATTGCATAACCTTAGTATTAGCAATATTTATTTTTGGTAATTAATTTATAAAAAATTGTTTACAAAATATGACAAGAATTTAAGAATTTAATATAGGTAGATAATAAAATACAATATATCACACGTCATTCAAATATGATATGTATATTTACTGGGGAAAAAACCTTTATTTTATTCTTGTTATTCGTAGAATCAAATGTAACGAAACTTTCTTCAGACCTCAAACATTATGATGTATGTGTATAAATGTATAATGTACACCCATATTTAATAAATTAATTATATAAAAAAAAATATGTATTATTGATATCAAATGTACTCAAACAATCGTGTGTCATATCAACATATAGTGTGCACACCTCTATAATGCGATTTCTTTATATTTTTGCCAGTATTCTATCTGGTACAAGATATATATCACACCCAACCGTTTTAGATTATCCCTTATAATCTTAAACAACAAAACACTTAAATTCATTCAACAATGTCCTAAATTTGTATATAATGATTACAATGAATGATATATTTCTATTTTGCTATTGTGGATTATAAGTGATTTATGAAGACATACATTTATAAAAATAATAATGACATTTTTGTATGCTTAGGCTTTATCCTATAGGCACAATTGGTGAGCTCGGTAAAAATCAACAATAAAATAAATAAATGTACTTATTTGGTTGATAAGAAATTTATTGTGTCAATACATAATAAATTGAAACACAAACCATTATTGATGTTCTTTGCGAATTCTCGGCCAAACATTATCTCTTTATCCACGTTTTAATTTTTTTTCTGTGTATCCGTTCTGGTAATGGACACCGTCCAAGTTGGCGAAGCGTCATTGCAGAACATCACTAGCAAAAAGGGAACCGGAAGTACGCTGACGCCCGCTGAGATGATCGCGTAAGTTAAATTGTATAACGAATTTCAATGGTAAATGGAACTAAAACGGAACTGCTGCGTTTTAAATCGATGAAGCGGATGCCCACCAAGGTGGTCAAGTCATAAAGCAAAAACGATGGATTAACATAATAATAAACGATAATAATTCGATTAATATGTTCTGTATTTTATTATAATAAATTAATAAATTAAATATTTTTGTATTTTTTTTTTCATTTCGTACCAATATAATAAATATAATGATATAAACTAGTACAGTCTATATCAGAGTAGAAAATGTTTCCATATTTGTTCGATGATCATATATTATAACCCTAAAACGTGCAAGTCTGATGGTTTAAAAATGTACAATATCTGTGTAAGTGACTCCTGTTAAAAACATAAAATATTTACAATCCTCCAATTATAGTTCTGTAGCTAAAAGAATAATGAGACTATGTAGATGCATTTAAATCTAAATAATTATCAACATTTCAGTTCATTACAACAACGAGTAATTTACGTTAATCCATAATTTATAAAAAATACGAAATGCACACTACTAAACGTATAAATAGAAAAACCTTAAAGCTTGCAATAATAATATTTTAATATATTATGAAGACAATTCCGAGAAATCGTCCTGACCATTAAACACGAAACCTTATTATTTTCATTGCGTTTCAAAAAACAATAAGCACAATATTATCAAGGATTTCAATTAGTTTCGATTATTTTATTAATTACGTTTACATAGTGATGTATATACTACCCCTGAATGGTGTTATGACGCACGTGTTTATGTTCTTTAAGTACCGAGTACTATTAATTTTCAAATATCAAACTACTAGATATAAAATTACGAATTTCGCTATGCGACACACTTCCCCGAACGTTATAGTCGACGATGGTCGTCCCACGCACAGGGGTATGGCATGAGATAACATGTACACCGAAAAATTTAATAATAATATAATAATTATTATTGTCACGATACCTGCCCGGCGCACATTGTACAACACAATGTAATGATATTATATGAAGGTATAGTAGTATTTATCGTGTCGTCTTACGCGTCGTAATCCTCCGTAGAGTTGACATTTTTAAGGGATTGGGGAATTATAACGATTATTATTTTTCATTATTCGTCGGCGTGCCCATAACCGTTTCGAGCGTTACGTGGATAATAATATACATAATATATAATATTATGCGTACATTTGTCTTTTGTACGGTGTTTAAACACGAGAAACGAGTACCTATATCAAATTTTAATCGCTTACACGGGACCAATAGTGTTACTGTATAATATGTACATCATTGAAACGTTTTTTGATGATTATATGTACATTATAATATTATGTATACTGAGCTCATTATTATTATACGGCTTTGTACGATTTCATTTAGTATGTTTATTAGTTATTACATCCATACATACATAATATTGCGGGAATTACAGCATTTACGTCATAGGACTGTGCAATCGAATTCACACGAGTTTCGTCCGATTTCGGCTGTTTCGGATAGAAATCGATTTTCCATCTATACACGTATAATATTATAATGTTATCGTTATAATAATATTATGCAGTAGCAGTGATGGTATAGTAGCATTGCGACCTATGCTGCGTTTACCTCACCTGGCTCACCGAATCAATTCAATCGTCGATTTTCTGACGATAATTCGAATATTCAGAGATCTATAATAAAACGTACGCATATCATTATAATATTAAATAGGTATGTTACATTAAACGCTGTATAATATCTTCTCACCAAGATGCGGATCCGCTTCTGCGCGGTATTTACGACCGAATCCGTTTCCTCCTAAATTTATAATATTATAATAATATGTGTGTAGGTATCTGTAATAATAATATATTTGTGCATATTATTATAAATATGCATGTGTGTATGTGTGTGTGTGTATGTTATATAAGACGAATGTGGTTTTTCTGTAAACTCACGCGTTCGACGATGACAGACTGGTTTTTTGGGGTGTTCTCGCGGGTAGGTAGTCATTTCTAATCAAACCTGATTACATATTATATATATATATATATATATATAATAATGATAATGATAATGACGAAAAATAATTGATTTTTTTCAGTACGGCGGCAGTGGGCAGTCGTGAAGTTAATCAAATTAACGGCGTTTAATTGGATCGGTTTTTTTTTTTAATTAAACGGATTGTTTTTAATGGAATCAACTACATATTATATAGTATATATATATATATATATATATATATATATATATATATATGTATATAAACGTAGCAATGTGGGCAATAGGCTCTGACTATATGGGTAACGATTAAAAACATACACTGAGTTTTTATTTCTATATTAATTTACGGTCTACGAATTAATTACTTTATATATAGGTACGGTTCGTAAATTACTATCTTGGTCTACATGTATGTGCTTTGGCCTGGGAGAGAGAATTCATGTGTGTATCGAGTTGAAAATATTGTTGCTGCCATGGGCGTTCTATTATAGAATGTACCTATACCAAACGTTTTACTATATAATAATATAATATTTTCACGTTTTGCGGTAGAGCAATAACCCAAATTGTTGTTTTGTCGGTGGGTTTAATCCGCACGTTGAATACTATTGTATTCATTTATAATTTATGCCATCTGATTTTATATTTGCAATTGGCATTTAAAAACCAAATGATTAAAATTTAACGTTAAAATTCATAAAATATACAATTGCGATAGTGCGATAAGGATAAGATTCGAACGCAAAATTGTGGGGAAAAAAATGTCACTAACCTATTTCAGATGTCTTACCAAATCCATTACGTACAACTGTTAACGACATGCTATTAATGTTGCGCTGCAGGGATGAATAATTTTATATAAATAGTACGTCTGAAACAGTGAGAAACGTTAACGATTACAATAATAAGCTACCTATAATTGCCGAATGAAATCAAATTCCGTACGCTGCAGCATAACGTTCGTGATTGGAGTATGGGTGTTGTATACCTATAATAATAATTTATACACGAAAGACAATGAAAACAAGCCAAACTCGACGTGTATAATAATTGCATTACGATTTACATAATATGTTATTATAAGAAAATGTGCTTAAGCCTCACATTATGCGCCGAATGTGTGCATGTTTTATTTATATATATATATATATTGTAGTTTAGATACGTATATATAATGGGTTTGCTCTATCATATTTCTTCTTTCCTTTTTTTCTTTCATTTTTTCTTTTTATTTTTTATTGCAATCCAATTACATCAATTTATTATATTAAACGCCAGTCGGTATAAAAACGGTATTGCTAGACGTCGGAAATAAAACGGCAATAATTTCGTATACATTATTTTATTATTATAAAATATACCTTAAGCAGTGGTGCAGTGTATATACGTATTGTTATTATCGTCATCATCATCATCATCATCATCATCACCGTCGTCGTCGTGACATAAAAATCGCGCTTATACTTTCGCGTAATATATATATAATTACACGCGATGTATGACTTTATAACCTCGCAATCGTATTACCGCGATAATTGTACACGAACTTGCGGCACCGTACTAAAAGCGGTATTACCGAGCTTTTAACGTTTTCTCTGGTTCAATGGTCCACGTCCCGTACATCCACGAGAACTATAGAATCGCCTTTCGACAGTTCATTACGCCTAACGGCGTTTAATCTGTTGCGCCCAACCTCATATCCCATACTAACAGATGTGGTTATGCAACAATAGGTTTTAAAGCTCTAGTTCTAATATAACTCTAATGACATGGGTAGGGCGTACTTTAATCTTAGGTCTACTAATGTCGTAAAATGTAAATAGTTGTCAATGTTATTTGTTTTGTTTTTTTTTTCAATAATACAGAAAGGATTAAATTTTAGTAAGTAAGATATTTTTATTAAATTAGGTCAGGCCTATGAAGCAGATGTGCTGAGGCAACAAAAATTGTACTGGGGACTCCGGGTCAGTCCGAGGAGTCTTGGTTAGTCCGTGGTCGTCGAAGTTTTCGACGAGATGTGGAAGGACTACAGAAGTATTTTTGTAAACAGTGTTTTTTTTTTTTTATTAATAAATTATGTATTCAACTAATGATCGAATATTTTGTTTGAGTAACCACGCTATTTTGTCTTACTTTTTTTAATTCAGTAGAGGTATATCACACCGATAGGAGGGTATACGACACTATATATTTATTGCAAT
Source organism: Melanaphis sacchari (assembly GCF_002803265.2). Lineage (NCBI taxonomy): Eukaryota > Metazoa > Arthropoda > Insecta > Hemiptera > Aphididae > Melanaphis > Melanaphis sacchari. The sequence continues at coordinate 5,723,609 of NW_020270469.1, read as the reverse complement.
AGTCAAAGGACAGTCTATATAGTTATGATTTATTAAGAATTATAATAAACACATGTTATTACCTGCCGTGATAATGGAAATTACTGTTATATATTTTCATTATCATCACTTGATTTATGTTTAAATGTATATTATTTAAAAATATTCTTAAACTAATATAACCCTAGATTTCCATATGAACTATTTTTAGTGAAACCCAGCTGTCTTTAAACATAAAAATAATTAAAATAATTTACATTTAGTATTATTTTGGACCTGTTTTGATGGTATAATACGCTTCAGAACTTCGGTTAAAATAAAGCTCCTGTAAAATCGAGGATGCGCTGTTTCAGTGTTAACACCAGTTTTTTTATGGAATTTAATTTACATATAGTAATGATTATTTATTCATAAATCATTTCAATTATTGGTTTAATCAGTGAATATATCAAATTTAAAAAGCAGGCATAAATTTAAAACAATTATAGCACCATATCTGTTTAAGATTTTTTGATAGTAATTCGTGTAAATTCGGTATATTTTTTACATAGTAATAATTTTTTTTTAATTCATCTTGTCGCATTTAATTGATCACATTTAGGTCCTCTAAATTCTTTAAATTCCACAAAGAGTGGTCCACCTCAGTGCCGTAACTGCCAAAACTACGGTCACACCGCAAATTATTGCCACCATCCTCCGCGGTGTGTCAAATGTGGGAGTGACCACCACACCGAAGTCTGCACCAAACCCAAAACCAGTCCAGCCAAGTGCGCCCTATGCAAGGGTAATCACACTTCCAATTACAAAGGATGTCAAATTTTCAAAGCTCTTCTCAAACGATGCAAAATCACTCAATCAAAACCACAGAATCCGATTCCGGTACCCACTTCTCTTCATCTCCAAACTCCCCCTCTCCCTCCAAAAACTTCTTACGCCTCCGTTATTAACTCCAAAAATATACCTCTACCCAATATCCACGCAAATGATAATCCACTAACTACATTTTTATCAGAACTTTCCTCTTTAATCACTATTCACTCCCCTCATTACGTTCCTTTCAGCTGTTCTAAATAAACAGATTATTCCATAGTCCGATACTCTGATTACCTTTCTTATCATATAATTAAATTGATTTAAAATATTTTCAATTGCCAGTATGTAAATGTAATTACTGCACCTATAGGTCTTCAATTCATATTATTACTGTAACATTTTATTATATATCATATAATTGTAATGTTTAATTTTGTACCTGTACAATTGTAATTGTCGAGCTATCATAGTTTTCAACTAATAGCTAATTAAAAAAAAAAAAAAAAAATTCTTTAAATATTATAACACAATAATAATATATTATGGATTGCACGAATCATATTCCCATCACAGTTCCTTGAAAGTTTTACAGTTCAAGGGCAGCTACGGTGAACTTAATAAAATAATAATATACATTATGTTATTTATGTTGCAGGAAAAATTTCATCCTGGTGAATTACGAAGAATAACGATTAACAAAAGTAACGAAATGAAATTGGTAACTATTTTCCGGACGTTCACGCATAGAAACAACTAAAAAACATTAAACTTTAATCTAAATAACTAGAGGTGTTGGAGTATACGATGTTGAAAAATTCTAAAAGTAATATACTAATATATGTACGTTTATAGACGAAACGTTAGCAGATTTCAATACCATAGCGTTTGTAAAGCGGGCGTTGCTGTTTGGCGGCACCGTAGCGACTACGGCCGTATTGTATTTAAATTTTGTTGGCCCCCGAAAAATTCTCTAATTCCCAACGTGAATTTCCAAAAATGTTAACCGTTGATCTCTGTTATGTATCCATACAATACAATACATAATACTTAAATATTATGTCATTTTTTTTTCGATTTTAGACGGCGGCGTTCGTAATGATTGCACACATGCACATACAAACACACGCTGTACGATTGGAATGAAAGAGTACATTTTTACATTATAACATGACGTTTGTCTATTTGTCGATGACTTCACAAAAAACACACATTTTATAAACAACTGCGTAGATCATCGATACGTGGGTTTGCCGTCAAAAAATTACACACACACAGGCATGTATTAACGGCAAAGTGGTCGCCGGGTAATAGTCTACTAAGAGCGTTATTGTGGTGACGTTATCCGGGATGAATAGGGTGAAAAGGCCGTGGTGGACGAAACGTGGAAAGAGGTGTTGGATGAAGAGGAATGGGAGGCGGAAAAGAAAAGGAAAACGATCTCGTCCCCGCATCCGTTGAATCGTTCGCAGCGCTCTTCGAGCAGGCTATCGGCACTGTTCGTTTGACGTACGTTATTTTTACTATTATTATTATTAATACGGGGCGCATAATTCCTGTGTGGTTTGAGCCTTTGAACTGATAACATTGCGTAGTGGCGTTACCATGGCGAACGGGGGCGGAGTCGATACGGCTAGTGATTGATTATGATTGATACGAGAGAATATTACTGAGAAAATACTTATGCGATATTATATCACAGCTAGTTTATACTGTATGTATGTATATATATATTCGGCACGCGCGTAAATGCATACACACTCCGACACCCACCGCTGCTACACTATCGTGTTATTATACTTTAGGTTAGGCACTGTATATATACATACATGTATTGGCGTTTGTGTTATTGTTTATTAGATATCTCCGTCTTGCAGCTATATACAATATCCGAACACCTTAATAGGAAGATAGGTAACATCGGATAAGCACGCGGTATTCAAGACTAGTGCGACTGAATTTTCGACCAAATTATATCAACACGAAATGATTTGGGCACTTCTGCCGTCCGCTAGCGACCTAAAGATTGTCGCATACTGCTTTGGAACGGAACTGAATCGAAATCTTTCAATGGGCACCGAGATGAACTTTATCAACACATAGCCCGAATAAATCGAAATTATTGTTTTGAAAAAGATTAAGTGACCACTATTAGAACAGAGTTTAACGCATTTGGTATAGGTCGTTTTAATTTTTAGTTTATTGATATACCGCGGTTATATGTTATGCATGTAATAAGTCAGAATATCGTGATAGTTTGAGTTATAACGTCTTAACAATATTTATTTTAATTTTTTAAATTATATAAAATATAAATAAGTTAATATTTTTCCTATAATTTAATAGTTTCTTAACAACCTAACCGTGTGTATCGCTCATACACACAATAAAGAACAAAACGTTCGACTAAATCTTAAATCACATATGCTTTAAAAATGTACGGACTCCCATCTAAAGTATAGCCGTATAAGTAAGTACACATTTTTTTTGTTTACTCCGCAGTCCGGTGGGGTCAGTTTGATTCCATTCTGGATCTATTGTGCTTGTGACAACGTTAAGAGCTTGACCGTTGCGCGTGCGTTACACATCGTTACACACTTACACAGCGCGTCCTCCTCCGCCCGTGCTTTGCTGTATTATATTCACCACATCAGCCAATATAATATATGTATAAGCTATATTGAGGTAATACGGTCATCGATGCAACAAGTAGGTATATATATATATATATATATATATGTTTTTAGCTATGAATCTCAGTCTCCGTTTCTCTCTCTCTTTCTCTCTCTCTCTCTATCGCGTCTATCTCAAACCTACGAGTGTCTTAGATACGTTACACTATATTATACATGTATAATATTTTATTATACACGTATAGATGTAGATGGACCGCGGGGAGGATCGTGACCGCTGTACGCGGGAGAGGCGTATAATTAGACGTAATTATAAGTAAAAAAGAAAGAAAAAAAAATCAAAAGAGAGAAAAAGGCAAAATGTATAATAATACGTACCTATATAATAAAATAAGAGTTGCGCGCGCGAGCAACGGAGACGACGGTAATAATTATACCCGGCGTCGGAGTGTGGACACGGCGTAGTTAGAGAAAGAGCGAACCCCACCCACCCTGGCCCGCGGATCACCTCCGCGTTTCTTGTCACGTTTATATTATACACACACACACACACACACACACACACTAGTATAGGGTACACACTAATTATCCACACACACACATACACAAAGATCGATCCCCAGGCTTAATTTTTTCTAGATCTCTTTCGGGTCATTGTCTTGGTGGCGGCCCTCTCCGCGGCGCGGTATAATATACGCACATCGTACTATGTGTAATATAATTATTATAGATGGTTCACTATAATGTATATGCATATTGCATAGTGCTCTGCGATTGTACGTGCGTACACACACACAAACACACAAACGTGTGTAATTATAATTATTATTATTCGGAAAAAAAAAATGATAATAACAATTAACGGAGTGCCTATAATAATTATATTATACACAACGACTCGACGTAACACACTTACGCACGAGAGAGATTACAGGCGTTGCATAACATCTACCTATACCACTCGCCTCTAACCGTAAATTGGTTATTTTACTCGACCGTCGTAAAACTTATCGCGTGTATGTGTGTTATCTATCATTCAAGCGTACGCCTAACATCTGTTGATCGGCCGGTCGATTCATTGCCAAAACGAAGGACCTCGCAATCCTTATCCCCGGCGATTGCGCTCTCCGAAAATCGTCGAAAAACACCCGGATACACGGCGGTCAAATTTTATGGGGGAAGGGGGTACTGTGTTACTATCGTTTCATTCCGTAACCAACTCTATGACAGGTATGCACATCGCACCTATATTTGCGGTACGATAGCATTGACGATGCGTACAGAGCAGTGTACGCCAGAGTTGCAGTTATTCGCGAGATTTGTGCGTTCTCTCCGAGTGCCGCGATGTCATAATATATCGTTAGTCAAAAAGCCAAATAATATTTACTTCGCGATAACTTGAATGGAAATTTGATTTTTATCAACACGCATATTTTTACATGACGTATCTCGACGATTCATTGATGAAAATATTAAAGTATATTATATTTCATGCTTTTTAGTAAGAAATATTGAATGTATACTAAATACGTAGTATATAGGTGTAATCGTAACTTTGTTGTTTTTCTATATTATATAAGACTAATCAATAAATTTAATATAATGTATTTTATGCGCGAGTAACTATCGACGAATAACGAGTTGTGTTGACATATATTGTGTGTTATGGCTCGTGTAATATAACGTAGTACATCTATCACGTACCCAAATGAGAGTTTGATTTATATATATATATATATATTCTGTATGCAAGGCGCTTACGATTTCCCGATCAAAATGACGTATAAAATACTTATACTGTGTATCGGTAACGGATGCTCGTAATGGGCCGGAGATTATAAATTCGTAAACGGACTTTATAGCATTATATACATTAGCAGACTGGTTACCTGTACGGTGGCGTCTTTTTGATGTATACCTCAGCGGGCAGTCTTTTGTTTTGCCCAGACTAGAACGTGTCTTTTCTGGTAAATGTGCTCAGTTTGTTTTAGCATTTACACAACGTACGGATCTGTACAAACCATGAACAACAGTGAAAATCATAGAAATAATATCAATACACAAGAGCACATACGACATAATAGCAGTCCTTTGCAGTTGAATATCCACGTGGCCGAAAAAAAAATGCATCGTCGTAAATTTTCATTTCAAAGCAATACATAATAATTTAATATCGAGTTTGACAGTTTTTAATTTGATACAGATACCTGTGCCTATTGTTGAGATCCCTCTTGTTGAAATTATATTTATTTCTTTCAAAATTTGCACAATATACTCAAATCTTAGTATAATGTCCTGTAGACACTAGACACACATCATCTCTACCTACACCAACTTATTCTGACCCGGTAGGAAATGTCTGAATGGATTTGTGTTTGACCGACAGTTTTTGCACAAGCCATTTTCTTCGACTTCTCAGACAAAGAATTAAGTATAATATAATACTGTAGGTAAGTTATATATATTATTGTATAGAACACATAGAAATTTGGAATCCCCGTGGATCGCCTTCACACGTGTCTCGTTCACTTCAACGTGGACAGATGAAATAGAAAAATTACAAAAAATGCACAATATAATATAAATAGCCATCATTATTTATAACCGTCACAGATGAAAAATGAGCGTAAATAGGTTAATATCAAGCATTTCTTTACATATAGTATTTTGTATTTACTTTTATACCCATGTATATAATATTTATAAATATATATATATACAGACGAAGAGGTTTATAAGTTTTTTTCCAATACGTTTGCACGCCGAAACGTGCTGGACCTCTTATTGGCATTTGGGTCGGATCTCTGCTAAGACGACGAAAAAAAATGTATATTTTTTTCCTTTTTTTTTTTTTTAATTTCTATATACGTGATAATAATAATTCATAGTCTCAGACTTAATTATATATAATGTACGTCACTGCATTGCGGTACAGTTCATCGTTCGTCTTGCCAGTTTAACCGAATGAAACGTACATACCTACTTAATTATATTATTGAAACGTCGATACAAAACAGCTTAACTATACTATAAAAAATAATTTAAAAAAAATACCAATACACGCATCAAATAGAAGTATATAACATGATATAATATATACGGATATTGATATTCCGGCCTATTATATTAATATTATACATGTGAGATGTGAATATTTATTCGTAAGCCATTCGTTATAATATTATCCACACAACAACTGGTCAACACCATTCAGCGAGTGTTTATATATAATTAGTTTATATAATATTATCTATTTATACGAATATTTGATGTACTCGGAACGTTGGTAACAAAATAAGCATGCGTAAAACTAAATTAAATTTTAACTAACTTGTCCGCAGATACTGCCACCCCTCAAAATTGTTCATCCACCGTCAATATAATTCGACAAGTGGAACTCTAAAGTGACTAATAATATAAAGATATAAATCTTTTAAATTATCAAATCAATTTTGTGTATGCACAAGAGTTAATTTTTCTGCTTATACTCATTAAAGTATTATGTTTATTATTTATAAATGTACTTCATAAGGTATATACTCATATAGTATATAGGTTTACTAGACTTAATCAGCTATGACTTTAAATATTATAAAATTATGAATGTTCATGACCAGTGTTTATGATTGATATTAGGTAAGTATAGTGTAATAATATGTTATTAACCGAGACAAATTTAAAAACCACAAAAGCTGTAACAATTATTCTAAAGATGTATAGGTACTTTCAAACAAAGTTGAAATTTATTTTTTTATATTATAGAATACCTGGCATGAATAACGTATTTCAACGTACAACAGCAAATATTTAAAACAAAATTAATAAATAAGAATAAATAAAATATAACTTTGGTCTCGTATAATTTAACTGATTATGTGTGTGTTTTTTCGACGCGTGAGAAAACTAAAATTCGTTATTATATTGCACGCACTGTACGATGTTTATAGACATATTCCTTATATAACGATATTATATCTGAAGAGACTGGGATAAAAGTTACCATTATAAGTAAGACAACGGTTAAAAAAAAAATTAACTGGCAGTCGAGGTTAAACGTTACTTTTTATTATATTGATCAAAAAAACTAAAAGTTACTTTATATTTTAACAAGTCGAAAGTTTATCGAAGATGAAAGTAAGTATAAGCCAATATAGTTATCTACAAAAAAGTTTTAAATTATGTTTCACCAAGCCAACTTTGAATTTCCATTATATTATTATAATACACTTAAAATTATTATAATGCAAATATTTGTTATACCTATTATAAAAGGCTGCAATATGATGCAGTATATTATACCTAGGTTTACCAAAATAGAATAAAGGTTTATTTGGATTTGTAGGTCATCGGACAAAAATATATTTTTGTATTAAGATATAGTTACAGCATATAGAATATTATAGACGTACTGGTTTGCTATATACATGTGTAATCAAGTTTGATTAAAAAAAACCGCTTAAATTATTATTCTTATTATAGAAATAAAATATTAAGTATTATGAGAAATTTCACTAATGTTAGTTTTTTAAAAATAAATCGTCGAGTATTATAACTTATCCAATATGGCAATATGTATATATAATGTGTATAATATATTGCATTATTTACTGTATTTGTAGTAAATAATATAAATATTTATATGAATTATATGATGATAATGATTTAACACGTTTTAATACTAGTGCACTAAGTATTAATCATGATTAATGAGTCTATAATGTAATGTCTGACTTACCTTGATTCGATTATTTTTATACAGGTCGTATGTTCACTGCTGTACTTTTCGTACACGCTCCATGTATCTAGCTGAACGAGAATGGACGATTTCGACCGTCAAATCAATCGTAATGTAAACCCTGTATTTTATTCATTGGATGTCGGCTGATATTCATAGTTTAACACTTACTATATTTTATGAACACTTTATAAGTAGATGGTACTACACTCAAATTATTGATGGTTCACTGTTTACATACCTAAAGTTCAGATATCGATAGTAAAACTCATCTATCATTAATTATTATTTAAGCAAGAATAACAATAATAATAATAATAATAAAACTATAAACTCGTGATGGAGAGAAGTATTAGTTACCTATTTATTTTATGGCATCTTCAGCGAATATGAAAATGAAATTATTATGAATGTTCGTGCAGTAATATGAATAACTGCAAGTTCATATGTCCATATACGTATAAATTCAATAGGTGCTTTTTTACTTTCTTGTTCTATACTGCCTACAGGTACAGTAACGCAGGCAAGGAGTCTATTTCATAGATATGACCGGAGTCAAAATCTAACTTTTTCAGAAAATTAATACTCAATTAGTTACAAAGCGTAAGCAAATATACAAAATGTATAAACCAAATTTTATCACCAGAAAATATTTTTTTTCTATTCTTCGAAGTTCCAGGCTGACGGGCTTGTGCACGTAGCATACCTCTAAACATTTCTAATTTACACTTTTGTGTGTATATACACTGCGCAGTATTATCGTCCTTCGACTACTGCAATCGATGATGGTTACATATTTTTACTTTGCTATACGCATCCAACACTGCAGGTATGTGAAAAGAATAATTGTAATGACAGGAATGGGAAGCTTAAAAGATAGGTAGAAAATAAAAACACTTGTTTAGACCAAATTTGTAGACTACAATTTTAATACAAGAATCGTGTAAAACATTGTGTGATACCGCAGTGGGTTTTTATTTTTTTTTTTTTTTTTTATTATTCCGTCAAACGACAAATAAATACATTAGTACATAATATAGGAGCGTACACATAGGGAATAGTCGGGTGACGGGGAGGAGAGGTTTCGTCGGAGGGTGTTGCGAGTGATGATGTATATACACGAACCGACGTACAATATTATTGTAACTGGACTCGACGAGACCAGCACATTGTTCGTGTACACACACACTCGTTGGGGCTACAGAAAAACAATACACAGCGGCGGTTGACGTAGCTACTTACAATAACAACCACGGTGGAAAAACAATAATCACAATAATAATACATTATAATATTACTTAGGCTACGTACATACACAATTCGTACATTATTGTAGGCGGTGATCATAATTATTAACATATTATAATTTCTATTATTTCGAATAGGAAAAAAAAATACAAATGGAAAAAAAAAACAATTCCAAAAATCAATATTGCGTTTGTCCTTATATTGCGGTTTACAAAACAGGCTAAAAAATAGTTAAGACAGAAATCAAAAACATAACATGATAATAATATGTCCGAGAGACAATGTCACCGCCACCGTGATCGGGAACCAGATATTACACTTAATTACAATTTACAATATATATTATTATAATATACGCTACAAAATAACCGATTTTTGTGATTGTACACTGTTTGGGGTGGTGTAGAGGGAGAAGGGAAGGGGTGACTGTTACATGTATGCGTACGAGGGCGGATTGTATACGGTATTATGACATACTATAAATAAAAACAAAAAATAATGTTTAAATAAAAAAAGAGAAACAAAAACACCAACAATGCACACGTTTAGTATAACTCTAATAGTAAAATGATACATTCATATAATTGTTTGCCTTAGACGTTTAATAATAATAATAATAATAATAAAATAATACTACTAAAATAGTCGTAATTAATCAAATATTAATCGTTATTATTTTTGTTTTTTTTTTGTATAATTTTTTTTTTTTTTAATTTTAAATATATATTTTTATATATATTTATAGAAAAAAAAGCATTAATATTAATTTTATATTTTTTTTTTGTTTTTATGTTATAATTATATAATAATAATAATAATTATTATTATTATAATGTATAATATATAATATATAATCATTATCATTTAATTAAATTTATTCATTATATATTAATAATAATATTTTTATATAATAAAACAGGAACCTTAGTACATATGTCAGCTAAATATAGGAACCTTGAATGCTGGGAGTGGATATCCGGTTGTCGCAGAGGGCGCAACAATAGATATCGTTTTTAAAGATTTTTTTTTTTTTTTTGCTTTTTCGTGGTTTTTCTCGTTTTTCCGTTTTCATCTTGTCGCGCGCTCGCGCCCACGAGGGGGGATGGGGGTGGTGACGAATTGAACGGCGAATACTCGCGAAAGTGCCCAATGTGCGGGCGGATGGCGTGAGTGTATGTGTATGTGTGTGTGTGTGTGGGGCGGTGCGCGCGCTTAAAACGTTTTCCGGGGACGGAGCGCGTCGTCTCATCCGCCGTCGCTGGCCGTATTGCAGCCGCGCCAACTACTGGCTCCTCCGTGCGTGGAGAGTATGTGCGCGGCGACCGCAGCGTCGGCGGCATTGGACGGCGCCGTCAAGTCTCGCTCCCAGCGACGAAGACTTTACCGGCCTACCGGCTGCTGATCAATGGAATGGTGGGTGGGTCAGGGGGAGATGGGGGGGAAGGCAGGGGGGAGTCGAATAGAGGACGGAGTCGGATTCTTTCTCTGTGAGGGGGAAAGGAGTGATCGAGAAGTGGAAACGCGTGTCTCGGAGCAATGGGACGATTGTATTTTTCGTGTTTTGACTCGATTAGTGGAAACCTATAATAATATTGTAGGTGCATTATGTATGCACGTATCCCGCCGGAATACTTTCAACTCAAGTTTCTTGCAGTCGATGAAAATAATATGTAATTATAAGGACCGGAAGTGACCGAGTCATTGGATTCGACAAATGGTTGTATAATAGGCAGTTCTTTAATTATCAAGATAATAAATAAACCTTATATTCTTGTATCAGATATTTAGGAAATATAGATAAAAATGTTTGATTTTTTTTTTTGAAGTTCCGGCGAGTACATTTATGATTATAGTGCGCGATCGGATAGGGGGAATAATGCGAGGGACGATTGGGGGGACATATGGGAGTCACCGGGGGGCAACGGGGATCGTGGGCCCTTTGGTGCCAACAATTCAAAGGACACTCGATCCACGCCCCCCGAAATTTTTAAAAATTATAGTGTATACATTTTATTATGTATACGAAAAAAAAGACAGTATATATATATATATATGTATATCGGTCTGCCGAAAAGAAATCGGTTCTAGTAATCAAAACCGTTGAGGAAATTACGTTGTTACGTTATAATTTTTTCCGTTCCGAAGAAACACAAGAATGCCGAAACAAGTGAATAAAGAAAACCATATTAGATCGGAGAACATGTCATAAAATAAGTTTGTTAATATGTTAATTTTTTTTTCTCTTTTTACACATCTAGAAACACTGCCTTAACATACTATAATATTATTTTATTTTGTTTTCAAACATTAATGATATATTATATATAATTATGAGTTTATTCAATTAAAATAGGGCATATATTTAAATATATTTATATATTTATATAATATTTATCGATTGCTAATTCATTAAATTAATTAAAATTATTACAGCACAATTATAGCGAGGTGTTTGTTACTTGACTTAATATCAATAATAATTTTGAATACAATAAATATTCATTAAATAAAATTACCTACCTAAAACGTATAATAATAATAATAATAATAATTGTAGAAATGCATTACAATACTTAAAACCTAATGATGATTTTTCGGTTTAATCTTTCCGTACTCTCTTTTTATATTTACACAAACCTATATATATATATATATATACGTATTTATATATACTCTAAACATATGCTAAGAAATGCTAAGCGACCGTAAATGATTGCGCTAAATTTTACATCATTTCATAATAACTCGTGCAATCGAGTTTAGAACGTTTTCTTTTAATATAATTATATTTTCGTGAGTAGTTTCCAAAAAACCGCACGTATCTTTTTTTTAACGGCGTCAATAAAAAAAAAAAAAATAATAATAATAAGAAAAAACCTATATAATACTATTAAATAGTATAATAATAGTAATAATATAATAATAAATAAATAAACAAACAAACAAACAAACAAACAAACAAGTAGCGTAAAGGAACTTTCAGTTATCGTATTTTTTTGTTTTTTTTTATACACACATAAATAATTAATTCTTTTCGTATGGTTAGTGATTTTTCTTAATACGAGGAACTACGTACCTTTATGAGATGAAAAAAAAAATTAGTGAGGAAACGAAAGACCGTAGAAATTGTTTGCTTTATACACAACTTTTAAAGACGGGATGCGCAAAAAAGGAGAGAGGCGCGATACTGTTTTTTTTTTTCGTTATCATATTTTATCAATAATTGTTTATCCAACGTGAAATAATACGCGTAGCGTGAGATGGCCCGGATAATATTGTATTATTATCATATTAAATGAGTGCAGGAAAATCGCAATAATAAAAAATCGATAGAATAAAAAAAAAAAAGAATAAAATCCTCTCTCCAGGAACATGAGTGTGTCGAAAAGGAACTTTGGGTAAGTTTTACACAATAATATTTAAATAAATAAATAAATAAATAATAATAATAATAATAATAATAATAGTAATAATAATATACATACACACATTACATACGTTTTACATAACATATCTGTCGTGGTCATCGTCCACGGCGAAAGCGGAAATGTCTGCGGCCGCGTCCCGACGGTGGACATTGGGGTGGCGGCCGGACTCGTAGCGGATAGGTCGGAGTTATTGGCCGCTGCTCGGCACGGCTGGCGCGACGTTGCACGCAGCCGGCGGCGCGGTAAATTTGTGCATTTTGGCAGTGGCGGCGGCGGTCGCGGCGGCGGTCGCAACCGACTTTTTGTCGGTGGACGGCGAGCAGAACAGATTGGCGTTCGAGTCGCTGTTCAGGTCGCGCGGCGACGGGCTCCGGCCGACCGCCTTGGCCGCGGCCAGTGCCGTGATCTGGTTCACAACGTCCTCCATCTCGTCCGAGAGGTTGGGCGACGGTTGGAGCTGCTGCATGTGCAGTTGCTGTTGCTGGTGTTGCTGCTGCTGCTGCTGTTGGTGTTGCTGCTGAAGGTGGTGGTGGTGGTGGTGGTGCTGGTGGTGCTGGTGCTGCAAGTGTTGGTGGCGGCCGACCGTCGAGGTGGCCGCGGCGTAGTGACCGCCCCGGTGGGCCGTCTCGATGTGCGCGCGCAGTGCGTGCACAGTGCCGTACGTGTTGGTCTCGCCGTTGGCCCCTATGCCGCACGACCGGCAGCCGTACGCCGGGTGGGCCAGGGCCACGGAGCCGGTGGTGCGGCAGTCGCGCTGCTGGTGCGCAGCCAGGCCCCCGTTGTCCGGGAACGCCAGCTGGCACTTGGCGCACGCGTGCCCGACCGTCCGGCCGCCGTCGATGGCGTAACCCTCGGCCGGCAGCTCGGAGGCCGGCACGGTGGCCGCCACCTCGACCACGGCTGTCTGGTCCGGGCGCACCGTCCTGCACCGGTCGGCGATCGCCTGGATCACCGACTGGTCGAGTTGGAGCATGCGCACCGGAGTTCCCGACGGGCCGGTCTGCTGTTGCTGATGTTCTTGCGGGCCAGCGGCTACCGTCATGGTGCCCGTAGACGTGTTGTTGTTGTTGTTGTTGTTGGCGGCGGCTGCGGCTGCGGCGGCGGCGGCTGCTGCTGCTGCTGCTGCGACAGCCGTCGTACGCAAACCGTTGGTCGTGGCCGCCGTGGTGCTAGGTACGCCTGCGGCTGTAATCATATCCGTCATATTAGAACTTCTCGCAGTCGTACAAGTTAAATAAGTTATTTAAGTATGTATTTGACGTATAAACGAATCATTGTAATACGATGGATGTATAAGGTCGGGCAAATTAACTAGTTTAAAAGTTAAAGAGTTAATTTTATTTTAACGTTTTGCCTATAATAATTACTTTTGGGCGTCCGGTCGTTTGACTAGTAACTCACTAGAGACACACACTTCACTACATAATATTATTATTCCGCAGCAGATGTAATATTGGGTTTTTACATGGTGTGTATCGTTATTCAATTCAGCGTGTATAGAAAACGAACGACAATCGTAATTTACTAAGAATTAGTAATTTATTATTAATCCATGTAATTAAAATAATTATTAATGTAATATGATACACACGTGTTTGTAATTATTATTTATAGGACTATTTTAACACACGGTTGTTAACATAAGCTTTGCTCGGTGCGGCCTGGCACTTTAATCGATGCACATCCAATAAATTTTTTTGTATAATTTATCTTTTTGGAGGTACTGAAGGGGAAGTAAATGGACGCCGTGAAGTAAATTACGGCACTGCCGACTACGTCTTGTTATCCATACATGAAATTATTAATACGCCGCAGAACATATGGCAGAACACGGTGTAGTGTAAACCCGACTTAAGTTTTCAATTTAATTTACACAATGTATTTATATACGAGTGTAGGTATATATTTATGGACTGGACTGACGTGATTTTCCGTTTTCCAATGCAACGTCGACTATGATGCATTAAAAACGCGAGAAAAATGCACCGAGACCTGCCCCGTATATATACATACATATACGTTCGAGTTTTGAGTTTTAATCGGGATAAACGATATGGACATATTTTGCGACAAAGACAAAATTTGGAAGACCCTCCATACATTATGAACAAGAGTGTAACGTTTCGTGTGCAATATATCATAAACGATACGGTAAATGTATTCAAACCACATTGTTTCATTATTATTATTTCTTTTTTTTACATCACCTTCGTCGGACTTTGAATAAAATCCGTCTTTGGTAGTAGACTGACAACGGATAGGTCAACCGTATTGGCATTAGGCGCATAAGTCGTGTGTCGGAACGATCTTATCAATAATAATAATAATAATAGATGCAATATATGTTTATATAATATCATTTGTGTAAGTATTGGTAGGTGCGTATTAAAATACTCGTATATTATGTAGATGGTGAACAGACGTTTGGTCAATAATAATTTGTCGAACACCGTCTGTGGTGATTTTAAGAGACACGCTTAAACGTTATCTGTCGTCGGAGAACGACGAAATGAAAATAAAAAAAAACCGACAAAAACCAGTTTAGTAGTAGAGAAATAATAAAGGACCAAACAAGTCTGCCGCCGATAAAACGCGAGTCGTGTTAAAACACAACACAGTCGGATAATGGACGCGACGAGTGTGGCGTACGCGGCGTATACCTGTAAGCGATAACAACCGTCTCTCCCCTACATATAATATTATGTACTTACTTATGACACACACACACACACACACACATACACACTCTCAAGCAAACTGTGTAATCGTACTATTAACGCATATAATATGTACCTACAGAGTGTATGTATATTATATTACCCTCAATCACTGTATCACTCTTTCTCTCTCTCAGTCTCCGAGACGACA
Source organism: Melanaphis sacchari (assembly GCF_002803265.2). NCBI lineage: Eukaryota > Metazoa > Arthropoda > Insecta > Hemiptera > Aphididae > Melanaphis > Melanaphis sacchari. Next base: position 5,707,908 of record NW_020270469.1, on the reverse strand, counting down.
CCTTTCCGGGCGGACGGCCGGTCGTCGTTATCTACAGCACAGTGTTATAAAATAATATCATGTCATTGCGACGGTAACGGTTATCTCGAGGAGACCCGTGTACGTCTCGTGCCCAGCGTGCAGAACTCGTAATAAAAATGACATTGCGGTGCAATTCCTTATAATACTTGGAATATTCTGTGTAATATATATATATATATATATCAAACTACGCTATAGTGTTATAATTTTCGAAAAAAAAAAAGAAACACACCGCTCGCGACGACCTGCATCCTCAAAGGAGGGGGCACCGACCCGCGACTGCCACCCGATCACCTCCCTAAATGTAACAACATATAAAACACACACACACAGACACACATATAGATACACACGTATAGTAAACAGTTATTATTGAGCGTACAGTAGTTACATATTAATATCATTAAAGGTACCGTATAGAAAATGCATAATAATATATTCGTGGGGCGTATCGTCGGTCGAAAAAACCGTATTTATAATATTTATGTGACAATGTTTCCATCGTTTTTTAATTTTTCTCGTAACACATTATTTTAGTTACCATAGTTATAATAAATTATTATATTCATTCTCTGCGACTAGGTATGTGACGTGTGTATTATCATACTAATAATACAATATACTATACACCCGCAGCAGTGCCTACATGGCTGGCGTCCGCAGCAATAGAACGTTTTCGTTACGTTTCTATTTCATTCGATGGTCCAAACGAATTTCTCATTTACCCGATACGCGTCGTACACAGTGTATTATTATTATTTGACGAGTAACTCTCCCAAAGTGTACATTTTTTTACGCGCGTGTTTTAATGACATGATCGATTAACAACCGAGGAAAAAAATACGGACAAACGCGACAGGCGAGGCGAGGCGTAAAATTATTATTAGGGTGATCCTATACTGTCAAACGGTCCGAAAACGATGGATAGAGATGGTATATAAACTAAGCGGCGTCACACGATGTTATAATTTAGATCTATATTAATCGTACCTTTACGTAAATCATTGTCGCGAGGACTTATGTGAGTGTTTTTTTTTTCAAATCTGCTGTCGTACGCACGTATATATAGAAATCTTATTACGCGCTAATTTACTCGTTTTTCCATTAACGCGTTCGAACGGCCGGAACGTATCATTAAATTATGCGAGTCCTACGAGTTTGACGCACGAACAGAATTCCACTATCCAATTTTTTTTTTTTTCGAATCGCGCGTTTCCAATAATGCAGCAACGGAAAACTCCGACATAGAAGACGCTAAAACGTACAATACATTTATGTACAGTTTTTATACTCACAAATCGAATCCTGTGAACGATCTATAACTATCACACGAGAATTATAGTACAATATTAAGAAAATCACGTCTAACTATGGATGTATTTATAGTTCGGACTAAATAGCATTATACTACAAGAAAAATTATGTTTAAAATAATTTTTAAAATAGTTCACTAGTTCATCTTTACACGATAAATCATACTCAATAAATGGTAATCCTCCTCAACAGTAAATGTTTGGTCTCCGCGAACAATTTTACAAGGTTTAGTACCGATTACTTAAAAATTATTACCATTAAATAAATGATATGTAATTGAAAAATTGTAAGTAATGTATGCTCTGCATTTTGACGACGACTACAGCATACGGTTTATCCATAATATCTTCCGTTGGATTTCGATTCAAAATATGATAATTATTATTGAACATTTTAAAAAAATTACACAAAACACTTTTTGTTAAATTGAACGAATTATCATCTAACCAGTACCTGATAAATCATATGGACCGTAAAATATATTTTTTGGCGTGGATTTGTCTAAAAAGGTGAATCTTGGTTGTTGACGAAATTGCGATGAAAAAGCTATCATTAAAGTTATTATTTTTTTTCACCTACATAGAATTCGATCCATTTTTAATACTCATTATTTTTTTTCCACACATACAAATAAATTGTTTAAATAATAGTTAACTCATGTATTACTACGTGAAAGTAAAATGTAATATATTTTAAAATAAAATGTCCACAACAATCGTAATTTAAAAAACTTCTATATATGCACTATTTACTGAAAGTCGCGAGAAGTAAGATTGGCACTGTTTGACTCAAACCATAACTGATTTAAATTACAATTAGATGCCGTCCGATGAATTTTTATTATTGAAATTTTTGTCTGGGTCACGTGTCGTCACAACATATTACAGTCGCGGGGTATCGATTTTTCACTCCCACTCCTGTCATGGCTAACATATATTATACTAATATATTATTATAATACATATATAGTATGACACTATACTGTTGCTCGGTCATTGGATTCGATTGTCTTTACGGTTTTTTTTTTTTTTTTGTCGTCGTCGTCGATGTCGAAGGACGTCCAGACACAACACACGCATAAACACCGCAGACACAATATACGCGCGAAGTTTTTTCAGCAAACATATCGCACCGACCAACACACAGGCGCTCTGCGGAATATTCATTGTTGTGGCGGTACATGATCGGAGTATAATATCATTCGCCGCGGTCGGATTTGCAATAATAATTAGCGGCGGGGACATGGTCTCCTCATAATTTATAATTTATACGAGCACGTAGTATAAATTCCCATATACAATACAAATATATATATATATATATATAGGTACAAAATATATTATATTAACTGCGCCGATGTGTAATCGGAGTAATAAACTAATAACATACGTCCGGGAGGGTGGTGATGTGGAGGGGAGGGGAGGCAAAAACTCATTCCGAAAACGAATAAGTCCTTGCCGGCAGATTATATTATTACAACGACAAAGATATTATATTATACATACGTATTATGCTAATGCGACGGATCGACTCACACACACACACACACACACACACATCATGTACATAATATTATGTTATATGTTGTATATGCGAACGATTTTTTTTTGTATAAAATAATGTAATACGTTTATACGTGTATGTGTGTGTGTGTACACAAACGTCGCGACACCGCCGTCGGATGGCCTTTTTTATTATTATTATTATTATTAATGGCTTCCAGTTTTTAATTTCCAAGAAAGTAATGTGAGTGAGAGAGCTCGGCGAGCACGAGTTCCTTAACGAACGCCGCCGAGTCGCATATATTCTATTACATTATATGTGTATGTATAGTGTATACCTACAGGTACGAGCAGCGGCGTCGGTGGATAAAATAAACGTATATAAAATGTGTCAAATGCAAATGAGCGTAATAATAATAACCACGTGAAAGAGTATAAAAATTAAAAATTATAATAAAAAATAATAAAAAATACAAATAAATAATGGAAACTAATAATGAAATATGGTCGGACGAGGGGCCCACGTTCGAACCGCCACAGTATTATAATAACATTATATATGTATAAATATATATTATGTGATGTGTGTGTGTGTGTGTGTGTGTGTGCAGTGGACGAGATTGAGAATAAAAATAAGAAGAAGAATTAAACGCGGTGCGCATGCGATGTGCTCGCATATAATTATAATAAGAAATCTGAACGCGAGTGTGTGCGTGAATATGTGTATACGTATATACGGAAATCCCCCTGGAGGTGTGGTTGTTAATTTTAACATCACTTTAATATGTAAATTAGTAACAGTTACTAATGAGCGACGACTCCGTTGCGAGTAAATCTCCTCGTCTACCGCCACTATATTATACCTGCGCGCTGACCACCGACCATATACCCGGCCCATACCGAACACCGCCTCCACCACGTACACCACCGCGGGACCTATCATTCGATTATGTACGAGTAGAGATACAAATATTATTAAAAAGTAGCCGCCGCCAACCGGGAGGTATAATATTGTAGTGCGTACGGTGTTGTGTATAGTAGCATTAGTATATTGGTGCACCGCGTGATTCCTAGAAATCCGATTTGCATTTAAAATTGGTAAGACGTTGTTATAATCGTTATTAAAACACCACCGCCGCCGACGTCACACGCTCATAATTTTATGTCTTACAATTATATCACCGAGTGCCGCACACAACGCTCCCATACGCGCCCGGGTCACGTACCGCACACGGTTTTAGTATGGTATAATATATATATTATATATTTTATTTTTTTTTCATTATCGTCCAAACGAGATAAATGACATTAATCGTTCGACATTTTTGTACATAAAGGACAAAATATATATAATATACGAGTCGAAGGTAGGTGCGGCCATACGTTATATCTTCTGAACCTACATTACTATTATTATCATATTGTACGCATGTGACATTTTTTCGTCAAGCCGACCATTGTGTACTTGTACACAACGCGTTAGGCACATAATATAAATATCCTAACGCCACCCACCCGCACACTGTTTACAAAGATTTTTCGACATAACATCGCATTTCGAAATGTCTCTTTTATTATTATTATTATATTATTATTGTGCGGATGAGCAATGTACTACCACAGAATGTGTGTGTATGTGTGTGTGTGTGCGCGCGCGTGTACATACATAGGTAAGTACATTTGAAAAAGGTGTAATATATTATTATGTTATACAAATGATAATGGTAGAACCCAGTGATATATTTTATTATTAAAACCCTGCCGGACACTATTTGGGTCGCTCTCAGTTTTTCATCCCTCACAATGGACGTTATGCGTTGGCACGAGTGATGTGGTATGTGTGTGACAGTACTCATTCCGTGTACACACAAGGTAACGACGATTTTCTACCTGCTGTCCGATAATAAATAATAATATGAATAATACGGTTATCGACCACCACACGTGAACGGGTACAAAAGATGTGTACATAGGTACGATGTTAATATTTATAACTCCTCTGTACAACGGTCAAAAACGATTTTGGCGTGACACCAAAGGGTAGTCCTGTTTAACTCATCCTAAACAATAACAATTGAATCGAATGAGTACGTGACACATTGCGGTTAGAAAAGAATCACTCCAACTAATCCGTGTGTCTCGTCCATTCTAGAAGCCAGAAAGTGTCTTTAGAAAGAATAACTCTAAATGCTATTTAAAAATCGTATTTTTGACGGTGCTGTCATAACCTAACCGAAATCTCGCCTCGGACTATTGTCCAGCACGCCCCTACAAAACTACAGGCATATGTTATTATTGTATCTATCGCGAGCGCAAGCACGAAATAATCGGTGTCGTCTTTTCCCCCCGATTCGAATGCGAACGAGTAACCTAGGATTTTCGTCCGGGATTATATTATACGCGTGAAATTTTTTTTTTAGGGGTCCCAAAACAAACAGGAAACGGACTTTTATCTGTGAGCTTCCCGTGCGTCCGCCCCCGCAACGGCACACAGTTGTTTGCGGTCGCACGCTCCCTCGGTGTAGTGTGTGTACACAGCGGGGGCGGTGCGCGTTATCTCGCGGGCAGGACGGTCGAACAGGTATTCGGACACGGACGTGGCGACGGTGGTATTGTCGTACACGCGTGTACACTGCAACCGAAGCGGAGGGAGGACGAGAAATCGCCCAAAGGGTCGATCGTCCTTTCTGTTATTTTTTCTTATACAATAATAATGTTGTACGCTATCCTTCCACTCCCGAAACGCGTCTCGTTTACACTGCCCCAGGCACGTGCTACGCGTTTTGTTTTCTCGCGCGTCTTATACACATACATTTTATGCGTATGTGCATTATGTTATAGTATTTTTTTTTGTCGGACGACCATGCTTTCCACCAGTGCAGTGTCGTAAATCGTCATCGAAATCACGTTGTTTCGAGTCCTTGGACCGTCATCGGCGCCGGACGATTTACAACCCATGTATATTGTGCCTAAATATTGTACGAGACGTGTTAAGACTCTGGCGCGTATACTACGGGCACGCCACCGCCCATATTATACGGTGACCTTATTTTTACAGCTCTCCGCACTTGTCAAATTTCAACCCTTTTCATCCGTTTATAGCGCGCGCTCATCGTATACTGCAGGCTGCCCAGAACAAAACACCCAGTCCATACCGCAGCTTCCAGAGCACAGTATAATAAAATATACATAAATATGTGTGCCGCGTGATGTGTATAACATAATAAACTATATTTTTTTGTTCCACGCCTAATGTGTTTATACACCCGACCCTAATTATTTTATTACGCGGCGTGGAATTTTGTTTTTCTTTCATCCGGCGCACAATAGGTCAGAAAAAAATTTTCCTGTCCTATATAATAATATAATATACTATAATATATGTATTATGCGCTCATCGGATGACGGCGGAAGGGGTTCGCCGATACCGTAATTATTGTGACATCTGTATTTATTTCGGGCGCGCGCGCGCGCGCGCGGGAGAGAATGTGAGAAAAAAAATTGTTATTCAAATTATATCGTCGTACATATATTATTTAATGACGTTGCAGCGTTTTGTCCTGCGGCGGGTGCGTGCGCGATATACACACGGGGAAAAAAATGCACACACATAAAATAATATAAACATAATATTACAATATGAATCGCGGTACATATTATACAGGTGGCTCATCGCTGCACACACATTAAATATGCATATAAGTATTACATAATGTTATATATCTATATATAAATAGATACGTATGGTTAACAATCCGCGCGTTAATATATTGCGCACGCGCGTATACGGTGCACACATAACCCATATGCATTATTCATACGCGTACACAAAATTATACATATGTATATGTACACTCGCGTACGTGTGCATTTTACTAAATCGGAATTAAGACACAAATTGTAATCGTTTACGATTCAAAACTTTGGCGCACGCACACATGTACACACACACACACACACACACACACAATGTACTTACAATATTTTAACAGTTTATACATATTTATTATGTATACATGGCGTTAGGAAAGGGATATATAGTAGGTTGGAACATGTAGTATTGGTCCTGTTTTTAAGTATTTGACCAACGTTAAATAGTTAAATATTATACCGTATAATACAGAATATAGTTTCTATGTATTTTAACGCAAACCTGTATAGGATATGAAACAAATAGAGCACGTGTTTTGTTACTTTGAAATCAATTTATTGTCTGTATTCATCGATTGATCAATGATCATAAAGTTCAATTTGATTTTATACCATAAAGATTTAGTATTTCAGTTAATGGTTTTATACACACTACAACCACTGAAATTCTTATACGATGTGAAATTACGACCATAATAATATAACATTCGATTATCGTTATACTACCATATATTATAATATATATGTCATAATTCTCAATCGCTGGATTTGATCGGGTGCAAATTTGGCAGCTCAAACGTCTCTCAATATAAATATTTATTTTTTTTTTTATATGCTACGTATAAGTTATAGACGATGTTATATATATTCAGATTTAATTCGACTATAAACCACGATGACGTGGTCTTGTTGTCGGTGCACTTCTACCCCGCATTTCGTGCGAGGCTCTTTAGAATCGTACGTATAATAATATTCAAGTAGGAATTGTCATGCGATCTGAAAATGAAATTAATGGGCACGGTGCACCCGTACCTGAGTTTGCCAGGCAGACGAGCACCGTGCCCGCGATTACATTGTCTTCGTGTATTGTTTTTACCATCCTCGCAACCGTTTTTATTATCGTTTAGCATTTTCTATTTCACGTTTTTTTTTAAATTTTTTATTTATTTATTTTTTTTTAATACGCTTCTCGTCATATACTTTTACGCACGATAACCACCGACAACCGATCAAAACATAATCGTTCCGCCACAATAGCGCGCTTCTATTTTCCCATTTATTAGTTTTCCAATATATATCATGAGTATTTTTTTTCCTCGTTTCCAACGATCGTCCATTACGAAATGATGTAGCTGTTGATTAATAGTACTTTGGTTTAAAAACACATATACCTACACATGTAGAAACCAAACTGTAAGGATGTTTAGCATCTACTAAATTCCCAACCTACTTTACTTATAGCCTATACCTACCTAGATACATAATGATTTTAATTTTTAAATATATTTTCTGCAATCATGGTTAACAAACAGATAATAACATTATTGCTTACTAGGTTATGCTTTGAAAATGTTTATTTTAGTTTAGAAAAAGGTATGAAAATAATTGTAATGTTGCATCTAAGATCATTCTATATTATACTTTCCAGTTGTCTATATAGATCGTAATGTTGTTTAAATGTATATGCGTGTGTGTGTGTGTGTGTGTGTGTGTGTGTAAAATGTGCTCTTTCGGCGATGTAAGAAATTAAAGGGTTCTGTGTTCTATATACGCGAAGTAATAAGTGGACGATTCCGGAAATTGTGTTTTTTTTTCATTACCTTCCACCCGGCCCGCGAGCCGTTTACGCACAGCAGCCAGTGGTTGTATATAGTAGTTCCCCTCTTTTGTGTTACGTCGACGTCAAACAATTAGCGACGATTATCCTACGGAGACGGCCAAGTATACACATATATAAATAATATATATACCATAGGTATGAGGGTTTTAATTGCGCGCACAAGTCTCGGGAGGAGGATATTAAGCAATTATCGAAAAGAATAAAAAGAAGACTGAGAAAAAAAATACCGAAAAAAACGTAAGAAAGGGAGTCGTCGTCGTTGTTGTTGTAGTTACTGCCGAGCCATTGCATCGTAAGCATTCATTAACTCAAAGAATTCATGTATAATAAACCTGGCACGAGCTAATAGGATCTTTTGTATACGCATAATTTTTATACATATCATTATTATTATATTTAATTTCTCGTCCGTTTTTATATTAAATAATATACACGTTATTGCGTCTTTTCCCTCGTTTCGCCATTAAACCTCACTGGAATATTTAATTAACCCGCGCCGCTTACCGCCTGTTGCTTGCTCGTGCCGCCGCCGACGCCCGAGGGATCGTTCGGACCGATTAAGACCTGTCGCAGTCAGTAATTAGCACCCGAAAAAAGGGGAAGAAACTGGGTCAAGTTTTAATTGCCGTCTGGGTAAACGTCACAGTTCAGGACGGTTTTTTCTTCGAACAAAGTTACTAGCGAGCGGCCTTTGATAGCGTATTTTCGACGGTTTATTGTGACGCGGACAGATGTGTTTATATTATATAAACACTAAACGGTGTTCTATTATTTATTTTGCACAGCGATCTAAACTCTACAGAAAAACACATCAGTCCCATACTCATTTGTATATAATAAACGACAAAATAATAGTCGTTTAATCGTAATCGCGACAGTATTATTATAATAGTATTATACGATTCATCATTATACCTACCCACCTATCGAGTCGAATATAATACACGGTTTTTTTTTGTTCTGTTTGTTTCCTCCTTATTCTCCGGTATGAGGAACACATAACTCTACCGCGGTATATCTCACGGCGCGGATTTTGCGATCACGATCAACCAAGTTCGCGAAATATCCTTTTGTAAACTTTGATTTCGGCCACCGTCGTCGGCACCCGGGGGCCGAGCGCCCCGCCGGCTTTCGTCGTGCGAAGTCATTAGCGCCCGATTGTTTGATTCGGAAACCCCGTTTACTATATATATTATTATGTACATTATAATATACACTTACTATTATTATATTTTACTATACGTGTATACGCGGCACGCTAATGATTCACACGGTGTGTAATTTTTCCTTTTCACCGTACTGCAGTGTGGTGGCGGCAGCAACAGCAGCAGCAACATCAAAAGCAACAGTAATATAATAATAATCATTACGACAACCCAAATATTGATCTACCCCGGAAACGAGACGTCAATAATACGTTTAGGTACACGTCGTCGTGGCATTATGACGTCGGTCTTAGGTGCGCGTTCCTTTATAATATGCGTCATTATTATTATAGGCATATACTTGTGTAGAGTCGAGAACGGGCTAACCTGGGGAATCTGCAGCGGCAGTGTATCGATTCGGACCAAAATCAATAGATCGGAAACCGTCAGCCGTTAAAAAAACACCGTGCGAACGGGTCGATATTATAACAATAATTATTATGCAGCATACTATAGGTTAGATATATGTACGCGGTCCGGATGACGAGAGAACAAAACACGTGTAGGTTAGGTTATATAGAAATGATTACGCTACGCGGATATATATTTTGATGACGTTGTGCAAATAATAATAATAATAATAATAATAATAATAGTCAAAACCGTCGTGACATTTTCGGCGTGGAAAAAATATTACGCAAGACTTCCTGGGGGCGGAAAAAAAGAAAAAAAAAACCAAAAATACGAACATTAAGATATCGTAACTGTTATTAATATATTATAACAAAGTAATAATATCGATAATAATAATTGTACGTGTGTAATAATAATAAACATGTCCCAGTGAGACTTATATGGCGATCGTATAAGCGGGATGATGATGCTGTACAACGGCGACAACGGGTTTTCGGTCGAGTGTGAATTTTTTTTTTTTTGTCTTGTCTGCGCTGCACCAAACCTGATGAAATCGTAGTCATCGGTCGGTTTTTTCCTGTTTATTCTGTCGGCCGAAAATCGTTTACAAAGGACAATGCGACGAAGAAAACAATGCGCGAATATTAAAAATCGACAACGAAACAAATGAAGAAAAAAACAAAAAAACTCGCATTTCTCAAACCGGACGGTAATTAGTCGTTTTGGATGCGAATCATGTTAAGCTCAACACATCCGGGCGGTGGTTACCCAAACTGGTCGGTGGCGGTTCATTTGAGTAAGATTTTTTTTTTTTAACATTATTTTTTAGCACGTATATTATATTGTATACTCACGCGCGCCGTACGTGTGTGTATTATACCTACACTACAACGTCGACGGCGGCGTTCGCCATTAACACCCGATACCATCTCCTCCACACCAACGCTGCTACACCAACTAGGTGTACGCAGTATGCACGGTCGGTTTTTTTTTCTAAACCACCGAAAAAACAAACACAATTACAGAAGGACGCGCTACCACGTACACCCAGATACCTATTTGCAGTGTTCATTCTTCATATCATCCAAAGGAAAGACGTGTATAAAACTATTACCGTCTCGTTGATAATCGACCCGCCAGCGAAGGTAAATCATCATCGAATAGACCGCTCTGCACGTCTGCGTGCATCTATAATATTGTACACGAGCGTACGGTCTAACCACCCGTACATAGATACAGCTTATATACATAGCGTTTTTAGAAACTACTTTAATAATAATGACGATATTATATTGAGTAATATTGTGATGTATAATAAACTTATTATCATGTTACAATAATGCACTCACTATGATCAGAATTGGACGCATTTCGTTTGTTACGGTTTCTGAACCATGCGCGATAAATTATTCGACGACGAAGGCGTGGAATCGTTTGACATCATAATGTAGTTGTATAATATTGTAGTGAGCATCTAACCAACTATACCTAGTACCTATTATACGATGCGATTTAACTTCAAATTTTAAGCAGCAACAACATTGATTTTCTCGAACACCTGCAGTTTCAGCGTGTATTATATGTGTTATGTAAATAAGAATACGGTAAGTTCAGAACAGACGGCGGAAATAGCGTTTAATTAACGCGTTAATTTCTAGTACTTAACAACGAGGTGTTGAAACGACGAGCAAAGTGGATATTTGGTAAAAAAAAAAAATCATAAAAATGTGATATAATATATATATATATACATAAATACATAATATATACATATTATTACGTATATATAACGGTCGCGTAAGAAAGGGTGGGGAAATGCGTAAGGCCGGCTGTTTGGTTGTGAACGTCTCATCGCGCCCACGCCCCGTTGTGTTTTATGAATAAAACTCGTCGAGTGATTTTTTTATAATTTAAATTTAAAGCGCGCGTTTCGTAGAGACAAAAAAAAATACAGTAAAAATGACTGGCACATCATCGCCGTCCTCTCACACATACACACACACACACATGCGCGCGAGCGCGAGCGTAATCCGTTCGTCGTCGACCCGAACACCTGCCCGAATAATTATTTTTAATAAAAGAAAGGTAAAAAAAAAAAAAAAAAAGATGAGAGACAACGGCGGCAGCGGCAGCAACAACAACAGCAGACGCGTCGCATACCCTCCGATCACAAAACTATAGAGTGAGTTTATATACATAGATATACTCGGGCGAACGTGTACTTCTGTTATAATATATACACATACGGACAATAATAATAAAACGAGGTATTACAAAAAATAAAAAAAATAATAATAATAATAAATAAATAAAGAAAAAACTTCCTACGCGTTCATAACAACGCTCACGGAATACTAATTGGGATAATAATATTATTATTATTATTGATGTATAAAAAACGGCGTAATATATGCACAGACGACGACTCGGAGCCACGCCGACTACCGAGGGGAGGAAAGCATATTATTATTATATTATTATAATATTGACCTATGGTACGCGGCGGCGGTGCCATAAAATACTGAGTGGTTTGTTTAAATGGACTGCATGTTAATTTTCTCGTTGAGTTTTCACGTTTTTCAGTAATATTTTGTTTTTTGTACTGTTTTAACTTTACAGTGGGAGCTATAGTAACTGTATTTTTACGATTTCTTATGCGGGAGATATACTAAAGAATCTAAGAGGTTACCACTTATACATATTGGGCATCGACAATTTAAAACCACAAACGGCTTTTCATTATAAAAAAAAACAATTTTCTCAATACTCACTAATTTACATAATATTATCTGCATCATATTTAGTTTCAGATTATAGAATTAAATAGGTTACCGTTGTAAAACTAAAAAATCCAGTCGTAAAAATAATGTAATCATATGTGTATTTCAACAGTGTAAAACCGAAAATCAGCTAAAAACTCAAAGAAGTGTAGTCGATTGAAAGGATCATATTAAAATCCTGGGAAGCGGTATGGTCGTATAGGGTTTCTTGTTTGCGAAACGTGACTGAACCCGTCAAGTAATAATTATTAGGCGCGGCGTTAAGACGAAAGACTCCTGCTGAGAGCGAATAAAAGCTGTATAGGCTGCGCAACGATAAGAATATACAAAACGCAGTACTCCTGTTAAATCAGCTCGTTTGTCAACAACTCCGACGGGTATGCGCATTTATTTTTTATTTTTAATAATACACGTGGTATTATAGTTCTTATTATTATTAAGCGCGGTGTATGTATAGAGTATTAAGTATTGCTCTGGTTTGGAATATTATACTTTCGCCAGAACGACATAATTAAAATTCGTCTGCGCGCCCTTCTGCGGCTCCGATGCAACGACGCAACAACCCTCCACCCGAGATTTCCTCTCCCCCGCACAGCCGCTCCCCGTCGGTTGTTTCTTATTATTATACCAGGCCCGATGATTCATTTAGGATTCGATTCGCGCGCTCGACTTTCATGCTAATGCTACCGCCACCGCCACCACCATCACCTCCGCCAGATTGTGTACATATTATATTTACGTACGGAAAAAAAAAAAATTAAGAATAGACCCTTTGCGGTTTATTTTATTTTTACTTCTTTACAGTTTGTTAAGTTCATGTCTTGTTTGTGCACCACGCACACACACCGCTACTGCCACGGAAGAGTGAAAAAAATAAGGGCTCCTTAATTAAAAAAAAAAAGGCAAAGGAAGGTGGGCGTGAAAGGCAACGGTTATTAAAAAAAAAAAAAATCCCCCTCGTGACGGTGTGTGGAACGAAAACGAAATGATCTGATTTATATATATATTTTTTTTATAATATTCTCCTTGTTCTCGCGCACCGTTGCAGCCGCTCTCTTATTATTAAATATACGCACTCTGCCTTATATATACGGCACACACCCACCGCTGAAACTACTCAAATAATTCGAAATATACTGACGAAAGACGAAATTTATGTGTAAAACGTCCCTTATTAATTATTATTATTGTGAAATTCGCTGTTTTTATTTTGCACGAATTGTGATATTATTAACGCTTCCACATCAATTCAAAATCGGTACCAACATAAAATAAAATCTTGATTTGCTGATTGTTGGATTTTAAATGTTTTTCGCAATATTTGCATTAATCATACATAGAACCTTAACATTTTTTCTCGATCAAATATTTTTATTTACAATTGAAAACGGCTCGATTTTATAGTTCAAGAGATCTCACCACGATGGCGAATAATAATGAATATATCTAATACGGTTTCTTCCGCGCCAACCCGCTTATCTACAGGTTTAAGTGTGTTGTTGTTATCAGTACATAGTTAAATACGATAATATTTTATATTATTAATATATGATTATACGCATATACCGGATTAGACATGCAATAACAATGTAATCGGATTAATTAATTACGGGGGTTCCGATGAGTTACATCATAGGTTTTAATTATTCGGGCAAAGCCAATTTACGCCTTAGGAAGCCTTAGGCGATTACGGTTTATACGTGGATCTAAAATATACCTATGTTACAGTTTAATATATACCTACATGACTTTGTGGTAAGGTCACAGCGGTCGGGTTGGAAAAAAAAGAAACCGAACATCCGGCAAAATGAGAGAAACATCGAAAACACGAAAAAAATTTTGTACGACGATGATGACGATATAGTTGCATGAATATATTATAAAGCCTTGCGGATATATGTGACGTAAGTATATATAAAATCTAAATCCATTTAGACAGGAGTCTCGGCCGCCACCGCCGCCGCCGCACCGTACCGATTCCCTATAAATCACGAGGTCGCGACGGTTGTTTTACAAAATCGCCTCTTGTTCCGCCGTGCGCATGTGTGTATGTGTGAGTGTGTTTAATTTGTATTCCGTACCACAGAGCAGAACCGGTCTTGGCGAGCCAAACTCGAGAGTAGAAGAACAAAAAATTTTCTTTAAAAAAATCGTACGTATGTACCTCCTATAAATAGAAGAATATTATATAGAGAATAATAAGGAACACGGTCGCAAGCGCGCGAGAGCTTGTGTGTGTGTGTGTGTGTGTGTGTGTGTGTGTGTGTATGAGTACGCACGTCTAATATACATATTATCATATACCTCTAAGAATATTAAAAAACGAACGCGTCGCACAAACACACACGACTTATACGTATTCTATATCTACACATAATGGTCGACGCGCGTACGAGGCGATATTACATTTCAAAATATTGTGTACTGCAGTCGTAGGTTGTATGGTTGTTGTGGTGCGTGTATACTGTATAGTCTATAGACTATAGACCATAGAGAGATGTGGTGTATACACATCGTACATAATGTCGGGCCGGGAAGAACGTGGCGATAATTTTTGGGGGAAAAATAAAATGAAACAGGAAACGGCAGTAATAATATTGTCGATACGTCGTATTATACAATATATTTTATTATTGTATTATGGTGGCTATAATATTATATATAACATAGTGCAGTAAACCACATCACGTTGAGTTTAACTACGATATTTAAAAATTGTAAAATACTATACAACCGATGCGGGCATGCGACTAGTTACACGCACGGCGGTACGCTGTGAATATTATTGGTAGGTAGTTATTACACTTTACGACCAAACACTTGGAAACCCAGAGAAATGGGGGGTGGTGGGATATATTGTCAACGGGAGCGATCGCCCTCTGCATTACGCAGTTGACGAAAAAATAATGAGGGTGCTCTTAAAAAAAATCCAATTCAGTTGGCGTTTTTAAAAATATCTCGTGCGATTATTTCCCTATGAACTTTGTAACCGAGAGACATTCAAAACGCTGTGCAATGTACGAGACGAAAAAATCGAAATTTCTTCCGATCACTGTACACACGAGTTTTGACCAGAGCATCTGTGCTGTAAACGCATAGAGCGTATTTCTCTACTCCGACTGTCGTTTAATAAGACATAATGACGTGACAATAACACGACATGGTCGTCGCCTAGCGGATTACAATAGCGCCGCGACGAACAGAAGACTATACGTAATAGTCAGTATATAATATAATACCGTTCAAAGGTTTCCCACTTAATAAATCACTGTTCTCTCACCCGATCACACTCGTTCTGTTTCTCTCTCTCACTGTTTCTCTCTTTCTGTCTAAGCCCGTATACGCACAATACTAATTATAATAAAAATAATATGTATCTATATACGTACAGATATATGTGATCGCCACCGCAGTCGGAAGTATGCGGTCGACTAATCACGCACGGTAATCCAATTATATTATGAAATATACAGAGGTTTCAGTTCCACCACACACACTTACACCCTGTAACCGATTACACACTGCCATGTCGAAACGTAAAACTCAACTTTTTTCCATATTATTATCTGACCGACGAGTGTCCGTGTAAAATATTATAATTACGGTAAGACGACAATATTAACATGATATTATGATTACGTCGTCTGGCGTGACGATATTATACAGATTTGAGTACATTGTATTGTGAGTATCGGCCGATGATTGTAAACTCTTTTGTATAATAGTATGTATACATGTACAATAAATGTAAATATTTTATCGTTGGCGAAAGGATTCTCGCGTATTAATCATCGGAGGGATAGAAAGAAATGCGACACGTCTATAAATCCTGTAAATTCGTCCTCGACGAAATATTGCATGTTATTTAATATTTATACGTTTTTCCGAGCCGGGGCGCTTTCGAAAATAATATTTTAATATCTCGGCCCGCGCCACGCCGGGGTGGTGACACGCTGAGCAGTAGTCTCAAATGCTCGTCGATACAGGCCCCGTTTTATTGATTGGTTCGTGAGCGCGAGAGGCGGCGATGGTGTTTACATCACTGGGGATCGGCTTTTGGCCAGAAAAATAATAATTCGTTTTATACATTTTTTTTTTTTTTTTATTATTTTTATCCCTCGGGCGAGTGTCGTCGTCATTCTTTAGGTTTCTTCGCGCGAGAAAGAACGAGAAAAAAAATGAAGAAAAATATAATCAAACTTGTCCCTTTTATCGGGAGGGAAAAAATCGCCCTTCTCATCGAGTATATATATTATATATATACATAACACCCCGCTCGGAGAGGTTTTCTCGATAGACGAAAAGTAGAAACAAGCACAACAGCTCTTTCACGGGTATAATATTACACAGATTAAATATTATTGTCATTAAGTTTCTTACGTGAGCAATGTAGGTACTTTGATAGGTACCACAGGCCACGACACGACTACTACTAGCTGTTCCGTGTTTTCGTCGTGTAAAAAAAAAACAAAAATCAAACTTAAAACTGTAAACTAGTCACCGTCTAAATTACAAGCAAAACAAAAACGATAAATGAAACAAAAATGTAAAACTCATTAACCACTTCGCAAGATTACGATATCGGACGACGAGCGCGGTTGCCACACAAAAGCGAGTATAATTTTATTACTTATTAAAATCTTCGCAGCAGACGCACTCTTGGGGCAATTTTACGATAGGGAAAAACACATAAAATCAAAAACCTTCGACGTTGGACGGCGGTGTGTTATGACTTGTAGATAGCACCGCGTACTATAGTTTATATAACATGATATTATATTGTAATATTGTTTAACGATATTAATGGACGACGACGGAAATAATTATATTTTAATCTCGGCGGTTATCATTGCAGATATTGTCGGATTTTTGATTGGATGGAGCCTTTTTGGCTGTCGTGGTGTATACGATATTATTTTATTATATCGACAATTTTTTTCTTTTTGTTTAACGCGGCGATAAAAATCGATTCGCCACGACCGTGCACAGCTCTCTCGACCGTCGCCATTTCGATGCGATATTATAATAATGATAATAACATTGTACGTAAGGTAATTATAATCGTGTTTAACGACTTCCGTTCGATACTTTTGTGTAAAAGTAATTTTATGATATTTTACACACATTTACACTAAGTCCAAAATCGAATGATAACTGCTCAAAAGCCTGCATTGCATAGTATAGATGACGGCGACGATCGAAGCCAACTTTTGACGAAAAATCGAGCAGCTTGGCCTGGTATATATCTACAAGTAATGTCAGTTACAACTTACCTACCATTATAACAGTTTGAGCTCGCTATTACAATAATATAATACATTTATATACACAGGTCTATTGGTATCCATCAGGACATACCAATATATATACATATATATGTGTATGGTATATACCACGGCATTTGATCATGGACCGTGACCGGTCCGCGGGGGTACGCGCGGCTTAATAATAATTCGTTAACTGGCGATAGAATGAAAATTTATATAAAAACCACTGTCGAAACAAAAAGAAAAAAACAAAATAGAGAATGAAAATAAAACGCATACCGTCATAGTAATAGTACTAGTAGTAGTAGTAGTAGGTAGATAATGAATAGAGTAAACCGAAAAACACACCGGAAGTCGGTCATTAACCAAACACGGTTTTTTTCTCTCTTTTCTTTTGCTCTCTCCCGCCCTCTCAATCTATCTCACTCTATCGCGCGCGCACACAGCCGTCCGACCGACACACACCGTAAGACATTAATTACGGGTAATTAGTCGTTTCACACTTTTTTAGTCACGGGCTCACAACGGATATTGTGATGAGCCACGGAGCGTCGGCAACTACACTCGAGACTGGCAGCTTCGTATAAACTATATTACATATTAATATATATATGTATAGTGTATACCTATATGCACACGCGTATTACGATTAGTGTTATTATTGTCATTATTATTACAATCATTATGATTATCGTGGTCGTTGTTGTTTTAATATACACGCCGGGCTTTCGCGACGCGGAATCACGAAACAGGATATGCGTTAATGGGACAATCGGAGTCACAGCGCCAAGTCGTAGTCCGAGCTGCGGCGGCAACGACAAAACGTTACACTACATTATTATTATTCGTATCATAATCATCATCGTCGTCGTCGTCGTCGCAGTCATTATTATATTATATACGAACGCGCGAGACAATAATTAATACATCATAATGCATATACAGCAGCAGTGTGTACAAGCTTGATGAACTTTTTACGTACTTCCTAATTAACGGCACTTAAAAAACAAAAATACCACCGCCTACGGCTAGCACTTATGTGTGTTGTGTGTGTGTACGATCACCAGACATCCCGCGTACTATTATAATATATGGAATGCCGTAACTAAGATTTACAAGGCCTACGGCCAATAAAGACTAGTAGGCTCTAATTTTTTATGTGTTTTTTAAAACTTAACCCTCAACAAATAATTGGTTTGTAAATTATCAAAACATTGAAAAAAATGAAAAAAAATTTGAAAAACCGTGTATAATTTATAAGTGACATACATTTCATGATATAGTGTCATTCCAAAAGTTATAATGTGAAATATATTTAAAATTACTTCTTTCAAGTTTTTGTTTCCATAAAAATACCAATCATTTCTTTAAAATTCACTTTCCAAGCTGTTTCTTGTTCAATTGAAAGTAATTAAAAATAAACTGTTAATCCACTCACACACGTTTATTTATGTAACATTTTGTCTTTAAGTACAAATAAAGAATGATTAGAATAGTAAAAACCTAAAATTCCGATTATTATAATTAGATACACGTGCATTAAATTACAACAAACAAAAAATCTTAATTTAAAAATGAAATAGTTATTATTTATTAAAAGTAAATATTATTAAAGTTTCTTACCTAAATACAATAATATATATATATATACAAAAAACATTTGTAACGTGTTGTAGCTATCCCTTGTATACTCGTAGTCTGTGGCCTTTTTCCTACCGTATCGTCCTATTTTTACACCACTAAATTTATACGGTGTGTGGACGAGATGCCAAACTATTATTTTAAAAGTATTATGATATTATTACAAGTATCATTTGCAAGCTAATTACTCTCAACGGGTACCATCAAAGACGCTTCCTATGTATTTGTGAGTGTTATGTATCGTGTATATTGTGATGTCGATATGGCGGATTTCCGATGTATTTTTTGTCTACTTCGAACGCGAGTAAACCTTATTTTACGAGCCTATTTTGTATGGAAAAAAAAAGCGCAACGAGTTAGCCGGGCGTGTAGGTTCATTAGGAATGCAACGCGAGCCGCACGAGCCGGTTACAAGTGTAATAATAATAATAATAATAATAATCGTAACAACAGCAATGCGTCGACGGTGTCTGCAGAGCTAGCGCTAAGAAAATTTTAGAACTGCCCAACATTTTAATATTTTTGTACATGCAGATTAACTAAATTTGCCGTTCGCTAAATTCGTTTAACAACCACTATTTACTATAAAATGACTACACATGTAAATTCTTTATTCAAAACTTTATTCATTACATTATTAAAATTAATAATTATAACAAATTAAAACATTTTTTTTTTTTTTAACAATATTTAAACATTGTGACAGTTATGTATTTAATATTTATCACAGATATCTTATACTATATAGAAATCAGCTGTGGTATTTATTACCCGTTATAACTTTTAGTTTTTACCAAGTATGTAATTCATATACTATATTATACTATATTGTTCTGTGTTATTGGTAATTATGGTCGGAGTTTAAATATTGAATGGTCACATTATTATCAGTACTGTATTGCTCGAATTGCTTCGTGTTATCATATTAATTATACAATCTTCTACATGTATATGATAATAAATGTTATGGAATGGATTCATGATTGATAACATTTGTGGTGATAAAACCAAACAAAAAATATTAAATAAAATACATATTATAATTAAATTAAACAATATTACATAATATGCCAATAATACAGAAAATTCACGATTTTTGGTAATGACCAAATTGGTTTTTAGAATTGCCCATTTTAATTTAGAACTACCCATATTGGTTAGAACTACCCATTAGCGCAAGCTCTGGGTGTCTGTAATAATAATATTAATAATAATAGTAATATTGTAATGTTGTCCGAAAAAAAACACGACCATTGTTTCAACGATATTTTCCTATATATTAATATATAACCTTATATACGCACATACATACAAACAAGCGTGCAGAGGAGGTACGTGTGCAATTGCGCACCGTACAGTCGTTATTGTTCGTAACTGTCTATACATATATATTATACCCAAACCTATAGGTGTTAATCCACGCTCACCTGTGTTGTAGTGCGGGTGGCGATATTATATTATATATAGGCGTATAACTGTATTATATATGTATACTTATGACGAACGATAGCTACGTGCTCGTCGCTGTGGAGAAGACGGGGGCACCTCCCTTTTCATAAATTATTATGGATCGGACATCATCACACTTTACATGCGATGACGAGAACGGGGTCATTAAGATTTTTATCCGTCGTCGTATATTAAACATACGTATATAATATTATATTATACTATGTGTGCACGGCTGAGCTTCGACTCGTCTGTAATTAACGTGTGTACCACGTGTAGTACGTACCTATACCTGTGTATATATATGTGTGTGTGTGTGTGTGATCACGAGTATGACGCACCAAAATTATTATATTATAGACGAGATAACAACAAATATAATATTACAATACTCGCAGAGTTATGTATAATAGTATTATCTCTCACTATTGCCTTTCCGCGTCGGGAATCGCGTTTTGAAGATCACGGATACCGAGTAAACGCATTTACGCAGTCCCGCGGATAAGTCTTGTGGAACAACAGCGCTGTGTTCAGGGCCGTTAAGGGATTTCAAGTTTCGTTTTCGGCTGTATACATTTATAGATGACATAATAATACGTCACACTTTTACATTATTAACACGTACCTACTATGTGCACGGCCAGCTAGACCATATTATATATATTATACACTCGTAATAATGAAATTTAGGTGTGGACTGCGGCAGTAATGTGACACTATATGTGCATATAACCCTTTGCGATTCCGATCGTCGAAGTTTAACGACGATAAATGGATTTTTGGAACGATTGCGGGAACAATGGTTCGTCAAAAACGCCCATTATATTAAACGGGTGAAAGCGATTACAACGCGCGTATACGTATATTATTTATAATTGTCAAACCGTTTCACCACCCCTCCCCGCCCCTCAGAGCCCCCTCGGACGGAAAAAGTCCGAAACTCCGGGAAAATTAACGACCTTTTTTTTTTGAAACGACAAATAATAATAATTTTTAATAAAAATCAGGAACAGGCCCCCGGGAACCACTACAGAACAAAAGGATTGTGTATCGTTTACACCGGGGTCTTTTGTGACAACCCTAACACACGTTCTATATAGATGCGTTTTTATGGAAATGGTGCGCGCTCGACTTACATGGGGCGGAAAAATAATGCAAAATGTATTAAAATACACAAAACTAATATATTATATACATATTACATGTACACGAGACGCGTCCTCGCGAATTATATTTTCACTGCATTTCAACGCGTGGCCTATCCGCTATTGTGTGCGACCGTTTTCATATACATTATGGTATTGCCTGTGATTGTATGTGACTGTGTGAGTGCGATAGGACATGTATGATCATAAAAAATTATATTCGTTATATGTATTATTTTTGTCTTTATCCCCTTTAATGTTTTTTTCCGGGTTACCGCGGAGGACAAAAAAATAAAAAACAAAACGCACACGCGCTCCGAATTTGCACGGCCAAGCCATAAATTTTAACTTTTTATTGTTCCCGGGTTTTCGTTAAAAATGTAAAACATACATCACGGGCGAAAATAAATAAATAACAGACAAAAAGCGGTAACCCTTCTGGCACGGGCAGCATTCGGCATTGTCGCGCGCGCCTTTTTATTTTTATACTTATTTCGCGTCAAATGGCCCGTGATTTTAATAATATATCATGCTATTCTATTTCTATGTAGATATACGTGTAGACAAACGACGAATTGATAACCCGATAGTCGCGGTGACGTTAGCGATGGGATTGAGGGAGAGAGAACCTTTTTCGACAAAAGTCGAGACTGAAAGGAAATACAGTATACACACAAATAACATTATACACGCATATAAAACAGACCACCGGCCATGTTGCTGCCGCAGGTGCCGCAACCACCGCCTTAGGCTTCAAAAGATTCGTAGCTATTATATTGTATATAATGACCTTTAAGATGCGCTCGCGATAATGATTATAAAAAAAGGGGTTGTGCTGCAGCTTGTGTTTTGCGCCTCGATGACGTTATATTATTAACCGGACAGGGTTACACAAAAGACGCGACTCTGCGCCCTCTCATTTCTCACTTTCTCTCCCTACAACATAATATACGTGTCTAACTTTTTTTTTTCTGTAGAAACGTTTCTTCGCCATCGACGCTCGACTGGAAAACAGCTATAACACTACTCGATCGTTTTCCATCGTCGCGAAAACCAACTGAATACATACACGAAACTTCATGCGCTGCATGTATATATCGCAGAGAAACCGAAACAATATTTATTATTATTATAATAATAATTGTACAATATAAAATATGTTCTATCCCATAATATTATTATACATGTAACATATATATATATATAAACATTCGTCGAAGAATACAAGCGTATTATATTGTCTGAGACTTCTGGTCATAAATTACCATAACAATGCGCGTTCGCGAATCAGATTAACTCCTTCTTCTATACTTCAGAGTTTCCCCTCCATGACCAGCTAGCATGATATAGGATATAATATAATACATGTACTGGACTCGTGTATACGTACATATCATTTATTTATATAGATACGTTGTACACGCGAATCTACCTATATATAAATTTGTATGTGTGTGTATGTGAATATACGTGCTTTTAAAAACGTATAAATCGTTTATCGGCAAAAATTATTACATTCGTAAAAATAAACATGAGATAGGCGCGGCGAGCGGGCCATTGTCCCTATACTCGCTGCGCTTCGCGGGCATATACATCGCATTGTAGTATCGTATATATATATATGTATGTGTGTGTGCGTGTGTGTGTGTATAGGCTCTTATAAAATACTTCACGTGGCCGTTGTAGGATTACAATAAGTAATAATAATAATAAATAATAATACGTCGATGATGAGGAGAGATCCTTACGCAGAATCTCTGATTATGCGAAATTTCATACATTAGCCCGCAAAGCATATATCTATATATTTATATACGAAATTCGTTTTTGTGGAGAACGGACACGACTGCCACCGCGCTAGTGTATGATGGGAAATATTCTCATTGTCACCGGCCGCCACCCTATATATTATATGTGCGGTACCCACCAGCTGGGGCGGTTTTTACCTGAAAAACCGATTGTTTTGCCCGATATTTGGCTAATGTCCCGTGATCTGCAAAAACGGCCAGCTGCATATTTGTGCGTGTTGTTGAGCGGGAAAAACAATCGGTGAGGGCCGTGCGGAGATTTTCGGCGGTGTTTAATGTATATAATAATGTGTGTAGGTACCTATGTGTGTGTAGGTATATATAAAGAGAGGATCGAGATGCAGCTGCGCGCACACTACACACACACGCTATATATATATATATATATATATATATATATACCAATATGACGCCGAAGAGCTACTGCGGATCCGAAACTAATTTATCTAACCGAAAAACGACGAGATTTGTCGACGTGTTTATGTACACACACACACACACACACATACAGACAGGAAAAAATTACTTGAAAAACGACCATTGCGCGCACGGCGAACCAAAATCGCCATACATTTAAACGCATATTATGTAGGTGATAGGTTTATCATTCGGAATAGACTCGAACGACTTTCAGTTTGGCGAATACCACTCATTGGGATGCGTATTTTATCAGACAGAGATTTATTGTGACACGTACGTAATCAAACGGATGCGACGAATTCTGCAGAACCTCTGCAGCTGAGCGCAAAGGCGATTGTCCCGAAATGCCGCACACGAAGGTTTAATATAATCCTCAACTAATATAATATTATTATAGATACGTACGCGCGCATGAAGTCTATCGAGTTTTATCATCCAAACAACTTTTTTAAGCGAATAATTTATAAGATGTACCTACCTATTCATTTTTTTTCGATACGTCTGATTCGTTTCAACGGAATATATTTGTCGAGTTTTCGAGATTACGCCCTGTATACCTGCATATGAAGGTAACTACATCCCGAGCTCACGGAACGCGTTATTGTTATATACATCGTTTATTATCGTCGTCGCAAGTATAAAACGTATACAGCTGTCGTAGGCGTGTTTTTTTTTTTTTTTTTTTGTTATCAGAAATCGCGACCGAGTCCTGAAAATCGAGAACGTTGTAAATCGCGACTACAGTTATCCATTAACCTGCGACCGCTGAACGGACTTCGATCGCTATGTATACTTATGTACCTACATACATATATTTATATATACGTAATATAAAAGTATAAATACCGAGTCGGGATCGACCAAGTCAACGACGACGATGACGCCATTTTTCGCGTAGGAGTTTAATGTCTTTCAAACGCGCTTTCCATTTATATAATAATAATAATACGGTATCCGTGTTTAATATAATATTGTTATTCGTTGTCGCCGAGCATATATTTAAAGTATACAAACGTAATTTCTGTCGTCTGAGTCTAGCTGAACCTCGCAATACGCTTATCGAAACGCGTCTCTCAAAATCCCATTGTTTTAGAGCGCCCGGAGTCACCGACAACACTAATAGCACGCAAATGACCCGTCCAGGTTATAAAAAATTCTCGAGTTTGATTTTTATTCATGTTTTTTCCCGCTGGTTTTTCTGCGCGTTATTAGTTGTTTTCACCGGCTAAAACGATTATTACAGTGCGTGCACGTATCGTCAAATGAAAGAAACGATATTATTCAAATTACAAGTACAAAGCTCAATATTTAGCCCTAAATAACACGCATTATACTATTATTGTTATTACCGGACTACGCCGTTCGCGCGCGCCCAAACGTCATCGCGGCTCTAGCACATAAAATCACGTTTCGGTTGTAAAACCGACCGTATATATAATAATATTATATTATATTACACGCATGTGTGCGTCAAGAAACCTATATATACCGTGTATATGGCACACGGGGAGAAACGAAATAAAAATGTATTTTTAATGAACCGACTTTTTTACGCGTCGTTCGACTTATAATTAAAAATACTAAAAACCTCTCGCTCCGGGAGCCTCTATTCGGTGCGCACATACACACATAAACACGCTCACACACACATACACCACATGCCCGTATTAATATATACGTGTACAATAATAAACAATAATTTCGAAACCGAAAAAAATAAGAAATAAAAGACCGGAGACTGGAAAAAAAATTTAATATATATATATACAATCTCAATGCTGTACGAGCGAAAAAGAGCGGGTCGACTGTATACACAGGTCTGCGCGACTGTGCTTATAAGTTATAATAATAATATATAGAAAGAGAGAAAAACATCATAAAATATCTAAATGAATGTGTGTGTATATATAAAGCGTATATGTCTACGTGTCGGGTTGTCGCCTCCGATCTCGGGCTTGCGCGCCGGACAATGGGTTTTAAGTCGGCCGTAAATATTTTTTAAGAAGAAGAAAAATAAGTATTATTATTATTTTTTACTCGTTTTAATAGCGGCGGGGAAAATAAAAATACGAATAAATAAAAATATTTCTTTGTATAAATTAACCGTAATTTATGATTGTATCGGGAGCTCCGCCACCGCCGCCAAGTATCGGTTTTTATGACCCGGTATATTATAGTATATTATATACACGTCGTATATACCATCGTTTGCGCGCGTATACCCGTTATAACTCTTGTTTATAATAATGCCGACTTTCAATATTATATTATATTGCACACGCGCGCGCGAGAACATATATAATATCGAGACGTTTTTCTGTACCTACATTAATTTTCGTTTTTCTTGAAATTAATATCTACCGCGTTCGCCACTCGTCTGCAGATCGATATCTTTGCAAGACTTTGCGCAAGACAAGCACGAGCCGGGAACATATATAAGTATGAGTGTGTGTTTATGTGTACGTATATGTGTGTGATGTGTGTGACGTGTGTAGGTGTGAGTGAGCGTACGACGGGGAGCTGTCGGGATTATAAAAAAATATAAAAAAAACACACACATACTGCTGTGAAATGACAGAGTGTACGGAAGAGGGCGACTACGAAAAAAGGGAGTAAAAGAAAAATCCAATAGTGAAAAATGTTGAACGGCGGAGGGTGTTTGATTTTAAATTGGCGTAGTCGCAGCAGCTAGCGCTTCCGAAGAGGGAATTTGATTTCTTTTCCACCCCCCTTGCCTCCATCACTCACGACCAACAGTATATAGATACATTGTATATGTGTGTGTGTGTGTGTATGTGTGTGTATACGGTCTCGTTATTATTTAAAAAGTAAAATAAAGGGCTACACTACTATGTATATATATTATATATATATATATCTAACGCGCGAGCTGCATTGAAGTGACAAACCGGAAGAAACGGTCCCCTTCGGAGGGACGAGCATA
Organism: Melanaphis sacchari; assembly: GCF_002803265.2. Lineage (NCBI taxonomy): Eukaryota > Metazoa > Arthropoda > Insecta > Hemiptera > Aphididae > Melanaphis > Melanaphis sacchari. The sequence continues at coordinate 5,680,567 of NW_020270469.1, read as the reverse complement.
GATTTTTTTTTAAAAAAAGGAAAGAAACGTTATAAAGTTAGGGTTTGATCCCTTGCGCGAGGAGAGAGAATGTATGTATACACGAAATGTAAGTTTTTTCTGCAAAGGCGGGGGTGGCGGTGAGTAGTACAGTGGAGACGGCCCGAGGAGTCGTTTCCCTCATTATAAAAAGTAAAATAAAAAAAAACTACCGTCTCCCGGGTGTCGTCAGCCGATTAGTCGGGGCGAGTGTCGGAAATGGGTTTCTTTTTTCGCAGATAAAAGTTGTTACCCCCGTTGGGTTAACGCGTGCTCGTTTCTCACCCGTTTTCTTCTCTCTATACACACAGTGACTCTCACTCTATCTCCCTCTATTTATCTCTTTCCCCACAGAGATCAATTTGTTGTTAAAAAAATAAACTTTACGCCCACTCGCATGTACTCCAAATACCGTGCGCACATCAGTATAATCGTATGTTCGGCATTATCATAAATTTCTATTTTTACTTTATTTATACGCCGCGTTTATATTATGTATTTAAGATAATATTGTAGTGCACATTGTGCATGTCTCATCATAATTTAAACTGTCATCGGTGGTACCCATTTGTACAATGCTAAATCCATCCGTATCCGTATTATACACATCGATATATTTAGTATATATTCGACTACAGACGATGTAGATTTTAAAATTCCCCGAAATTTGATTTAATCAAACACATTGTATATGTATTTTTAATTTATAAAGTTGTTATATGATTCTTATTGAGACAATTTTCATGGTCCCGTAATCCCGTAGATATATTATAATGCATATTATATTTAACATAAATTATGGTACCAAGTTCATTATAAGCGTTCGATCTTTCATTTGTACGACATTACCTAATTAGATATAGGTAGTAGCCGTAGTTAATCGAAACAGCTACAAAAAAAAAAAATCAACCTGTAAACAGATTGAACTTTGTTCGTTTTTCAAAAAAGTATTATTATGAAAAAAATCATAATCGAAGATAATATTTTTAAAAAAAAAAGCGCATTACTCGTACACAAAATCTAAAACGTTAAGTCCATAATATTTTCATTATATACTGCAGGTACTATTCAACGAATACAGTAACATAGTTTTCTGCGACAATAATTGTGAATTATTCGGGACGTACAATACAGTAGTTTCGTTGTCAAAATATATTATACGTAAGTATCCACCCGTTTTTGTGAACGTATTATAACAAATAATATTTCAAAAATTCGTATTGTATTGTACATCTACTATAGGTGCATATCAGGAAACGTACGTGTGTTATGTTTTCAATGAATTCGCGTACACGGTAAAAAAATATGAAACTACCCTCGCTGGAGTCGTATTTTTATTTCATTTTTTTTTTTCATTACTGAGCACACCGTCAACGATAGCAGAATAACTCTCTCAATGACCATTATAAGAAGAAAAAAATCGAACGGACACATTTATCACACCCTCGGACACTGCAGGAAAACGGCCATTTTTATTTTATTATTATTATATACATTTTTTTTTATTCCACACACGCCGGCGACGATTACTATAATTCAAATGCCCCTTTTGAATTTTTACAGTCAGTGCGTGTTCGTCCCCGCGCATTATTGTCTTTCGGACGCCATTTTGCTGCAGCGGTATATACTATATTAATATTATATATTTCCTATGCGAGCGCGGCGAAAAATTCTTCCACTTGGACTCGTGGGCCCTGCTTTTATCCGTGGCTCTTTTTGCTGGTTAAATATTATATTATTACATACGTGCAAACCCGATAGAACTTTTCCGTTTTAAAATTTTAAAAGTATCTTGTCTTGTAATTTATAGGTACACATATATGTGTACACACTGTACGCCGAACATATAATATCGCACATAGGTATACTAACAATATATATATATATATATATATGTATAATATAATTGAATTATCATCGCCCCTCTTGCGCACTCATACACGAATGTGCTCGGATGACGAAGTGAGAATGGTATGGAATTAAACGTTCATATATATATAGATGGATACGAATACGTGTCGACGATATCACAGATCATTGGGCGTACGCGTGTAATAAAGTTAAACTAACCGAACATTTTTCCCGATGCTGCACACTATATAGCGTCTTATCCGCCTGCGTTATCGCACGGGCCCCCGTCTTATTAGTCGAGTCCAGATAACGAAATTTCGTATACAGTGTACGCACACCTATATACAGTGTCTTATAACCCCTTCTTCGGCGAAGCGTTAAAAAGCAAATGCAATTACTCTTCCGGCGCGATATCTGTACTATATACATCATATTATATATAATATCTGCTCGCATATAATACACATATATGCGCCAATAGTTTTCTTTCTCTACACCATATTATATGTAGTGCGTGTGTATGTGTAGGAGGGGGAGGATGTGTACGTTTTGTTCTACTGCCACAGCGTCCGCTCCGTCCGGCGTGGTTTAACGCGTCCAAATTTTGTTGTTTCGAGAAGAGAAATTCGCGTTGATTTCTAACTAGGTACGCGTATATATTATTACGCCTTCGATACGTATATTATTACAGTATATATTTATATATATATGCGTAATACAATTGTCGGAAAATCTATATACCGTATATATTGTAGCATTTTCTGTACACGCGAACGTATTGCACAATTTCACGGAGAAATTAACGCGTTCGCGTTATACATCATTACATAATGCGAAGTGTATAGGTATACGTTTACAAATAAGGTGTACATTGCTATAACCGATGATAATACGAAACACGCACGCTCTTGCCACCGCGGACGTTGGCCAACAACGTCGAGAAAATCGTCTTGACTAATTTATGCACATAATCGTCCGCTTTCGATCGCACAGCACGCTGTAGAATATTAAATATACCTACTGCATGTGTACCGGCGAATATGGTGTACTCGTATAGATAAAACGCTTGGTGTCGTATTATATATATATATATATTATAGGTGTATCGTGTACGAAAAGTTCATGACTAAAATATGGGTAATGGGTAGGTGTAGAGAATTTTTTAATGTACTTCACTCTAGCGGTTGTGCCGCGACGTTTGGCTCGAAATGGGGGGAAAACGCATTTGTAAAATATAATGGGTATGCGACACATAAGGCAAAATCGTACAATTATATATATTATATTATAATACAGGTATAATACATGCATTATATTTAAACGCGATGCCGCAGGCCTCCCATGTCGGTGCAAGTATATAAGTGAATATATATATAAGTATATATATACATCAACGCCGAAATGAATCAGTGCCTCGCCGCTACGTGTGCGGATCGAGTTTTAATATTTTGGTAGAGCATGAGCAAAATAATATAAAAAAAAAATTCCTTTAACATTTAATAACCGCTGAATATACGACGTGCCTGCACACACATTTGGCGTCACAAAGGATACAAAAATACTGACGTGCGGCGGGTACCGTCGAATACGTGTGTATTTATATTGTGCTTGTGTGCGTGCACCTATATGTTAGTGTGTGTCGTATGGGGGCAGGTAGTCGGCGGCTATCGCCGAGAGGGTGGAGCGGGGTGGATATATGGTGAAAAATACCTTAGGCCCGGATGAATGAATACGAAGAATGGGACACGGCGAAGAACAAACATCACCGTCGGAACGCATCGCGCGGAGAAGCACCAGGCGTATACACTCAGATATTATACACACACTCACACAAACACACAAGCGCGCGTGTGTTTGTATACCTACACATATATATATATATATAATACCCCCATCGAACTACGTGTACCCACGAGGTGCACCTGGAAATCCTATCGCCGCCCATCATTGTGTTTTAAAAAAAAAAAAAAGCGCGAGTGGTCGTCGTAAACGGGCGCGTGTGCGTTTGTGTGAGTGCGCGCGAGAGTTAATGGCATCGCCATCGTTGCCCCGGTGCCGTACACATTATCCACCCCCGTGCGAGCGTTCCAAGGTCGTCAAGGTTTTATATTATTATTATTATTATTATTAATAATAATATTTTTATACATATTGTGCACGTTTCACGGGGATGCGATGTACAAATGCATGCATATACGACGTATACTATATGCGTTACATTATAAAGGTATAGCCGGTATAGGTATATATAATATTATCTGTATACAGTACCATACATCCCTGTGTAATGTGTATACAAGTCGGAGGGGTCACGCGAACGGTGGCGGAGAGGAGAACATCTTTTCGTTTCAATATTACGACGATTGTATTACGTGTCGTTCCGTATCCGCCGCACACCTACCAATATAGTAATATTATATATATTATATAGCCCAGTATAGGTGTATATAGGTACAATTATTATTGTTATAATAAGCCTGCACCTCTGCCGCTTCGAATTGGCAAACATTTGCGCTACAGTTATCCGCTTTTAACCATTCGACAACAAACCTTTTTTTTTTTTTCTTAATTCCCACGCGATTTTTGGGAAAAGTGACACTTTGTCGGCACAGATTTTAAATTGAACACACGAGCTCGCAGTGTACCGACATAAATATATACATTATGCGAGTATTGTTATAATATAAATATCTAGAAAAGTCATTAATTCTATATCTCGCCATCTCCCGGCCGTTTTGCTCTGCTACGGTCAGACAATCGTTAATGGCTTTATTATGACATAAATATACTGTATGTGTATCGTGCTGGTCATAAGATCGTGCCGCTCCGACAGAAACTGATAATACCCGCGTAAACGACACCACGACAAAAACGATGGTGCCGCGCGGATATTTATACATGGTTATCATCACATAAAATCGCACGAAATCACAATGATATTGAAATTATTTTTATTGTTATTTTGATAAAGTTTGGTCTGTGTTACGTAGGCAATGTCCACAGTATACGTAATAATATTATGATATATGATCTACCTGTAGATAGGTAGGTACCGTGAGCACTTAAGGCCAACGTTGAAGCAATGTTAGCGGTGTACGCGACGCGCGCGCGTTTAATCAAAACGCGGACATGACGTAACGACTCGAAAACCGACGGAGTAATGATCTGTGTCCGATCGATTAAATCTGATCTATAAATATACAGGTATAGGTATATGTCTATAATTTTTTAAATACTGTTTTTTACCGATTGTCTGTTTTGCCGCCACCATGGATATCCATACAGCGTCAATTATACTCCCCTCCTACCACGAAACCGCCACGAGACCATCGGTTAATTTATCTCTTTATTTCGTGAAAATAACCGGACACGCTATATAACGTCTAAAATACAGCCGTTATACATAATATATTGTTTTCGTTAATTATCATTATATTGTTATTATACGCGGAAATCCTTACAACACCACTTCCACGGAGGTGCGGTTTAGGTACAAAAAAAAACGCGACTATATAACGACTAGTCGCATATTATATGCATATATTTCGCCGTCAATAAAAATTTAATAACATAATCACTTGTGAGAGGGAACGTGTAAGACAATATAATACATCGTTTATAACATTTTTTTACTCAGTCTAATTTTTTATTTTTATTTAAACTAACTGAGAAAATTTAGGGGTTGGACATTTTTATAGTGCAAAATAGAAACACGCATCGACGCCAGTAATATTGTTTATTTATTTATCGTTGGTTCATGTTTATATTAGGTATCGGACTTTAGTCAACTTGATGTTGACCTTAAATGTGTGGACAACCTTTTCAAACTGAACCAAAACGCAACTTTTATAGATGTCCACACAGGTACGAAATTAACTACAAGAAAAATTAAAGCAATAACTCCAGATAGGTTATACCTGCAAGATTGGAGGACGCACGGTGATATTATTTTACTGGGCGGTCGCGCTCGGAGGTAATTTAGCACCGTGTCTCATCTGTTTATATAATATAATACGCTATAGGCAAATTCCTATGTGTATGTACATATATATGTGTATGTTCGATATTATATTATATACCCACACGCGAACGATACATACACGACACGACACGGCGGCGGCGGCGACTAAAAAGAATATTATATAAAAAATAAGAAAAAACCGTACGAGGGGAGAGTAAAAAAAAAAGCTTTATTAATTACACAAATAAAGACGTCCGACACGTGAGGCGGCGGCGAGACACGTTTATATATTACGTTTAAAGGTATACATGCGCGTTTCCTCTTCCACTCGCTCGTTCTTTCGACCCGTTTGCCATAATACAGGCACCACTAACCCGGTACATGATGTATATATGTATATATGTGATACGATAACACTGTGTGCGAGTACATGCATATAATACGCGAGGTATAAAATAAAAACGAGTAAAAACCTATTTGTTCAGTGCGATCGACCGAAGTTGGCCAAAGTCCAACGACGAGCGGTCCACACGACTCTCGGCGGACACGACCGCCGCGCCGGCACATATACGACGACGGGGCGCGAACACAAAGTCAGGTCGAGTTTTTTTTTTTTAATTCAACACGCGCAAAACCGGACGGCGGTGGCTTCGAGTTTTCATGAACGACTTTATATGTAATAATAATAATAATAATATGTACCCGCGAGTATCTATAGTTGTATTTATATGTACGTCGCATGTATATGGTGCCCTCATACTTCCACACCTAAAAAAATCTCATCAGGAATGTTTATTGTATTTTTATAAATATGTTATACATACATACGTATGGTGTACGTATATTGTAAAGAAACGCGCTACCTTTCCGCGAGAAAAACATTCGAGTTTAAAAACGACGACAACTTTTCCTAATGTCCATAACACGGGGTAACACCCCACATCATCGTTACTGTTGTTCAGTTGTATCATATTTTGGCCACCAAACATAGTATTATACAACATTTATGGCTAAATGTACTTCAATAGCAGATGGAAATATTATATACCAATATTTTACATTTTTAAAGACTTAATATGAACTCGAACTAAGGTAACGATAAAAAAATCATTGTATTTTCTAAAATCAGATTTCATATTTTCTTTATATAATTTATTAAAAGATGTATATTATAATATAGTAGTTAGGTTAGTGATTATTATATATACGACGAGAATTGTAGTAAACGACTTGTATAACGCCCGCGCCGCCGTGAGAAAAACCGTGTTGAGTGTGAAAAACGTGTGCGCGCGCGCGCGTTCACCGGAAGAGAAAAAAATAAATTTAAAGACCACCAAATCGCAGTTATAATTTATATATATTATCAAATATGTGTGTGTGTTATGAGAGCGTTCCAAGGGAAGAGGTGAATGACGAAAAAAAATTGAAGTCGTGGAAAACCGTGCGACTACCATTGGGCGGAAAACAAAAAGAAAATCATGAAAAAACCTGAACGCCAATGGCCGACGACGGCATTATTGTTTTCGTGAATAATCATTACCGCGTAGCTATATGCCTATATTTATATATATATATATTAAATACATCTTGTGTCGACGACTGCATTTTTCTTTCTTTTTCATACTCGGGTGCGATGATGTCTGCAACAGTCGTCAAGAAAAGCGGGGGCGAATAATGAATAGAGAAAAAACACAAAAATATGATCGCGGTATACCAATGGCAAACGAATCGTCGTCATGAACCTATTTTATATACGCTGACATATTATAATAATATATAAAAAAAGACAACCACGTCAGAGCAACGATGAAAATATTATAGTCTCACGAGCCGAAGACGAAACGATAATGAACAATGGCGATGACGGAGGAGGCGAAACGATGATAATATATATATATATACTATATATTATATACGTATTAGCGGGGGCCGAAGGGTTGGCCAATGAACCGATGCCGTGCTCTATGTTTGATCGAGCTGAGAGAGTACGAGTATAATATGTATAATGATATTATTATTGTTGTTAGTACCTAATGCGATTTGTTGTGCGACGGAGAATTAAAAAAAAAATAATGAAAAATACGCGAAACGATGTGTAAGATATACACATAGAAATATATTCAAACAATTGGTTACAAATGATGACGAGCACATAATATGAAAACGTACTATTGTGTTGGTCAAACCTATCTTGAATATTATACGATATACATACGTATATGACCGATCCTAGAAGTGTATCTAGGTTTTTTTTTTTTTAAGAATGGTATTACCGAAATATTTATATATAAATAAAAGTAAAACTAAGTCAACTAAGGTATTATGAAAGAAAAATATGATCGGTCAATTAAGATATTCATATAGTACACGTAGAGGAAAAAAAAACATCAATTTCATTAATATTTTTATACCTAATTAGAAAATAATTTATACACAACACGTGCTTAAAGGGGGGTGTCATATCCCCTAAACGTATCCCTTGTATGCGTTACTGTTCAACCCGCAGTCTGCACGTATGTATCCCGCGGAAAATAATTATAACGGTTGGAATATTATGTAAAAATACGATCGCGAGGTATATAATACTATATAAGTACCTACTTTATCCGTCTTATGGTAATAATATTAATAATATTATATTGTGTGTATTATAGTATGAGAGTGAACGCTTTGTATACCTATGTATACTATATGGTTGCAAGTGGTCACGCCGAAGACAGACCGCGGTTTCGTTCTTACAACCGTCGTATTTTATAATATAAATTATAATATTATATCGACGGTGGTAATATAAAATAAAACACAAAAAATTATAATGATAATATTATATTATGTAGATCATCGTGGACACTACGTTATTGGCAGCGGTTTTTCTGGTCCGTTGCGATCAAAACGAGACTGTTTTATCATCAGGCGCTGCACAAGAATATTCTATACGAGTATAATACATAAATACCTATTATTTGTATTATAAATAATATAAAGTTTAAATATATTTATATATAACGGTCGCTTGTGGTGCATGCGCGGAGGGGTACGTCAGAACGTACCTATTTTATCGCGTGCAACACTCGGTTTGACTGGGAAAAATTCGCAGAGAAAGTGCGGCGTTTTCGTTTCTAACGAAAAACGTACATAGGTATGCACCGTGAAATAGATATACGCAATATTATCATAATCGTTATGGCTTATTATTACGATTATTATTATGAATGTTTATTATAGATATTTCACAAACGTCAGTCGTATTAGTTGAACAGTGTATAATATTAAATATGATATATACCTACATGGCTACTTACAAGGTATATGATGTATAAGCTTTATAACATATGATATTATGGGCTTTATTTATTTTAGTTATAAACAAACTATCACACTAGCTCTTACCTACGTCGCACCGAATACCTTATGGTTAAACCTCTGTAAAATATAATAAATGTACCCTAACCTCTATATAAACACAAATAATAAAGGAAATTTACCAGTAAATTCGTTCAAAATTACAAACTTTTCATTCACGAGTATATACAACAGTTTATTGTGCACTCGAGTCATACAAGTCAGTAGTCGCATACAATTATTATATTCAACGATAACTACGGCGGTTTGACATTTTATCGCTATACTATTATATTTTTCACATTCAATTTGATGATTATTTTGGAGAGGTGTGTTGTAGAATGTAGATAACTTGATGTTATCGCTAGTATACGAGACTTCGACGATCGAAGCGGAAGGACACGAGCCCATTTATTACAACCATGTATATAAATATAAATCGAATACCTGCAGAGCATATCACATATTATATGTATATTATACATAGACATAGACGTGTAGTTTTGCCCCACTTCCTTCTCCGTGCACTGGCTTTCAAATATAATATACTTTTATTATTATTATTATTATTATTATTATACAGTTTAGCGTATTGTTTTTTTTTTGTTTTGCTTCATTTCTGACTTGGCTCGAACGCGTATATATATAAGGTCATGTATTAATCTATATAATATATAATACACACACATAAGTACATACATATATATATAATATAGATAGATAGATATATTTGTATTAGGCGTGCGTTTAATAACGACTGAGTATGTAACAATGTATAATATATTTACCGCACAGACGCGATTCAATTTGACCCTACTTAACCTAATTTTGTTTGAGCGTCGGGTTTTGCGTACCTATGTGTATATTATAATATACGACTTACAGTGATTATGACAACGGGAAACGAACGTGGGTGGTGCCGATTGAGTAGTTTTGATTTATTTTTTGACTATATTTAAAATATTATAGTGAAATTGGTGAAATAATGCAATATCAGATAATAGTGACGATCATTTTTATCAATTATAGTCGTTAAACGGTATATTATATAGTTGTACATGTATAAATATAATATAATAATATAATAATTATGAAAGTCAGTTATTTCATTACGATTTTATAACAATATAATTACTCAAATCGGACATTTAACAAGTAAAATTATCGCTTTTAAACGACCCCACGTTATTCACCAACGAGGGGCTAACTTTTTCTTTTTAAATAACATATAGAAAGCGGTAATTGTAATTTAAAGATTTAAACTTATCGATTATTAACTATAGTATATTGCTTAATAAATAAAACTAATGATGTTTGAACATCGTTTTTAATGCACAATATTTAAGGACGGTGGAAAAATCAGAATTGAGTAATTGGGTTTTTTTTTAGAAGAATAGAACATATTTTCAATTGGTAGTTCGATTTTAACAAGTATTTTGAAAATTAAAAATAAATACAATAATATGATAGACGAATGATAAATTCCACCGTCACGCTCATACACGTCATAATGTTGTATTTCAATAAAATACTATGATATGGCTAGCTTACAAAACGCCCTGTCACCTTATTCGGCGGATCAGGGAGTACATGATGATACTGAAATAATAAATAGGTAAAGCGTTTTTCAGTCTTATTGAAATATTAGTATTTTTTAACGACAAAGTCGGATGGACAAACGTTTGATAATAATTAATATCGCACGTATATAATAAAAACGCCATCGACCTCGTCCACGATTAAAGAACGCGTTTTCCCTTCGCGTGCATATTTTCAAAGACAAAACAAAAAAAAAAAAAAAGAAGGAAAAATATAGAAAACCGAATTAACGTCGTCGTATCCGAGACGCACTAATTTATCACGATTTATTATTATTATTGTTATTATCGTGTACCTATATTATAATAATACGTATAGAAATCGGGCGCGTACAATGCGACAGCCAAGCCGCCGTGTAGCGCGGTGACACCTTTTGTAATTAAACCAAGGCCACCCCCTCGTATGACCTTTAAAGTGAAGTTTTTATATACACGCCATTTGTCTTCTGATACCCCCCCCTCATACTCCCACGACGTACGTTAATATATTATAAATATATTTTCGAACCATTGTGACGGCGGTAGAGTACAGTGTAATGATATACGCGTTATATTATTTATAATATATGATATTATACACAGTTATCGTGCGCAGTAAATACCTATACCTATATATATATACAAGTACCTCTACCTATAATATATACGCGTCCGAGACACTTAACCGTAATTAACCATTGGCCACACGGATTTCTAACGTCGCGGAGGACGCAGAATAATAACAATCATATACGATGTACAATAGTTGTGTTGAGAAGGTACCTTCCAAAATAAATAATATAATACACGAGGCTCAGTGCAGTACCGATTTAAAGGTACTATATACGCATAGTACACGTTAGATGCGTGTGCGGGTCTTGGACGACGACGGTTAAAACTCGAAAAGTCATCACCGCAACACCGTCATTATTATTATTATTGTTATAAATTAGTATAAATTCGATACGATGTAATATTTTATTATCATAATATAATATGTACTATATAATACAGTATACCTATAAAGGTTTTTTATACATTATATCCGAGCAGCGGCACTGCACGGTGGTTTAACTATTACTTATTTATTTATTTTTCCCCACTCGGAATTAATCTAATAGACGTGTGTCGACGCAGCTGCGGGACCTGCAGCGACTCAGCGGTGGTAGTTATGAATATTGGGGGGGGGGGGGGGGAGATAGAGAACATGGGCGATAGCTGGATATTCATCAACAACTCTTTCCCATATATATATATATAAATATAAATAAATGCGCACGATAGTCTACGCGTATAACCGATATCGTTCATTAAACACTATTATCGATGCCGAGACGAGACGACGAGATTCACGTACAATCGAAGTCTAATTGGACGGTGCGACCTCTCATCCATCGTCGTTGATTAATATATATTATATGTTTGTGTATTTTTTTTTTTTTATTCGTTCTATATACGGCGAGCACTCCGTATTCACAGCCTCCGAATTCGCGATCGTAGAATCTGCACCCACATGCGCAATACGCACGTTGTATATTCGCATGTATATAGTCTGCTGTCGAATTTATGTCTAAACACACATGATATCGTGGTCTGTCTCGTGCTTGGCGAATACTTACGTAACTATAAATCGAACTAAATTGAAACCGTCTCAAAACTTTACCGCCACTCTAAAATACTATTGTACCAACTTATGCAACTAAAAGCTGATGGTAGCCTCGAATTTTTCTGTGTACGTCTCAAACATTTTTCCTACCAGATTTTTCCGCATTATATTGAACACGTTCGCGTATGGGTTATTTCTGCAGCGCAAAAATATAATAATACAATGTACGCCGTACATACACAATATAGTATATAATAGCGCAGTAAATAATATATATATATATATATGGGAAGTGTTGTTTCGCGCACTGCAGCAGGGCGAAAATAAAAGCACGCGGCGGCCATGTTTGCGGGAGCGGATAATCGAAATTTCATTATCAAATTACATACGAGCCCGCTAATGTACTCGTTTATAATACGACCCCGTATGTGTGTAAATATAGCAGTATATACATCACGTAAGCGCGACCCGTTCGACCGACGACGTTAACAAATGAACGAAACGCGTTCATAATATAATAATATTATACGTAGGTATATACATACACATATATAGGTTTACAAAATCAATATGCGCACACGATTATTATACATATTTTATTATTATATATGGTGTAATGATATATATATATATATATATATACATACCGCGATATTATACGCGCAGTGGGAGGAGGAGGACACGCCGCCGAACTTTGGCCTCGAAAGGATATTGTATTATATTTTTCTCTTACGGACGGGCGAACGGGTGTGCGAGTGTGTGCATACGGCGCACATGAATGGGCGGCACGCGGCCATTTTGTCCGTCCTCGTGTAATATTATATTCGCGAGCGCGCACACACAGCCTCCGCTAGGGATGTATCTCTGTATGCGAAACACCGTGTACTACTCACGCCTAGGCAAGTGTACCTAACCTGTATAACCGTAAGACGATGGCGTTAATAACGCATCGCATGTGTTTATCGGGAAAGAGATGTGCGCGAAAGACGAAAATAAATATATTATTGTAATGCGTTCGAACGCGAACGGTATTTTTGCGACGACGGACGTCACGATGTTATATGCATGTACGAGAGATAATAGGTAATAAGTTATAGGTACCTAATTGCAGATAATTGATGTGCAATAATATGTGTAACGGACTCAGAGACCTGCAGCAATGGCCGACTATCGCGTGGAAAGCGGGCGTCAAGATCTGTGAACGCGATCGATCGATATTATATTACGTATTTCGCCTACGCATATTATATAAGTATATATATATATTTGATAAAGGATGTGCATTAGAGAAATAATACTCATCGACTTGCGGCGCATATTAAACATGATATATAATAATTATAATCGCGTGGGTCCGGGTCGCACGCACAGACCGCGCCGATCGTGTGTTCTGCACGAAAAACTCGTTGCAATTATGACGAATTACGCGATGGGTGTAATTACCCGGTTTTATTTCATTTTATTTTTTTCCCCCGATTTCGAATAGACAGATAGACACACACACACATACACATACACACAAGCACACTTATAAACAAATTGCCCATTGTTTGTACGGTTATATGTATAGGTTGATACTGTATACGTCGGAGCGCGTGATTTACTCGACTTGGCGCGGGATGCACGTGATATTGTTACAGGAAAAAAGGAACGAATGAATTGTGTGTGTGTGTGTATGATGGGAACGATTTCGGACGGCCGACGTTTTTACGATTATTTTATTTTAATCGTCCGACACGCGATTATTTGGAATACGCGATAATTTCTATTTTTTTTTTTTATTATTTTTTTGTACAGCTATATTATTATTATTATTATACTTGTCTCGTTTACGAATATAATATATATCGTGTCGGGTGAAATCGCTTCGACTTTTCGGCGCAGTCAATGTTCGGAGGGAAGGGGCGCACTCTCACGGGCGCACAAGTAGATACAAATAACGCGATATTATATTATAATAATAACATACACCCACACTGTACCTACATAAATTACTAGGACACATAGGTATTGAAGGCGGTTTTTCGAAGATATTAGACATAGAAATGGGTAATTAAAAACAAAATACGATATAACATCATACATTATAATATGAGCCCTAACCTGGGCAGAGGTACCAAGGAAAAGTCAATCCTCAGCAGCGGTATAATTATGTCACGCCGACGACGGACTGTTATTAAAATCCGTTATACATATTTCCGCCCGCCATGCCGCCGCTCGTTACGCACCGATATCTCTGGCTATACTGTGCATAAGTACACTTTATAATATAATGTATATTATGCACGATGACGATGATGGATTGAACGCACGAAATTTCCGGGGCGAAAATTAGCGAGCACCGCGAGCTTATAGCGCGTGTCTCAATGTATACAACGTGTACAACGTATGACCACGAGTCGACGACTTTCAGTGGCGTGCAAACGAGTTAAGTTAGGCACATGTATAATAAAATATGCGAACAAACGTGGTTTTGACGGAATTCGTCAATACAGGCAATTGCGATCGGTTAACGATGTGAAACCCTATTAACATGTATATTGTAATATATAAATAAAAAACGTATCGTTGCGGTCGACTCGAGCAAACATGTAGTATAGAATACGTGTCAATTAGTACCTAAATATCATTCGACTTCTTTTTTACCGTAATTAACCGATTTTTTTAATCGCATCCGTCAATCGTTCTATACCTCCTTCCTCCCGCTCCACTGTTGTTCACTGACACGTCATCCACAACCAGCCACCCCATGCATATACGAACCGACGCCCCCGCCCGATCGACACGACGAATCGTTAGTGACGAATTCGTCACAGTTCGTGAATATATTATACATATATTAAAATATTTATGGCGGACAGAATTAAATAGATACGTCGCATATATACGCTACATTTTCAAGTTGGGTGTATTCAACGCGTAAATCACAAACTACCCTCTCGCCAGACCCACGGCGAGTTCACGGTTTCTCGACAGTGGGAAGGGGACGATAATAATTACTGCAGTCTGCAGATAATCCTTTTTTCTAGTGACTAAGTCGAAACAAAATATTATAGAAACCTGCACGCGTGCCTAAAGGACCCGACGACACAAAATGATGATCCAATAAACGGAACGATATAATATTATATTACGATAATAATGTATAAGTAATTACGATTTTTACGACTACGCGACATCGGCGAGTAGATCCGAACCGTTTTAAATGAAAAAATAACGAACCAGCGATGATCAATAATATGCACACGAGCTCGCGCACAGACCTTGACCGTTGCGGAACGTCGTGAATGCGCTTATGTGTGTGTACAACATAATATGTAATAGGTAGTAGACGACGAGACGTGTTGCAGCAGTAGATCATGTGTGCCGCCTCCGTCGTATGAATTTTCGTGGTCGGTCGACTTGAAATTATTTCTCGAAATTCAATTATTGCCTAGACCGAATACACGGTGTTATTGCCCATGTATTATGTACGGATCCGATTACTGTTTTGAATTTGTTATTTTTTTTAATTCATTCCACCCGTCACGTATCTATATACCAATACCGGCCTTGAGAACAAAGGCGTCTAAAACACACCGACCGGATATCGAAACGCAATGTATATACATCACAGGAAACAAAAAAGAGCAAATTTTAGTCGCTCTTCGCACGTCATACCACCAAATCCTGCAGGTGGGGGTAGGTTTTGTTATGTAATGTGTCACTACTGCAACAGCTATAGATACAATATTCTGTGTTGCAGCCTACACACCAACCGAAACCTGAGGAGTATGCAACATGATCATAATATTTATATACAGTTTTTTAGTATCTCTCGGTTTTAATAAAAAGAACTCGGTGGTCCGCAACGTATTTATCTCTGTGTACCAAATGTTTGAAATCATCATGGTATTACTATCGGTCATCGTCATTTTGCGTGGCGAGTTTTGGACGCAAAAATTCGTTGGTTTTTTTTTAAATCATGCACTGTCTTGGTCGATTGTCTTCCATTCGAATCAAGAAGCCGTGAATTAAAACAAAACCAACAATTACGAACCCAATTTCTATACGGACTGTTGTATACATAATATAATGTGGGTTACATTATAAGCTATAATAGCGTTGCACTATATAACGACGAAACGCCGCGCCTATAAGTATATAATTGTCGTACAGCGTACAGGAGAGGACGACAGTTGGTAATTAATTCTTGAAAAATGTTCGTCCCGAACGAGTCTGAAGAACGGTCATTATACACAACGACGGTTATTATTTATAAAATTTGTAAAATCCTTATTTTTCATCTTTCCGGCAAACCGGGGAAAGGAAAAATAAAACGAAATTATAATCGAGACTCTCCCGGGCTTTACGGCGACGGTGTACGATACACCTACCTACCCTATATCAACCAGTAGGTAGGTACATAACATTGGTACCTATATATGCCAGATATTATATCCGTATATAATTGACGTGATGGTGACCGGCCGGCAGACGCTCATTAGAGAGAAATTATTATTACTATTATTATTATCATTATTACTTTTAATCGTATATACTGGTAAATACGGAGTCATCTGACTGCAGTGGCGGCGGTGGTAGAATTAAATTCCGTCTACTACCTTTTTTTTTTTTTCTCTTTTCTTTTTTTCCATATAATTTCCGTACACACACTCGTCGTCCGCTTTTTATCTCGCCCGCGCCGCGCCAGCTCGGACGTTGTTATTAGACGCGGACGAAAACCCAAATGCGGCGGATTTCTAATCACTCCGGTAAACATTAAGTACATGTGTAATTTCGGTCCATTACCCGGGCGGCGGTGTCGGTATACGGTCGCGCGCAATCCTCACAACCGAATATAATATTATTATTATGACGTGCGGCGAGGAGACGGAGAGGAGGTCTCGTTTAAACGAAACCGAACTCGTAATAATAATTAGGGTTTATCGGGAGATTATAATTTCCTGCACACACGAATACGACGAGACTGCCGCGATATTCAACAGTAATAATAATAAACACGGTCCAGCGTCGTGTGTGTGTGTGTGTGTCGTTCTCACGTATTACATGGTACACCTATAACCGATGATTGTCTACCCGCGGCGACCGCAACACACGTAAAATATTGTACGGCGGCCGTTGCGGTTTTCGTCGCGCGGAAAACCCATTACACCTTGTACATTGATATCTGTAATTATTATTTTCATTTATTTTCGTTCGTCATTATTATACCACTCGATTGGTTTTCTGACCGATTAATCGTCGCCGTCGCCGCCGCCGCCATCTTTCGACTGTAATTTAGATTCGTTGTCTTAATATAATATGCATATCCACCTGCGGTTGGTTTCCTAGACCGACTACAAAATTTCCAAAAAAACGAGACATTGTTCGGACAACGATTCAAACATTTCAAACCATACTTGTCGTAGTTATTGTTATCATATAGTTATTTTATAGGTGCTTAGACCTGAAAACGTTATTGTCTTAACGCGCGATTTCTCCTTGGTGCGCAAACCTCTCGCGTTGCTTTTTTTCGTCATCGATTTATAGTCGCGGAAAATTCCTATCAAATTTTTACCTCATTATATCCTAGGTTAGGCGTATATTTTTTCAATTTACGAGACCGGCTGGTCGCGATGGTAGCGGACTTCGTCGATTCATGACTACGGCGCGACGGTTCCTGAGAGAAAGAAATCACATTGCTACAGTGGTGTTAAATTATTATACGTGTTGTTCTTTGATATTTTGATTGCCGTCCTGCGTTACATATTTACGGTGAAACGATTATATATTTTTATTCGATCCTCCGTGGCTAATACGCAGAGAAGAAGTCCTCGTCTCGTAATTGTTTTTTTGTCCCGCCCGGCGACGAAATCCTTGAATACGATTATTATTGTTGTTATTATACCTATCCGATATAATATTTCGGGGAAAATGACGGAAAAAATAAAAACGAATGTACCTATAAAAACGACACGATCGCCGCTTTCACCGGCCACGGACCACGTTATAGATCGCGGGAGCGTTATATAATAATATAATAATCATAATAATTTTTTTTCTCCCCAAATTCCTGCTAGTAAGTACGTGTTACATATTATATTATTTTTATTTCTCTTAATTTTTACTCGCGTTTAATATTATATACATTTTTTTCCGCTTCTCTTACCGCACACCGCCGAGGTGTGATACACGACGACGTAACGCACAAACGATTAGTTCCCCGTGCGCGCATACGAAATAATATTACTTTTACACACACACATAGTATACCTATGCGTGCGGGAGGAAAGACATATTACGTGTAATAAGTAATATTATGGCGGCCCAGTATAGTATACGTGTACACAGTTAACTACCAGCAGATATATAGATACACCTAGTAGAGTATCACGGTTCAGTTATTTCGGTTATTATTATTATTGTCGTCGTCGTCGTCGTCGATGCAACCATTATTATTATTACCACACTGTCGTCGTTCAATATCATATGTGTAATATTATTTCGTCATCGTACATGCGTATTATTTCGTCTTCATCTTTAAAACCAGACCGCCGCCGTTCGTATTTCTCTGCGATTTTCCCGAAAACGAAAATAAAATTACCGCCATTTTTGCATCCACCTAAGGGTCGAACTGGTTGCGCGCGTGCGCTCTGTTCCGTTCCCCGTGCATACATTATTTAAAATTTTACATACACAATAAAATTGTCAAACGCATAGTAGTACCTAATGTAATGCGCAACACGAGCGCCCCATCACATAATATTATACCTAGCGACCGCTAATAATAAAATAAATTATAATATTATTAGTCGGTAATATTATAATATATACCAATCGTATATATAATGTACGCGTAGAATATGTATAAGAATAATCGTCGCGAACGGAGGGTTTTCCCGGTATGGCCGACCCCTTCGGCCCCGAGAAGTGTTTTTCCGTTACGTCGTCGACAGTATAGGTACACACGCCCGCAGCATAAAGAAATTATACATTACTACGACGATTATTGTGCTGGGGGGTTCCTGCGATATGCAAATTTCGTGTTTATTGCGCTCGCGCGCGCGCGCGCACACATCCCGCACTACTACGACGGTGAATTATTATTATTATAATTTGTATTTATTATTGTTATTTTTATTTTTTTTTTTTTATACCACACGCGCTCTCATTACAATAATATACACACCACGGATACGATATAGTATTGCAGAGTGTATAATATTATATTTTTATAAACCGAGCGGTAGTGGTGGTGACGGCGACCCCTACGAACTTCCCTGCTATATGGTTCAGCCAGCCACAGCCACAGCCAACAATAGCAGACCCGTGCCGGACCTTTGCGGGTGTCGTCATGCAAATCGCGGGCCCAGCACGAGCCAATCCCAAGACTCTTAGCCATCGCCGCGGTCCGACCCCTTTCCCCGGGTGTGTCACACGGGGTGGTTCGTCGTCCACCGCCAGCTCATGGATTATACTATTTACAAAATGTATAATGTATTTTCGTCGTGCGCTTTATTGTATCGCTCTGTACCTATTATTATATACTGTAGTACAAATAAGCAGCGGCAAGATGGCCATTGGTCGTGTAAAAAAAACAAATAAAAATTATACATATTATTAGATATTACCTACGTAACATAAAAGAAGCAAAAAACTGCTGCAGGCATCATGCAAAATAAAACAAAACACATGTGTATTTTTTTAATATTGAGTATATTTCGTTTGTTCCTTTTTCATTCATTTATCTTGTTTGCAAAAAAAATCATCATCATCATATAGTCATAATAATAAAATAATAATAATAATAATCATATAATGTACACATACAAAACGAAAAAGGCATAATAAATAAAAATCGCGAAATAATAAAACGTATAAAACTATACAAAACGTAAAAAATAACTTCAAGTTATAATATGCGACATTATTTTTTTCCTCCATTATTTGGATTTTTTTTTTTTTAAGTATAAAATTAATACATAATTATTTTAAAAACTATAATATATAAAATGCAACCTATCTAAAATTACAGAATATCATAAACACGAATGACGCGAATCGCCAGGGTAAACTCTGTATATATATATTATATGAGTCTATAATATATATACTATATACACACACGCATATAATAATAAATAATGTATACGTTTATTCGTTATAAGATTAAATTAAATTTATATCAGATATACATTACACTTATATTGTATGCGTATATATAATAGGTGTATACAAGTAGAACGTTCAACGGTGAGTTTGCCGCCGAAGCGACTGTTTTTTAAAATTAATATTAACAGTCAAAACATAAACTTAAGAATATATAATATTTATATTATGTCTAAAAACTAACATGATATATGCGTATACAAACATATATATATAATATGTACAAGTATATATGAATACTTATTTATATACATATATAAATATATATATATGTAGATAAATATATATACATATATATATTTATTGATTTTTATAATATTAACATTAACGTGTTTATTTACACCAACAAGAAAAACAATATTTTTCTTATGAAAAACGTTTAAGGAAAGGCACAAAAATGTAACTAATTCAAAAAATTTTCTACAATGGGTGTAAAAAAAAAATAAGTGACATGATGGAATCGAATCAATATGATGAAACCAAAAAAAAGGAAATTTTATGAAAAATGTCTTTTGAGTTATAAACACACATATATATATATATATATATATGCTTATACAAACAGTCTTATGATTAGGGCTTCGCCATTTTGCAGTGAAGAAGGTATTGGTGGGATGGTACATCTCTCGGATGAGATTCGATTATAAATTTAAATATAGGGAGACAAAAGAAAAAATATCCTAGCGTATAGTTGACGACGATGACTAACAGGAAAAAAAAATACTTTTTTGGCCCTCCATTTCTTTTTTTATCACTTAAAGCTTAGTTTACCCTCTCCGCGTCGTCGAGGGTGGCAATAATGGGCAACATATATTGAAGTCTTTAATGTATTGCGTATACAGGCGAAGCCTTTTAAATTACGTTACAAAAAAGATAAAAAGAAAATAATAAATAACAAGCATACTCAAAATGCTAAATAATTATAAATAACCTAAAATATCACAATTTTGTCTAGGTAATAAATAATAACTAATACGGATCAGACACTTGGAAAATTATATAATGTTACGTGTATAATATCTGACGGCAGATTCGTCAATTTTATTATTATTTTTTTCTTTATGATATTAAAATTGAATTAACAATTTCATAATTTTTAATTGAATAATAAATTAAAAAAGACAATAATTATGAATCACAAAAAGATATAAACATAATATTAATGCGTTAACAATTTGTATACAAATAATTGATAGGTATAATTTATACCTAGGACTAACCTCGAAAGGTAATTTTAATATATTATCTTATATATCTACAAGGTGTACACTCGCAATCCGATCAGAATATAAAACGGTGAAAAAACGTCGTCGTCAGGTCTCCTGTGTTTTTGTGTTTTTGGAGAACAACATAATGTTTACGATTTTATAGCTCATTTATCACTCATTTCTATCCTACAAAAAAAGCGCAAAACAAAAGAAAAAATAAATAAATATAAATCATAAAACAAACGGCAAAATAATAATAATAATAATAATAATAATAAATAATGCATGCAAAATAATATTAATGGTATAAAAACAATATAATATGTATAATTAATTAATATATGACGAGTCAGAGTCGTAAGTATATTATAATATTATGTACGAGACGATATACGAGTGCACGCGCGATTTCTACAACGTCAGAGTAGTTTAGGAAGACCGCCGAACGATTATCGTCGCACGGGTGATGTATCGCGGACCGTGGTCATTGTGTGCGTGCGCGTTTACCTACGACCGCGTTTTTGTACAACGGTCGTAAAATATTTATCATTTTTTTCAATCTTTTCACACACATAACGTTGGTCACGAACGACGACACTTCGTTATGAGTGAAAAGAACGGAGTAGTGCATGTGTTGTGGAGGCAGACCTCTTGCGTACATCGTTTGATGAGAAAAAAAAACTCAATAATATTATATTAATATTATGTGACATCGCGGCGGTTAACGCACGTCAATTTCACGTTTGTAGGCAATATTATATTATTATGATATTATGGACACGAGCGCGCCTCCGTGGCGAGCAAACACGGCAGTAAATCGGGTAAGACTGCTGTTGTGCGGGTCAGGGGGCCATTATATAATAGGTACACGAGCAGAATTAATATTTCACCCCTATGGCGGTGGAAAACCACAATATCACCAAACGAAAAACGTACAGGCGACGGGGACGTAAAGCTTTCGCAGGTGGTCGCTAATTTTTCACGCCTATATATACGGGCGGTTCGGGGTGACAAAAACACGCAAGCAACGGACGCACTCGAAAACTGTTCTCGAGAAGCTACTGCCGAAGACAAGCCGTGCAACTGCAGAATGTATAGAACAAATATAATATGATATTATATTATTATATTTATATATAAATGTGTATCAGATCGGTCGGCCGCCGTTAATCAGAGCACTCGAATTTTATATTTTTAACACGGGGCTGATAACAATGAAAAACGAACTACACACACACACACACACACACACACGCATCGTACCGGCCCCAAAATATCAGGGAATCCTTTAAAACACACTTACACACATATAAATACAGTGTATAGAAGCGTTCTATTATTTCGATTCTTTTTTTTTTTTGTTCGGGGAGATGTTCTTTTCTCCGGTTTCACGTTCTACGTAACGAATTTTTGTAATAATCTCCGCCGCTTGCACACATCACCGTTGTCGGGGAGCGGCGGCAGTTCGACATTGTTTCCAAAATATTAACGTACCCCAAGCGAATCCCAGAGCGGCACAATGTGTGCGCCACCGGAGATGGTTTACGTTTGATACGGAACCCTTTTCATTAAAAATAAAATACATATATATATAAATATATCAATCGGATCACGAAAGAATTTGTATACACATTCGTGTATATGTTGCGTATTTTTTCATTTATACACCACTCAGCCGTTCTTTTGGTTTTAATGTCCTCTCTCTGTCTCACGCACACGGTCCCCAAACAGTATTAATAATAATAAGGTATCTCGATGACGCGGTGTGCGGCTTACGAATCACACACTGCAAACAGCGAACAATTTGCACGCTGAATGAAATTGATTTTGATTTTGGTCACACCCCTATAGGCATAATAGCTGTCCGTCCCGTCACGTTTTCTCAAACCGTGAATGTCGTTACCCGAATACGTATGACGGTTCGTCTTTAATATATGAAAGAATTGTATTAATAACCAATCGTAATTGCGGTTGTTATGGAACGCGAAGAGTTTTTGTATTGGTTGGGTATAATTCGTGTACGAATAGAACACTATACGTCTCATACTACCGATAATAATACTAATACTAATACTAATTATAACACTGATTTATGACTACTGACCTGGCGACGTCATCATGGCTGTGCCCGGGTGCATGAATCCTTGTTGGAAACTCACGCCCAGATTGTAAAGATGCGGCAACAAGGCCAGCTCCTCGGCGGTCATCTGTGACTGGTCTTTGCCATCCAGCTTCGCTATGGTGGCCATGGCTACAGCCTGTGCTACGGGTGACTGGCCAATGAGCCCGGCCAGCTGAAGCATCTGTAGCTGGTTGACTTGCTGGTTGGGCAGGTTGTTGTTGTGCGGGTCGCCTGGAGTGGGCGGCACCGTGAAGTCACCGTCACTACAGTTGCCCGACATGTCGGACACCGACATGCGACTCTCCACGTGCTGCTTTACCAGGGCGATGTGGCGACTTGTGAATATGTGGTCCTGGACGGAGTACTTGTGTGTATATTTGAATCGACAATATTTGCATTCGTCCGGTGGACCAGTTAGGTCTTGGTTTTGCTTCGTCTGCAGTTTATATTTCTTCTCCTTGGCCCGTGCGTTTTGGAACCACACCTGAACCACGCGCTTTGCTAAGCCGATCTCACGACCCAGCATCTCGCATTCACCCATCGTCGGAGTTTTGTAGTCATCAAACAGTGCTTTCATCACTTTCACTTGTACATTGCTCATCTGTGTCCGGTAACGTTTGTTTTGACTGCTACTGCTGCCACCCGGAGCGTTCACCCTCTGCTGTCCACTCTGAGTGCTCGACGCCGGCGATGCCGGGCTTTCGTCATCCATAATATCCGTGCACTCTGACATGCTGTCTTCGTCATCATCCTGTTCTTGATCCATACGTAAATCCACAGGCTTGCTTAGATCCAGCGGACTGTCTCCCTCCGGTTTGGTTTTCTCACCACCTTCGGACAGAACACCGTTCTGCATACTCGACTGTTGCATCTCCTCCATGTATCTTTTCAACGACTCCTGGTACATTTTTCCTAAATTTTCCACGTCATCCGAATTCTGATAGTACGGATTCGGTGCATACGTTTGGTTTTTTTGTCCAATCTCGCTCATTTGGGACGACGCGAACGAGTCCATACTGACATCTTCATCTGGAATATTATCTACGTTGATGTATCCTCTGGAACACTGTTCCGGATGTTTGGTCTGTAAATGCGATTCTAACGCTGATTTGATTTTGAAAATAGCAGAACAGAACGGACATCTCTTATTAATAGCTTGCGAATGAGCTCTGAACTGACCTTTTCGCTCTCTGGCCCTGGTATTTTGGAACCACACTTGGACCACGCGTTTCTTTAAACCCACTTCTTGTGCAATACTTTCTAACATCTTTCTAGATGGATTACTCTCGATTTGATATTTTTGATACAAATAATCCAACTGTTCAGGTAAAATAGTGGTCCTCAGGCGTTTGTCTTTAGTGAATTCGGTTTCTTTGTCACTATGGTCATCAAAGTCATCAAATGATCTTTTGTTATTCTGTTGCATCATAGACAAAATTAACGATGTAGGGTTAGCGTTCATTTCGGATGTACCGCTCATCTGTTGTGACTGAGATTGTTGTTGCTGGAGTTGCTGTTGCTGCTGTTGTTGTTGGTGTAATTGTGCTTGTTGTTGTAAAATTCCGAAAGCACTCTCTGGATGATAGGTAGGAAACAAATTTGGGTTCATTAAATGAACTTGTTGGTGTTCTTTCCACTGGTCGAGTTTTGTAAACACCGAATTACAGTGTTCGCAGTTGTAAACATTTTCTTTGTCGTGCGAAGAAGACGTTTGAATCGGTGATGTCGGATACGTCAAACTCGGAGTCGGCGTCGGATTTGGGGTCATCGGATTAGAATTTGCGCTTTGTCCTTGATGATTTTCTATAGTGCTCGAATTGGAATCTTCAGAACTCAATGCAGCTGCGATGTGGGCGGCCGCTGCTTGAGCTTGAGCTGACCTTTTAGCATCCTCTTCTTTGAAACAGTGCGTCTTTTGATGTCTAATAAGTTCATAATATCTCTGGAACACTAACAGGCATTTATTACACTGGTAGTTTAACCCAGGTGTTCTTTGAAATCGATTTGATCCCTCTTCAACAATACCTGGTGCAGGCTCTACGGCTGGCTGGTTTTCGTATACTTTTCTAGCTTTTTGACGGGCGTTTTGGAACCACACAACAATCACTCTAGGACTAAGGTTCAACAATTTAGATAGATACTCGAGATCATCGTCTTTCGGATAGGCGTTGTTTTCAAAGAACTCTTGAAGCACTTTGATCTGACAGTCTGTAAAACGAGTCCTATTTGCCCGTTTACCAGATGAAGTAGAACCACCAGAACCACCGCTGCTCTGGTTCATCATAATTGAATGCGGAAAACCATCGGATGAATTAGGAGATCTACCAGGGCTAATGCTTCTCGGGCCCGATTGTGTGGTCACCGACATTTGTGGTGGTGACGTAAAACTCGATGCAGATATTTTTGGTGGTAGCATATTGCTTGTAGAAATCGCATTAGACATATTTATTTCTTGATGTTGAGAAGTGAGTATCGAGGACAAAGTGAGATTTTCGGCCGCGTTTAAGTCAAGCGGGGACCCTCTATCGTGATGGAGGTACAGATTTTGTTTTTCTTCAACCGAATCTCTACGTTTGGATGGAGACTCAGGATTGCCCCATGGAAATTTCGTTTCAGGTTGACTGGTTTCAGCATCTTTCAGTTCTGGTTTGACTTGTGATTCCATCTTCACTGGAGACTCCAACGGTTGTGTAGTGAACGGTCTCGAAAAATTTTGAGCAAATGTTTGTTGTTGCGGAAATGTGGGCGTTTGACTTTGTGCTCGCGCTACAGTGTTATTATTCGGAGTGCTGGTCTGTAGAGGCTTCTTTTTAACAAACGTAGGTGTCTTGGGTGTTTCTTTAATGACAACGACGTCAGTGTTTTCGATTATTGGTATCGGTTGAGTTAGAGGCATTACTTTCGCCTCACCGGTTTTCTCGTATTCTTCCAAATTTAATGTAGTCGACGGTGGATTATTGAAATTGTACGGAGAATCTTTATTTCTCTGTCTTTCCTTGAATAATGTATTTCTAAACCAGTGTTTGATGACTTTAGGTGGGAGACCACTTTGGCTAGCCATTTCTTGGATTTGATCTTCAGATGGAGAATTGTTTATGTCAAAGTGAGCACGTAGGATTTTCAATTGATCATCAGTGATGCGTGTCCTCGCTCGTTTTTGTTGCGAATTTTGTTGCTGTAAAAAATTAAACCATGACAATAAAACACTAATAATAAAATAACTAACCATTGCTTAAACATAAAATGCTCTATGAGAAATTAATGACGCAACATGGTTCAAGCATGAAAATTAAAATCAAAAATACAGGTAGTAAAAAATAATAAGCACTGTACCTATAGATTAAAAAAAAAAAGATTATAATAATAAACCTATTGTGAAAAATAAAATAATAGTTTCATATTGTTTTCTATTATTAAATATATCTATAATATATGTTATTTTTTTCTATAATAATTTTCACACCATTGAATATTGAAGTGTAATGAGTTTATTTTAATTTAGCTATACCATTTATTTTACATGCAAAAAGAAATCGAACTATAAAATACAATAATTTATAATAATATAATAATTTATATATTATAAATATTTAATAGCGTATTAACATCATATAAAAATTATTTTTCATATATGTTACTAGAGAACTCTAGATTAATAATTATTTCATTTAATTGAAAAATAACTCATTAAAATGATAACGTATTAATTTATTAACATAAAAGATACGTCACAGCTAGTAAATAGTTGGTATTTTTTTCAGATGTCATACATTTTTAATTTTTAAACATAATTTATTTAATTAAAATTTAATAAAAAAAATAAGATGCCTATATTTCCTTATTATTATAATTGATTAAATATTAAGTTCATATAAATATTATTTTTATAAAAATGTAATTTTAATAATTTGTTATCATCACAATTTATGTTAAATTAACTTATATTACACTGTTTATTTTTTTGTTAAATTAATATACATTATACAAAATATAATATATATAAGTAATTTATATTAATATATTAGAACTATTAAAATTTAATACGTATTTTATATAATATATGCATATTGCATAATGTATATTCTATATTCAATAAATAAATGCATTAGAATCTAACGATTAGATTAATAATTTGATTTATAAAACAAAAATATGTCTTTAGTGTCTAATATTATATTACTTATTTTTGTTTAGGCTATTGAATTTAATTCACGTTGAAATATTAGTTGTACCCATATAATTACTTTATAAATTATTTTTCATTTTTTATTAATAGTTTATAAGATGTATAAATATGTATAAGTTATAATTCAGTCTATTTAACGCCCCAAGATACAATAATTAAAATCGGTACTCACCACTTGTTGCTGTTGTTGGAGTAACTGTTGTTGTTTAGCCAGAATTCCAGTCGGATCTATGGCGGCGGGTTGTTGTTGGAAAATTGTATTTTGTTGCGAATTCATCATGGACTCAAAATTTGGTGGCGGCATCATCATTGGAACCAACGGCGGTTGAAGATTCATAGCGGCGAGCGCTTGCATGTTGAGGCCCAAAGGTAGCCCCATACCGAGACCAGCCATACTGGCTACCATCATAGGATTAAACTGTTGTAGTTGTTGAGTAAGTTGCGACGCGGCCATGGCATTGAACGCCGCTTGCATTTCATTTAAGTGTTGTGCGACTGACAGAGGGATGTTCGGTGGCACACCAGACATGTTAACGTTGGACGGTTCGCCAGTCGACGATGTCGCCGCGTTAGACATGTAATCGGCGTTTTCTGTTTGTGCTTCGATGTCCTGTTCGTTTTCCGTTTTCACGGATACATCCTCGGACGGCGAACCAATCCTGGCTGTCGGCGTTGTAGTGGTGGACACGGATGTCGATGACGGCAATGACGTGGTTGTGTTGACCGTCGGCGGTTCGTTGCCCTTCTTTTCTATCTCACATTTAATTTGTTTAGCGTACTTTTCAAGAAAATCGAAAGGCACTAGATCCTTGTGTACTTCTTCACAATGAGCTTTCAGCACCCACACGCTGGAGAACTCCTTGTTGCAATGCACGCATGTAGACTTAGCAACTTCTGGCAAGTCACCGGTATCTTCTTCATTAATTTCATTAATTTCCTCCTTGACAGCGTTTGCCTGCTGTTCCATTTCTATCTGGGCGGTGAGCTCTTGCAATAGCTTTTCATTTTCTTTCCTCTTCTGGTGGTTTTCGTTAAATTGCATCACCAAATCGAACCCATAACTCTCCAAAAGCTTGTACATGTGCGAGTGCTTTTTACCTTGCAGCGCCAATGGCACTTTCAACAGCTGTTCTTCGGTCAATGTTAACTGTTGGGACGGCGATTTTGGCCCCTGCGCGGCAGCACTTAAGTTATTGGCCGCAAACGCTAGAGTCGGATTCATCGGCAACATACTCATTGGAGTTCCGAACATACAGTACAGCTGTTGGTGAGTGTTGAGTTGATCTTGGTTGGAAAATAAAGCATTACATCGTTGACAGCTTAGCTGGTTGCCCTTTTGATGGTGGTTCTGTTGTTGTGGTTGTTGTTGTTGTTGTGGTGGTAGTTGTAATTGTTGTTGTTGTTGTTCATCTTTACTGGACGCTTGGCTTTCGGCATCCTGTCGATTTTGTGACGGCGGTCTACTGCCTTGTTCCGGTTGCTCAATTATTGGTTTAGTCAAGTCCACCTGTCCGGCCAACGCGAGATCGTGCAGCTTTGAAGCTCTAGTCTGGTGCAAAACTGATCTCATATGAATGTCTAGTGTCGAGCCTTGGGTATAAGCAACTTTGCATATGTTGCACTTGTATGGTTTTTTATCGTCGTCTTCCGACGTCGAACCCGATGTCTTAGACGTATTCACAGCGGCAAAAGATGAATTGTTTGATACGATAGGTGTGTTATTGTTGTTAAGTTGTTGCTGTTGCTCTTGCATTGATCGCTTTAACTTGTGTAAATGAAGAACAGAGTTATAGTGCACCAACAGTATGTTTTTCTGCGTGAATGACTCTTTGCACACTTCGCACTTAAATGGCCGGTTGGGGTCGAGATATTTTTCCATTGGATAAGTTTGTTTTTCACCCTTACGATGCAAAAGCGTTTTGTTGTGATGCGTTAGGTACTTCTGGTTGGTGAATGCCACTTTGCATCGGTGACACTTGTACTTTCTTTCCGAATCATTGTAACCGTCTTCAGCTAGTGTCTGCCCGTTCATGTAATCTTCAATTAATTGCTGTTGCTTGAACGCGATAGAATCGTCACTATTGTCACATTCAGGTTCTTCGTCCTTTTCTTCTTCATCGTCGACAGACTCGTCGATTTCCATTTTTTCGTCAGCTGACTGTTCAAATTGGAGCATAGAGTTTTGCTTCAACGCTTCAAGGTCAGATTGCGCTAGATCTGGATGAGCGGTCTGCAAATGTTTTTGAAACGTAGCAACAGTTCTGAAACTACGTCTGCACAATATACACTTGGTCAGGTCTCTTATGGCGTGATACTGGGAATGCGCTTGCAATTTGTCAAGTGTTTTGAACGCCAAACTGCACTGATTGCACCTGTATTTGTAAACGTGTTTTTCGGACACCAGAATATTTTGCTGACCGGCGTGCACTTCGCGGAAGTGAATATGTAAATTCTGAACTGTAGTAAAATACAGGTTACAACCTTTTTTCCAACACAAGTATCCCGGTCCATTTGGCGTTTGTTTGATTTCGACATGACCAGTATCATTTTGATGTTGACACAAGTCGTCAATATTTTTGCACACTTTTTGACAAGTAGGACATTTATTTTCGTCAATATCTTGATCTTGAATTTCGTCAGATTTTTCAATTGATTTGTCTAAGTCGGGCGACGGTGGACTAGTTGAAGTATGAGGAGGGCTCTGCTGTGAAGATTTTGAAGAATTCAACCAATGTGATTGGTTGACCAAACTCAGCAATCGTTGGAGACCTTCGGAGTTTACACTGTGAATATTCATTAAATGCTTTTCGAAATTAATTAAATCTTCGAAAACATCTTGGCAAAGTGGACAATACAATTCATTTTTCTTTTGGTCGGTCGGAGTTAGTTGTTCTTGACCTTCAGTAATTTTTGGCGAATTGAGATTGGAGTCTAATTCAAATTGTTCGGAACTTTCTGCTTTCATTGCGTCCATAGACATAATTGGACTTTCGTTGTCTCCTTTGTTTTCACGATCTAAAAATAAAATGAAAAAAAATAAACATTTATATAAAATCTATATCCTACTATATTAAGTATTAACTGTATTAAGGCGGCGTTGTGGGAACCGAAGTCAACGGAGTATGAAAGCAACAATGGGCGTACCATACTTTGAATGAGTGAGCAACAAGAATAAGATTTTTGTTACCGTACAACCCGTCACTTTTATACAATTAAAGATAATTTAAAATGTAATCAAGTGTTCAGGAAAAATAACATTAAAGAATAGAAAAATAAAGACGCAACGGTTTATGTCATGTCATTGTGAGGTGGAACTTAATGTTGACTAATTAATGCAATTATTATCAAAACTTCATTTCGTGTTTTTTTTTTATTTCTTTGATAGAAATTAACCTATAAAAGAAGTAAAGATATTTAATAATCATCGTGAAGTTCTCAACCAATGAGATCAATTCTTTATTCCGTAAATGGCACACAATGATACGCGTCTTCACGTTCAGTGGTCTTTGTGCTGTCTGATAATTAAACGTACAATACGATAATGATTTACATTCACTTAAGTCTGGTTGTCAATGGGGTTTTAATATGAGATATTGTTTACTGTGGATGGAACTAGCACGATTCAATTCAAAAATATTTACACATAAAATAAAACGACAGAATATAAATTATTTACTTATAACAAATCAATATTAATACACAAACTACCTACTTCAATTGAGCAATGGTATTTTTTTTCCGTTGTTATATAATTAATTTATTCTATAAATTTCCTAACTTAAATTAGTATCTTAATTACACAATTACGTATATTTCAGTTATTAAATAGGTATTTGTCGACATGCTGCGAAATATTACTTAATAAAAAAATAATTTATTACGTTAAAGTGAGTAGTTTTGTAATAATAAAATTACACGGTAATTGTAATAATTGGATTCTATTCTAAATTTTATAACTATTTAATATTGTATAATTTCATTATTTTAAAATTATTATAATTGTTATATTAATGTACGGTAATATAAACGAGACGCGTACTGTACTTTGCATCATAGGTATAATAAATGGATAGATTATTTCTAAAACACCATATTAATTGATATGAATAATTATTTATAACACAATCAGTAAAATATAAAATATAATTCCATTGTATTGAAAAAAAAATGAAAATTAATTATTTTTTATTTTCGCGAATATCTAAACATATTTTATACGGTTTAATTATTATTCGACACGTTTTTTATTTCTGCGTAATTTTGATATCAATAAATTAATATAAAATATAATGCTTATGCCTTTTTATCACTATTAACGATCAGAATTTATTAAAAATAGTTTTGTGTTGTATAATCTACAGTTAATAGCTATATTATTATGCGTGTAATTACCTTGTTCTTGGTCGCTATCGACAGACATGGAGGTTTGCGGAGCACTGGTCACTTGGAACACCATGTTAATGTCAGTTTGTATGTCTTTGCCGTCGGACCGCCTTTGCATCTGGTGCAATTGCTCCATTTGCATGTGTTTCACGGTCCTGACGTGTTGCAATAGTGGTAATTTGTCTTTGCTGGAGAACTCGCACAGCAAACAGTGATAGACGGAAGCGTCACCGGCGTCGTTGTCCCGCAGGTACCGGAATAACAGCGAGGCGGCCTCGTGTCTCTGTCCAGAACAGTGAAGTTGTAACTTGTGCGTGCTGTTTGTATAGTAATCGCACGCATTGCATCTGACTTGAACGCCACCGGGCGATGACATGTACTTGAGTTTCCACTCGTTCTGCGGTCCGCCTTCCTTCACATGGTTAACGTGCTGCAGCCTCTGCAAATGTTTGTCGGTCTTGCAATGTAGCTGAAAGTTTGCTTTCAAGTTCGTCTTGTACGTGCATAGGTTACATATGTAGTTTCCAGCAACCACAGTGAGTATTTCTTGTTCGCGTACTTTGGTCCGGTCGGTCGACAAGTGATGCGATAGCGTCTCCAACGAGTCCGAAACAAAAGTGCTGCACGTACTGCACTGGAACATGCAGTTTGGATTTTTGTCTACCGGCTCAGGCGGTGGTTCCATGGTTTCTGGGTTCAGTCCAATGTCGGTGTCGACGTGAGGAGACACGTCGCCCGCGAAGTGTGGCGGCATCTGTCCACCGGTCATCATTTGTATGAGTAACGCCTGGTTGTAAGCCATGTCGGCAAGCGCTGCTTCGCTATGCGGCGGCGGTTTATCTCCCGGTAGCGTGAGCCCCGGGTGAAAATGCATTAGCGACTCGAAATTCATCTGCTGTTGGTGATGTGTCTGTAGAGCGTTGAGCGTTTGCATATGTTTTACACTTTGCTGCAAAACCATGATATTGTGTGTATGCTTCTCGCTGGTCATATGTATGCGAAGGTTTCGGGCTACATTCGTTTCATAATTGCACACCTCACACCTGAACGTAGGCTTAGGTTTCTGATTAATCATTGGACTGTTCATGGCTGGATGTTGGCTGCTTGTCGATCCCGGGCTCATGGCCGAAGACTGTTTTGGATGCTGGGACGGCGACGAAGCCTGGTGCCTTTGCATCTCATTACCGGCAACACCGCCGTTCTGTAACTCTTGCATGTTGTTAAGATGTTTATCGGATTGCATGTGTATGCTCAGGTTGCCTTTAGTAGTTGTAGAGTAGTTGCATACCTCGCAGCGATACGGCTTATAACCACACGTGTACGTTTCACCTCTAGCCAACCGCGGGTGCGGTTGTCCAGCGATACAATATACGCACGATGTCTCGGATTCGGGGTGTTTTTCTTTCATGTGTATTTCTAACGTCTCTTGATATTTGTAGTGCCAATTGCATTTCGGGCATTTAAGAGTCTTACACGAGTTTCTAGAGTGCATGCCGACCAGCGACCCACCAACGCCACCTAGCCTCGAGGAACTTAGAATGAGCTCACACCTGGCACAGTCCACTCCACTAGGCCTACCGTTCATGTGATCTGGACACACACCGATTGTAGTGCCGGTCATGAAGTTGGGCGGTGGTTGTGGATACGATAACGGAGCACTGCCCGATATGAGTTGCGGGCTGAGTGTGGTGCCCGGCGACGGGCTAGCTCCCGGCGATGCGCTATTGCTCCGGGCTGACGTGCCTGACGACACAGCCAACGCGGATATTGGACTCTTCCTGGTCAGGTCCATGATACAATCGTACATATTGGACCTGCCGCCAGTTGCAGATGCGGCGGCTTTATTACTACAATTATTGTTTTTACTTATACTAAACGAGTTAACATTACTTCTAGGACTACCAGATTGAGGTAGGGAGACGGACGTCTCAGGAACTGTATTGACACTCGGAGAAGAAGTGGGCGGCGTGGAGTTGCGCCTGTGCACCACCAGGCTTTCCGGGCAACCTTTCTGGTCGCCACCGCTGCCGCCACCGCCGTCGGAGGAGGAGGAACGATTACCGTCATTAATAAACGCATTAGGAACTTTGTGAGCGGCGTTCGGCGACGACGATGACGACTGGGACGGGGACGAGGTCCGAGTATGAGCTTTGTTTGCGGGCAGTGCCAACGGCTCGAGAAACGATACCAGCGGCTCCTTTTCCTTGCCCACGCATTGCACGATGGCTGACGCGTTCTTGTGACCAAGTATGTTGTACTCGTCTTCCTGAAGCGTAACGCCGTGTTCACCGGTGGCGTGTGCTACGAAAGACTTGGCGTACCCAAACGACAGTTTGCATATGAAGCACATGAGTATCGGCTTGACGGGCACCGTCGAACAGTCATTGGACAATGGCGGCGTTCGGTTGTCCGTCGCGCCCGCCTTGTCACGGACCGTATACACCCTGTAGCTGTGCATCACAGGCACTTCAGGAACTATCTTCTTGTCTTGGAACACCCTGTTGAGGGCCGCGGCAGCGGGTGCGCTGTTGGTCTGCTGCTGTTGTTGCTGCTCGTATAGGTCCCCATAATTGGCCCGGGACACGTAGAACGCGTTAGCGATCTGCGGGAATACCTCAGCTTGCGATAGGTTCACGCCCCGACCGTCTACAATACTTCCGGATCCAAGAAGCTCAGATGGAAGGTCTACGCCATCATCTTCGCTCAGCTCACTGTTATCCTCAATTATGTACGCCGACCCATCCGGGTTGTACACAATCTTGCCGTCGAACTTTTCCACGTCGCTGCTATTCGCCCACGACTCAGACTCAGCATCCGGTTTGCTAGCAACCGAGTCGAATTTACTGCCCGACGGTGGCGAAGTCAGGCGGCGCTCCTCGTCGTCCCGGCCGGCGATCACGCCCGTCACCGGTGAGCTCGATTGCTCTTCTTCCGGGCTCATGTCGGCCACGACAACTGCTGCGGCGGTTGTGGCGTTGCTGCTAATCGCTGAGCTGTTTATCTCGGGCGGTGTGTCTGTTGTCCATCCGGCGGCACGGTCCACTAAGCCTCCACCTGTTGGCGAGGACGATTGTACTGGTATCGGTGACGGCATTTCTGGTTATCAATCATCACCAATGTATTCGCACCACTGCCTTGACATACCCCGCGTACACCACAATCTATTACAAAACAAAAAAACAAACACAAACCGTAAGTAACGTTTTTTGGAGAGGTAACAATTTTTGTTGAAAACCGAATAAAATAAATATAAATCAATTAAGACGCGCGGGGTCAAACATCATCATCGTATTATTATTACAAATGGCAGCTATAGATAACACTACTAGTAATGTTAGATTTATATATAATACACTTATATACATGATATTACCTACATGCATTTTATTAAGTATTTTTTTAACTAGATTTTTAAGTCGACGATCTCGGCCACGCCTCCTCGATATGCGTATATTTCGCACTATATTATACAAAAAACCGGTAGCAAGAAAACAGGTACTTTATTACATTTTTTCTGTTCTTATCCATTATCATTATTCCTATTATTTTATATAATATACTTAAGCGTATTATATAGTCTCTGTCTATAGAAGGTACACAATTCCGACGAAACGAAAAAAAAAATGTAAAAAAACTCGATACGTGTCCGTCTTAATTCGCGTTCGTCCGTCGTCCATGAAGAAAAAGGTGATGTACAGCTGTTGTCGCGGTATGTGACACTAACGCTTCCATTGTTCGGAAACCGCCACAGCTAATCAAGCCCGTCCAAATATACATTTTTATACTCGGCGAATCGTTAGTTAATATTTCTCAGCTATTTTTATTTAGCCCCGCATTTATATATGCATGGTGTATACTTATACCAGTTTCGCGTTCGCCGCACACAACCGGTCCGCGAAATGTATAATTCATTCCGTTCACGAATTCGGATAAAAACAATGCTCTTTTGTGTTTTGCAACAACATTAACATAATTCCCGAACGAAGAATATAATCATATAATAGGTATTAGGTACGTGTGCACGCAACGACGTCTTCTTTATTTTTTATTTGTATTTCGTTTTTTACAGAAAACTATTTAATTCATTTTATATTATATTTTGTATATTCCTAATTACTTATAGAGAGAAAAATATTTTTAAACGTAGCAAATAATAACCATTAAGCAGAAAAACGCCCGCCGATGTGGGACAAAGGAAACGACAACGACGGCGCACAGGAAACAGTCGATTTCCTACGCTGAGGACTAACTTCGCGCGCCCAAACATCCAGGTCGACATTTCCGACGTTTTGACGCGGCCGTTTATATGAGTTCGCGATATATCTATATAGAACACATAATACTCTTTGAAAAAACAACCACCTTCGGATGCGAGTGACGCAGAGGTCTTTTCGGGGGTTAATTGTTGGCGCCAAAACACCGCCTACCAGGGACAAATTAGAGGATAATTACTGACGGCGGCGACGGTCGACCATCGGTACAAGGTAATAATTACACATCGAAATAATAATATATATATATATATTATAGGCGTATCTACGGCGATTAAAGACGCCGAGAAGTCCGAGCGAGGAGTTTGAAGAGGCAGCGAACGCGGCTTCGGGACATTACATACAATTTTTTTTTTTTACTAATCACACAAAACACACGACTTAGGCAAAAGCGGTAATTTAGACGGTATATGAATACATGGTAAGTAGATATTAAATATAAATATACATGTACCTAACGTTAATAATAATAATAGTAATATGAATTTATATGTACCCATACGTGGCGGTTTTATACAAGTCATTTGTCAATATTTTAATTAATCGAACGAAACAGAACACGTGGCCGCGAGGGATCGAAGAGTTAGCAAATATAGTCGAAATACAATACGAGCGGAAAACGGCTCTTGTATCTAACAAAAGATATCGTGTATTCGCGAGCCCTTCCTCCGATTTCCCATTGGCGCCGCCATTTAGCGGGAGGAGGAAAAGTTCGCTCGACGCCGAGAGCCTGCGCGTGTTCATTTGCACACAGATGACCGTCGCAGAGACGGCGTTTCCAGTGGAAACCGATGTAGTAATTTACACCGAACGCCCGCCTGACACACGAGACGTCGCGACGTGTTAAACAAAACATTTCTCGGACAGACTATTTTTACTGTCCGCAATATTATACACGGATATATCTATACTATTTATGAAAGTATATACATTTAACGGTTTTTGTTAGATTATTCTCACCTCGATCGAGGCATAAATAACGTGATGTAAAAAGCCCGAAAATATGGTGTACTTACGCGCATTTTCAGATACTTGGCTAATGTATCTATGTGCGAATATGACGAAACATAAAAAACATCATCAAAACGCGTTACATAATACAACGGACACACGCATTAAAGTTTATATCGGCGATTTTACATCATTAATTATTATAAAATAATAGCATTTACGTTTTTAATTACTTTGTTTATATCTATTTTAATTAATGTATTTTTTGAACACACTATAATAAATGACGTAGAACGCATTTATCGAATAGAGGTACCTAATAATAACGCAATAAATTTATTTTTTATTTTATTTTTTTTTACGGTGGTACGAGATCACGACGTTACAGAATCATTATATTTTCGCAGTCCCCGTAAAGACATTTTTAGTTCAATAACGAAGTTATTAATGTAATTAATAGAAACGAGCTAGTGCAAGGATCATATTTGTTCGTAATCAGTTATTATTTTAATATTAAATGTGATAAATTTCATGAACGAACGTAGAAAGTTAATTATTATTATAATTATGACTATTCGTTTTGTTTATGATTTCCATCGGTTTGTTGTAATTTAATTGGCAATAATACATAATAAATATTAAAGACAAATATAGTTTTTTTTAACACAGTTCATAATATAATATAAGCGGGTCTACACACGCGCTAACTAAGTTTTATCTATGAATATTTGTGAACGATTATTTTGTTTTTAATTATTATTCTTGTAAATAATACTCGTAATAGTAATATATTTTATCTAATGTATTTTTATAGGATTATTTCATTTAAGATAGTTTTTACCGCTTTTTTGTTACCCATACGCAGCATATACTCTCGCATACGCCGCAATGAAGACGATATATATATTTTTTTTAATACACATTATAATAATAAGAAGAAACACACCTGTTCAAATGATAAATCACGCTTCCCGAGAGCGCGCGCGCGCACACTCAAGCTCTCTTGAGCGTTAATTACGTATGCATGCGGCCTCCGGGTACCCGGCATACCTATATAACAAATATTTTTCGTTTTCGTTTTTTTACCCAGTATTAATTAGTAAACATCCCCCGGAGCTGAGTTTTTCGAAGAACAAAAAAATTCGTTCGAGATTTCGTCGACGATCACTTGAAAACCCGTAAATTTATTACCCATGCATACCTATTACAAATATCCGACTTACCTATGAATATACTTCTACATAATATGATATATATGTATGCAAGTACTAATACAGTACAATACGTACGCCGAGCTACGGCGGTTTTCGCGTTTTCTCCCGTCGGCGACACGACGATAATATAATTGCTGTTTTCCTATTTATCATCCGACCAGAACAAGACTACTACCAGCTAACGAAAAAAAAAAATGAAATAGAATAAAACACCGGCACATAATAATAACCACCACCCGCCCTCGCACCAGCCCGGCGACACCGGCCATCTTGAATTCCAAATGAGGTCCGTCAAACGCGCGCACAACATACACACATATTATATTATAAATATATATATATATATATATAAATGTGTGTATCCATAGGTACACACAACAAACGACACACGCACACGGACGCGTACAATCGTCATTGTTCTCGGGACCAGACGTCTCGGTTGAAAACAAAACGCTCGGTAGAGGCCGAATTTGAATCTTGCAAAAACACAGAGAGGAAGAACGAAAAATCGCCCGGACGTGCGAGAAGTAGAAACAAAATTAGTACACCGACTAATCTGTGCATACGTGTACATCCATGTTATCAGTATATATATATATCATTATGTGTGTATTAACAGTCGTCTACAATCAAATTCGAACAATATATTATAATATAATTTATGCATCCAATCTGATAATAATTATTATCGATAAGCCAGGAACACGGCCTTCACGCGAAACAAACGCCTACCTACCTATATAATAATATAATAGTATTATAAACCTACTCGAGAATTCTGCAATAATAATAAGCTGTATTCGAACACGTTTTGTATATACGTAATTATAATTAGTACGCGCAATAATTATTATTTACCCATGTATCCGTCATCAATATATTATTATTTTAACATTATACTAATAGCAATGATTAAGGGGTAGAATGTATATATGATTTTTACACAACATTTTCTTTCTTTTAATCGTGCAAATTGCCAACAAAATCATAGATCAGTTTGGTTTATAGTAGTTATATCTACTACTTAGATACATTTCATTTTGCACATTTTTTGTTATTTTCATAGCTATTAATATACTTTATTATATTTTACAATATTAAAGATTATTTCATGGTTAAAATTAAATTTTAGATAACTCTTTTTAAATGTTTAAAAAATAAAAATGTTTTATATTTATGCATTTATCGCATACATGTACTCGTTCACGATACAAACGTATCATACAAGATTTTACAGACATACGTGTAGGCAATACCCTTATTCTAAGTAAACGCAAGTGTCTCAACTGAAATTCATAAAAACGAAGCAAGTTTATATTTTCTATAAATGATCTGTCAAATACATTAAGTATATTTTGAAAGAACGATGAAAAATTAATATTTAATGCATTTTATAATATCTTATATTATACTTGTCTTATATTTATTTGTTGTAAGGGCATACAATGATATTATTTCGGCATAATATATCTGCATCATTCTCTTAGAGTTCTTAAGGTCATAAGCATCCTAACTATAATAATGACTAACGATACAGTTAGAACGAACCCTCTTCGAATATTATTATCAGAAGAAATTAATAAATATACACAATAGTATAGGTATGTACAACTATAATACGAGTGTGCACCAACCACATATTATCATTGTGCCGTTTATAGTATTATATTACGATATACATCATGACGACGTCAAAATATACGCTCGTTTTGTGCATATAAGTGTAATGGACGAGCTGTCGACGAGAGTGGCTGTTACAGCGGCGGCAACATAGAAGATGAAAATGGTACGATTTTCTAAGAAAAAAAAATTTAAAAACGCTACTGGAATATAAAATCATCGGGTATCCTAATCGCGGATAACGCGGAATAGGTGTACTACATATACAAAAATAATATGAATATATGACGTATACGTGCGTACACACAAACCAGATAATAAAACACGACGAGATTTCGAGGCGATAACATTGTCTCTGACCCGGCAACCCGCTGCGGGGGGGAAACGTGGTGGTCACCGAAAATATAAAAAAAAAACCAGTAATTCTCGTTATTCAGTGAGAGGAGACGACCGTCCGCCGACGAATACGACTACGACGATAACCGATATATTATACAGGTATATGTTATTAATATAATATAATATAACATTATATATGTGTGCATATACATTATTTTTTTTTAATTCTTCCCCACGCATGTCTATTAATTATATTCGGTTCTCTCGCACGGATTCGTTAATTATTCATGGTCCTTGGGACCACGGTGGACGCAGACTTGGAGAAAAAAAAATACCCAAAGCAAAGAAACCGACGATGAGTGGAACGTTATTTTTTTATTTATACAACCGTTTATTTTTTCGATAATGTTGTAAATGAAATAAAAAAATAGAAACTAAAATAAAACAAACAAACAGTTCGATGGCTCGCGCCAAGTTCAGGTGAAGAGGGGAGGTGCCGTAAAATGTCGAAAATCGCGCGTAGGATACCACAATAAAATTGTTGTTTTTTATACAGCACGCGTTCGAGTACACATTTGACCGTGTGCGATATCAGCGATAAAAGACAAGTATATATTATACAATATAGGTAAAATAATTACAATGCACGGTATATTATAGAGGTAGGCAGTAGGTATACGTGTATGCAAGCGTCAAAATGGGAAAAGAATGTCGTAAAAACCAAAAGTACTTTAATAGTATACAACAACATAACAGCCGTCCGCACACGGTCAAGAGTTATTATTATTATTTATAATTACCCTCAGGACATTTTTCATATACATATATGTTTTTTTCGACCGGTACTATAATATATCATATTATTGCTTCAACTAAAATCGATTTGCACCGAAAAAACCGGAATGCGCTGCAAGAGCCCTAGCCGCGGCGCACCGACTGGTTCGATTGTCCAGAAACGATTTTCCCTATTGTAAGTTTTTAATTGCGTTTAATTAATTAAAAAACATTCGTGAGTCCAATTAATCATATTATTATACATTACTATAGTTTTAGTTAGTCCGCCGGCCGCTGCGCGTATATAGTAATTACCGCGGTTTTGTTCCCGGAGCGATAAACAACACGACAGGCGAATAAAATATAATATTCGACATAAATAATTTCAAAGCTGTTTGGAACCCATATTTTTCCTT
Organism: Melanaphis sacchari; assembly: GCF_002803265.2. NCBI lineage: Eukaryota > Metazoa > Arthropoda > Insecta > Hemiptera > Aphididae > Melanaphis > Melanaphis sacchari. The sequence continues at coordinate 5,638,577 of NW_020270469.1, read as the reverse complement.
CATTAATTAACACACGTTTTAATAAATATATATATATATTTATTTATACAAACGTTTATTTATACACACACAAACGAGTATATTTTATTATTATTTTTTATATATATTTATAATTTTTTTAACACAGTAATTATACTTTATTACTCATTAGTCATTACCGAGAACCGTTTGTGTGCGCTTTTATTTATAAGGAATTAATAAAGATTAAAACGCGAGGCTCGTGTGTTGCGCAATTATTTTTATTGCATGACGTGGTTTGTACGTAGCGCCTGCTTATAGCTTCGAAATGGCCAAAACATGCACATTAATCCCGTTTCGAAAGTATAATTAATAATAATATATTATATACAATATACATGTAGGATTCGTTTAACATGAAAAAAAAATACCAAACATGTCATTGTCATAAGTTGAGTAAAATTTCATTTATTATAATATTATGATATATACATATTATCTACTATGTCACGTGCCCGATAAATTTACATAAGCGCGGTGTTCCCCCCCGATGCAGCAATCCACGTGCGCGCGGGGCCCAGCGTCAATATATGCATTATATGGTACCACGAAGCGCGGGGATAGACTTCGAATTTTTGTCTCATTTGAATTTCTAGTGAAACTGGTTCGGCACAAGCGTCTCGTCCACGGGGAGACAATATTATAATATGCAAAGTAGCGGGAGACAAATATATATATGGTATTATTACTACTGTCGTAACAGCGGGTAATAATATAATAATAAAAAACAAACATATTGACTAACCATAATAAGAGGTACAAGGTTGAAAAAAAAATAGAAAAAACTTTATTAATTAATAATAGGTATATACGCCGTAATATGTAACAATAACTTAATTAAAAATAAAAACAAATAAAACATAAACTTCCGGCGCACAAAAAATTTCTGATTTATCTGCCGACCTATACACCTCCGCACGGAGGATTGCAGATAACGCGCGTAAATTATTATTGCGCGTGAGTGCTTTTAGATATTATGTCACGAGCACGTGGTGACACAAACTCTTTGTTTTCGTTCATTCGTAGGTACATATGTTATGTACACTCACTCAACACACAATACCGTGGACTTTTAACCGATCGAAAAACTACGCGCCTAATTACCTTTCGTACTATTGATACGCATGTATAACATAGTCAGCTGCACATGCATCTCAGCAGTAAGCTCGGTGTTCGTATCGATTGTATAGATATGTTATTTAGGTACACGAAAATTATACAAAAAGTATCAATAATAATAAGTTATTAACCAACGAAATTTTTAAAATATATTATTTTCACAGAATTGGCCCAAGTCAAAGTTTGGTAGAAAACCTATAACTAATACATACGCAACAAAAAAATACGCGAAAAATCCTTTACAAACTATACATTTACGCTGTTCATCGCGCCTATCTATTATGAATTTAGATTGGAAAACATTAATTATAAAATAAATCGCGTCGTTAAAAATACCTCTAAACATGTCGTTTGGACATCCAAAATGATAATTCTGCTATCCTCTGAGTAAAAAAATCAAGAGACGACAGAATATGATATAATCACTGCCCGTCGAATCAACTATTACACGCACTTATACACTTGTTGTAAGCCGACATTAATTATTTAATCGAAACTGCAAATGTAGCGACGGTGACGAACTAATTAATTACGGACCGGGACGAACGCACACGATAACGGCTAGACGGATTAACGAATATTTAATAACATTTACCGTCAGACTGACGGTATGAAAAATATTATAATTTATAATACAAAAAACACACGTTTAGCATAAGAAAAAAAAAAAAAATTATAAAACACAAATATTATGCACGCGATAGTAATTGATATTAAACTTACGAATATTAATTAACTATCTAAACATTATTATATACAACGGTCGACCGAAACGGAAAATAATTTTTAAAAAAATAATGCGTTCTAGTGTTTGAAATGGAAAATAAAAAAATCACTCGACACTGGCAGTACGTGAGGGCGCGCTCTGTGCCGGGAGACTGGTGAGCGACGTGCCGGTGCGCTCGGTTCGGTTCCCCTGCAATGGGCACGGAGGGCGGAGTCCCGACCGGTCCCCACCCATTCGCGCGCTCGGTGGTGGGGATATTTTGCATGCGGCACGTCAAACCGTCGCCGTCGTCGTGCGGGGCGGTAGCGTCGGCGGGTCGGAGGGGAGTGGGCTGCGGCGTCCTCCGAAGGGTGACGACGGAGACGACGGAGACCGAACGGGCCATCGGACTAGCCGAACGGCGACGGCGTCGGCGGAGGCGAGGGCGGGGAGGGGTGAGCGCGCTCCTCGGAAGGGTGTGCGCGACCGAAAACCGAAAGTAATTACGATCGCAGAAATGCGTAAAACGAAATACGAAAAAAATATTATGAGGAGAAAAAAAAAAATCGGAAGGGAAGAAACGACGAGAATACCGCGGCCCCCGGAGGCGGATAAAAACATATAATATTATAAAATAATAATATCGGATTCGCTAATCGTGCCTGAGGCGTCGGCGGTGAGTTTCTTTTTCGCTTCGCTTTTGATGATGTTGGCTGCACGTAAATTAATATTGTAATGTATACCAACGAGATGCGAATTATCGACTTCCTAAAATTACTATTAAAATTAAAAATTATTATTTCAATCTCGCACTGTCCCGTCCGGGTGCCGTGAAAAAAATCATTGGCGGCGACAGGACACAGAACCAGACGATATCCTTAATAATTGTCATTCATCATTCATTTACACGCGTTAACAGTGCAACTGGCCCACGAGTGTAGCCCGTTGTGCGCGCGTTCAGGCGGCGGACGACACTAGTTGACGGCGCGACCCAAAGATAGCACTGCCGGTTACACGCCGGTCACCTCTCTTTTACTCGCCCGCTGACGAACCGACGCGCGAAAACCGAAACATAAAAAATTATGATATTGAGGCGTCTTTATTGATCGTTCTCGATTTAGATCGTACAAAACGTATGGCTCTGCCGTGATTTAAAACTACAATAATTATTTCTCGAAAATCTAACACTTTCAAAAACACGAGTGCGCGACCAATATTGTTCAACAATTGTATTATATTGTCACCTCGCATAATAAATATCATATTTTATTCATGTACCTAAAATACGATGCACAATAAAATCCAAAAATCGATTAATATTGAAGGATCATATACAAAGAACGAATCCGAGACAGATTCAAAGAATTATCTCGGCGTTAATGCTTGGCGATAAATAATAGGTTAGGGCGGAAATGACTATTTGTACACTAAATATAAATATATATAGAACACCTTGCACGAATCCCGCCTGTACGCTTCTCTCGGTTATACTGTAACAACAAAAGAGTCATTGTCGATTTTAATGTTCCTCACTTCGGGACCTAAACGCTTTGGTTAAATGAAAATAATATCTTTTCACGGTACAATATGATTTTTAAGTAATACACAATAATATTAACAATGTATATAAATGTTGTTGAATAGTAAGAAAGAAATAAATACATACGACCGAATCCGTCGATAAGTCAACGTCACGTCAATGGTATTAAAAAGGATTTCGTTCGTCAAAGAATTATTACACGTTGCAGCAGCTCACACGTGCAGGTACCGTATACCGTCATCATATTATTATCGATCGTTTTTGACCACACACACAGGTAAAAACCGAATTTTGACATTTCTTTGGAAATCACATTGTCAACCCACACACGTTCATTTCAAATCGTCGCCTACAACAATAGACGGTATACCACCGCAGTGGTTTTTGAATATAACATTAGGCGGAATAACGATTCAATGATTTATCTAAAATATATGAATATATATATATAATATGCATATGTACTGTCATCGGTGTATTATAAATCACGCATAGGATACACGTTGTCAACCTACGAAAAATGTTCAAACGCCCTAAAATTGTTGTTTGGACACGTCTTTTCGTAATGACTATAACAGTCTAAAAGTTTGTTGGTCGATCGCAGATACAATAACACGATTTTTTATGCGTCGGTTCGAATCATCAATGAAATATAAATTCAAATAAAGTATTATGTATTATATTGTATACACGCAAGTAAATGCAACTGAGATATACCTCATAGAACTGAAATCTGGCTACCGCACATGCAAATGGCGAAACGCGTGTGGCTATATGTAATATGTAAACGCGTCATATAATACATTAATATATATATACGTATATTGTTGTAGGTTGTAGGTTCTCGGTTTACGAGCTGTTGGAGAAATAACTACATACATCGCCTCCACGGTTTTGCGGTGTGCGGAAACCAAGTGCGACGGACTTTTACAAAGTGCGTATAAAACCAACAAAAAACATACACACACACACACATTAACATTACACAAATACACCCTTTTCCGGTTTTCCGGTTTGTGTGTACAAGCGCACAGCTATTTGTGAGCGATAGTGTGTGTATTCGTACCACTACGGCGTTTTTCAATGGGATGACCGCCGGCCGCGAAGGCAGATGAATGGAAGTCCGCAGGGACTCAAGCCCCTGATGACGTCACCTGTGACTAGGTCAAGGGCTAGACCACCAAACATATACACACGCGATCACGCGCCCGCGCACACGAACAGGCGTCTATACTATATTGTACATGGTCAACTCGCAAATAATCGTCGTAGTGACCATATTCAAAGTCGTCGTCGTTAATAAGTCGTTTGTAAGATTACATCGTTTTTGTTTAGATCACATTAAATGACGCACTACCGTCATAACCATAGGAAAGACGAAACGCGACAGTCATATATAATTTTCTTTCGAGTCGATAAAATAATAAATATATATATATATAAATATACACACACATTAATTAAGCGACGGCTGGCCGTTATTAATATTGACCCGAGTCCAGCCATTATTTTTCATTTCCTAACCCAACACCGCCCCCTCTTGTCTCACTCCGACCATCCTCCCCATCGACACGCACACGCGAGCAAGCGCAAATATAACACACACGCATCCCAAGACTGAGTTGCAGCAGTTTACGCGATGGTTTACGTATACTGCGCGAGGTTTATTCCTTTTTTTTTCTTATTTTCCTTTTCTCCGTCTTCCCCCTCCCTCACTTCTCCGATCATCGTCGTACCCCGTCCGGTTCTTTGCCGAGGTCTTCAACAATTAGATAAATTGGATGCTTACGTTTCGGGTCCCGGGCATATCTCAGAGTCGCCATTCGCCTCTCCCTCTCTCCGCGCGCACCAGCCACTGCACACATACCACGGGTTTTTCCATTAATTAAAAGCCTAAACCGAGTGGGGAAAAACTTGGCTCCTCACCACCGCCGTCATCCCAAGTCCACCGTCCGTCATATATATACATACGTATATACGAATAACACACACTCATGCAAAGGCGGGCGGTCAGGCGGTGGCGGCGGCGTTGCCAGAATGAACGCGCAAAAGCTCATTAAAGACCGCGTCGTTTGTCCGGCCGGCGCCTGGTGCCCCGGCGATTTAACCGCCCGCCCGCTTGCCCACCCGCCAATCCGCCCGTCGTCAATGCCGCCGCTAACACGCTCGCCCCGCAGCCTACCCTACCACCGATCATACGCTCTTATATATATAAGCGACGACGTGAGCACTGCGTGCATGAGAAGCACAGACGCGCGGTGGGTTTAATTGACCGCCCGTTGTTTTTGCCCGGACGCCCGCAGAAATTAAAAACGACCATATACCAGAGAAACTTGCAATGTACGAGTGTGCATGTGTGCGAGAGAAAACTGCCGCGCCGGTCGATGGTTTTTCCGGAATTTTCGCACCAACGCGCGCTTATAGGTCGTATATAAGTAACGACTTCGGTACGAGCGTACACACACAAATGTACATAAATACAGTCGTGCGGTTGTAGTATTACTGTATTAATGGTGTGTGTATGTATATATATATAAATATATATAAAGCAACAGCGGCAGTATTAGTAACAGTAGTAGTATAGTCGTAGAATAGTGTTGTGGCCGTGTGTCGTAGTAAATAGCGGAAAATCCTATCGTACAATGTTTCCTATTTGCACTGCGTGTTTATAAGAAGAAAAAAATAAACCGTCTAGCCAATTTATACGTTCACACTTACATTCTCGCACATGTAAGCTTGGAAAACCCTTTCGCAGACGTAGCTCTAGAATACTATATACCTACCCTTTATGCGTAACGGATTAGACACTAGGTATACGTATAAAAATCATACAGGTAAATAATGAGTGAATCACGATAACTTTTAAGAATCGACAAACTTTTAAAAACTATAACGAAAACAAATAGCTATTTTTTGTATTCTTTAAATCCACCGAAACACCACAAATTCAATACACGTTACTACTATATTATTATTATATTATGTCACATGTGCACTAAAGTGCAATCACGTCTGACGAGGGGAAGCAACAAAGCCCCTTTTTCTGTCTTGTTAAATAACGCAGCTTTTAAGTCACGAAATTATAAGGACGGAAAATATGGAAATTTAATTAATTCATTCTTGATGGTAAACTGTTGCTGCGTTAATTGTGCTTGTAAAACCGCGTGCGCAATTTAATACCACTTGATACCCAGAGGGGGAAAACTGTCGTACCGTTGGAAATTCGTGTTTATTATAGCAATTAAAAACCGATGTAAACAACAACGATGAAAAAGTTTAATGTAATAAAAAAAATTAGTTTAGTATTTTTACACCGAATAATAATAATGATAATAAAAAAAAAGCACTGTTAACATCTTAAACAGGGAAAGTATTTTGCAATGGGGGAGATTTTTTTTTTTTTTAATGACCATTTTGATTTTATTCAACGATTAATTAGTGGTATTTTATGTTTAACAATTGTGTAAAAAAGAATTAATTTCAACCTAAGAGGGGAGCATTTTTTTCCGAAATAAACATAAATAGGCATAAAAAAAGATTATTAAAAAAATGAGCTTTCAAACATGAAATTTTTTTGACCTTCGATTTGTGTATAAACAAATCCTTCTGAACCCTTCTTGTCCGTTTCAACAGAGCAAATGCCGGGGATGAGAAATCGGGTAATACATTTTTTCATTAAGCCCAATATTTTCGTAGGGTTGCATTCCTAAATATATTAAATATTATCGAGAAAGGACGTCTTTAGGGGGAAATCTTCTCTATACCCATCTCTACCTTATTCTATCGTCCTTCTTCGGTATAATTGAAGGATCGGAGCAATATGGTCCGGAAGAAAATTGAAATGAGTTTATGGAGACTTTGTGCTATTATTATTATTATTCAATATTGAGAAAAATTCCACTGCTAGTTGCTGGTCAATAACAAATAGCTTAAATCGATTGAAAACAAGTTATTACGTTTACGTTGTTAAAAATATATTTTGATTTAAATACTTTAACTTAATTCCAATACTAAAATTATATTCGAACTAAAACATCTTTGCCATTTTTTTACCACATACTTGGAAATAATATGCAGAACACTAAAAAACCTGTTTTACCGCAAGTATATTTCACATTTTAAATATTTTATAGAATAAGCGCACTTGTAGATACAGCCAAACAATATATAACACTGTATTTTATTAGTAAATTTATAAAACCATAAACTTGAAAATGAGTTGAAATAAAAAAAAAAAAATGTAAAGAATACATAGACATTTCAAAAATAAATGAAAACATTTTTTATGAGTTCACTAAATTTTTTTTTTTTTAACAGTAAAAACAAGCATTATTTTGTACGTACCTACATGTATAATATAATATAATGAATTTTTTTCATAAAAATTAATAACGAGAAATTTTGTTGCTAACAACGTTACACGCCGTGTAAGTGAAACGCATACGGGAAACAATTTGTAAGCAAAATCATAATAATGTGGGCAAAGAAATGAGCTATAATTCTTTGGCCGGCTGCCGGACGCGTCAAAACGTAAGTGGGCACTTGACATCCGTCAGCAGTCGGCCACCAACTATCCTCCTTTGATTTTCATTACCAGACACAATAACGACAGGTTAGGCAGTGGAACAAATCGTTGAAATAATATTCCACCTGCGAATTTTGCCGGACAGATATGCTTAATGAAATATATAATGAATGGAAGAATTATATATAGGTATATATATATATAATTATAAAATAATCGACTACTATACAAAAAGAAGAAGCATCTAATTTTCATATTCCCACAAATGACGGTAACGGTGGCGACGGCGGCAACAACGCTATCGAAATGACAACTTAAAGTGTCGGTTTTAATCACCTTCGCGGGGCCCCGACGGGGTTAATTGAACCGGAGAAGAAACACAAGACCCGCGTTGTCATTGAGGTTATAAATTACGCACGATGCGAAATCAGATAGGTATTGATGAGTCGCCCACGCTAGTACCTAATGGCCCGATCAATCATATAATTAATTAAGCCCCTTTTGTCCGAGCAGCCGGAGAGAATGATAAAAAATAAATACGAAAGAAAGAAATAACAGAAAAACACACACCGTCCTACTGTTAATTAAAAATCATTCCAATACCATTTATAATTTATAAACACGATTTTCGGTTCTCTTCTACTCTCTTTCTCTCTTTCACTCGGCTCCAATGTATCTGTTCCTCTCACTCGTAATCTTTCTCTCTTACTCTCTCTTTTTCTCTCTCTGTTTCTTAATTCACTCGATACAACCATGCTGACATTTTTGCACCTTTATACACACAGACAGACACCATACTGCAGACACACACGTGTGGCTGGCGGGGCAATTAACACGGATGACATTAAAACGAAAAAAAAAATGCAGGCAAACGGGTTTCGGTGTTGGTAATAAAAGACAAAGTGGAGAATGAAGAAATGCGCGCGCGTGTGCGTGTGTGTGTGTGAACACGGAGATAATATTTTGTCTGCGACTCGTAAAAACCGGCGCGGGCTCAAAGAAACAAGGCGGTGGTGGTATTCGGAAAACGCGTCTAAAAATTATCCTCAAAAGACCTGTCAAGTGCTAATAATTAAAAATAATAATAATAATAATAATAATAAATTTACATTAAAGCAAAACACACGCCGGCGAATTCGTCGTCGTGACGTTTTCTATTTACGCGCGCACGCGTCCAATCTGCCGCATTCGATTACACAAACCACTTAGCGTTTGTGAATCATTATTATTATTATTATTATTATTTCATATATAAGTGAGTACCACTATAAAGTATATCGTAGGTATAATAATATATATTAAAATATTATTATTGATAATAATAACAAAATCCTCCTCGAGTTTGCCACTATTATTGCGACAGCGCACAACATAAGTGTAGCTGTAGATACACCTAAATCTAATATAATAAAATACGCATATGAGCTAGAGCGCCGCTTTTTAAGTACGGACGCACCGGGCCACAAAAACCGGACGGGAGCATATAAAGGAAGAATGAAAACGGTTTAATAATTCAACGTTCGTCTAATGGGGCGACGGTGAGTAGCGGGAGGGCATTAATAAAATACGTACGTCTTGAAAATAGTAGCCGCGGATGTGACGGGTTCGCGGATGTTCGAAGCACTGAGGTGGGGGATGATATGGTGAAAGGGGATAGATGGTTAGCAGGGGCGCGACGGGGAAAAGTTTTAATGGAAATGGGCACCCATACATATACATTAGTCTGAATGCGGGAAACTGAAAGAACACGTAATAATGAAAAACGGGAGCGGAGAAACTTAACATGTATGAAAAAGACAAAAAAAAAAGGGAGAAAAAGAAGGAAAAGACGGTAGAGTGGGAGAAAAAAGGGAGATTTCCATAAGAATAAGTAGACGTCGGGAAAAGGCATACCTTCTTGTTCGCATATATACCTACATTATATACATATATATATATATATATATGTATGTATGTATAATATTTTTTTTTTATTATTTCTTATATGAGAACAGTTTTATAGGAAGAATTCCCATACATACAGTACGCATATACGAATAAGATGAAGAAAAAGTCCAAGAAGAGCGAAGGTGGGGTGGCATATGTTCTCCGAAAAAGCTCCGTGCGATCGACAGACGAGGCCCTGCAAATACGGCTTTGGCGATACGTTTTTATTTCTTCGGCGTACAACATTTCTCAGTATAAATAAATAAAACGGCCCAAGTGTAGAGTAAAATAAAAATATATATACATATTATATATTTCCCATTGGATGCTAAAACGTGCACAAATCTTGAAAAATTGATTACTTAAACAGCTCGAATGTATACGTAGTATACTAGTATCAGGTATAAGTACACGGCGGTGGCGGCGACGGTCCGAAAGACAGATGCGATAAATCTATCCTAATAAATCTTTTGATTTATCTTTTTTTTCCGATAAAGGTAAAAATATTCGAAATTCAAACGGTTTTTGATTTCAAAGCAATTTCGTGTAGTTTATGACAATCTTATACCTACAAACGTTCATATGCAGCAATCGTTTATGCACGCACATTCTTCTACCTTATATATCTTTGTCCTTATTCACTTTGGAACTTTTTTAACGGTCGCGTGTCAAATGAATAAGAACGGGCGAATGAAGTACACGGATCCCGTTGAATAATAAAGAGTAACGAATTATTATATTAAATATTGAACGACTCCACGACGAATATAATAATATTGATAGACGTGTAATTTGTGCGCGTCCGAACAAACGGATTAAAACGGATTCCAAAGGGATTTTAAATATTTGTATTCAAATTATTGTCTCATGACGTATACAAGACCATTTTATTATACTATAGGTAAGCGCGGGTGGATACAGTGTACTCAATAGAAAATATATCGATCGACAACCAAACATGGAAGTTTGGAAATCAAGAAAAACCAACAATTTTGGGTGTTAGTATTTTATTGTTACCTGCTGCAGTGGCGACCGTATTATATTGTATTAAAGTACAAACGTCGGCGGTTTGAATCAATGTATGGTTTGAAGTTATTGAAGCAAGTATTTCATGCATTTTACGCACGCTGTGGGGTTAAGACTTCACGGTGCCGTTCAATAGGATTGAAATAAGGTAATGGCGTCTACAAAATAGGTTATATGCACAAGAATAATATACAAGGGGAAACAATATATATATATTATATATATATATATAATTCCGTAAGCCGAAATCCATTATTTAAGATTTATCAGACGGGAAAAAAATAAAAAAAATACGCACGGCCAAAGAAGTGTAGATTTAGTGGCGCGTCACATATATATTATACATAAAAGCGATGGCCATCGCATTGTTGTCATTTACGTACCTGTGTCCGGTTAATTGAGAACAATACGAGCCTTTTAAAGACAGTTGACACGTCGCCGAATGAACACACACATAACGTCAACCCCGTTGGGGGCGCCATTAATTTATTATTTTTGACTATTTACCAACTCTCACACTCTCTTCCCACCCCCCACTGTATTTCTTTCTGCGTCCATCCAAAAACCGTCACATTAGTATTATTGCACGTAAATGTACGCACACCGTACACACCCACTAAAAGATAATCTCATAATGCGCGGAGTCGGCAACCGTCGAGGACGTGGGCGTTGTCGTCGGTCGGTCCGGATTGTATATATATATATAATGTCAAAGCAATAATTAACAGTTTTTTCTTTCTTTTCTACACACACACACACACATACACACATACATAAAAGTACACTAATGGCGTTGGTGTTAGTATGTATAATAATGTGTAGTCGTCGCTAATTTGAAATCAATGTATTTTTGCGCGAACAGAGTCCAAGATGTTCCGCGGTGGGGGAGGAGGTCGCACACGGAGAAATCTTGTTTTGATATAAAATAGGTATCCGTGAAAGCCGAGACGCGTACGCACGCAACACAAACCGGGATTACCGTGTGTGAAGAAGCGAGAAAGAGACGGAAACTGTGCAGCAGAGAAAGAGACAAAAACACGGTTTCTCGTATATAACGTACAAGCACCTTATATACATTCTAATTTTTTTTTTTTATTATTATGTATATACATTTTTTCTTTCTTTAGATTCCACCTCCCTACCGCGGTCGTCTTCCGTTGTACTTTATGGGCCGGTTATAAAATAAACGCATTAATAGAATACTTAATTTCGGTCACTCCGTTTACGGCGGGTCGTCGACGGTTGGAACTGCAATCGCGGTGGCCTAGTGTAACGATAAACAACAACTGCGAGGCATGGTTTTGTCATAACACTCGTAATATACTACAAATTCTCAACTTATACACACGAACCGAACACGACTGTTTTCGCGACGATGAGACGAGAATGGAGGAAAACGGATTCTGAGTCATCTGCACGATAAAAAAGTATAACGTAAAACCATAATCGAACATAACAACAATAATGTTAATATCTATAATTTATACATACACCCGATTGTGTACAACACACCGTTTAACATTTTTACTTTTTAACGACGTTTCCATCGGTATCAATGTATACGTACCAATTATACAACATCGTTTACGATGAGTGCGGCATTTGTACTGAGTAAACTAAAAAAAAAACCAACCTCGTTCACACGATTTGTTCTTTTATGATTATCGCGATATACAAAACATATAGCAATAGTACCGGTGATATTATTACCGTAGAACGCCGCGTTAACAACAAACGAGTAAACTCGGTGCCCGGGATTCGGCTTTTTAATCGTGAATGCAGACTCGTTAAAGTGAAAAAATAATAATAATAGTAATAATAATAATGATAATAAATAAACGTGTCGGTGCTATATTTAAAAAGATTTTTTGGCCTCAGCAACCGGGCTCACGCGTTAATTAGCCGGGGACGTTTTCTTAGCGCGCGCGTTGTGTTGTTTAATGAACTCGCCGCAGCGGTTGGTTTTCTAATGAAATATGCGAATTAATTAAAAACCGTATAGGAGACAACGGGGCCAATAAAATAAATACATGTGCGTGCATGCAGGGGACAAGTATGTCAAAGAAACGGTCATTAATTTGAATTAAAATAAATAGAAAAAACCGAAATAGCGTGGGTTCTACAATGTTTTATAAGTATAAATATATATATATATTTATTTATTTATTTAAATATCGCACACAGTGACTGCAATGGAATTCAGTGTCGGGGCCCAACCCAAAGAGTGTTTTATTATTATTATTATTATTATTATTTATAAGGATTCGGAGAAGTTTGAAGGAACGCCAAATGAGTTAATAAAATATAATTTACTCTTATTATTACGATTGTTGTTCGTGTATACACACATATGTGATATTAATTTATTTAAATGTGCATATATTTATGTGTGCGCTAAGAGATTATACATATGTATATATATATTTTGTGAGTGTTTAATTGTTATTGCTGAACACACCAGAAATAAAACTGGTCTCGGGAAACGACCGAAACGATGATTTATTCGCATAATGTCTTTGTCGAGCAAGATGTCTCCTTTCACCCTCTGGTATACACTCATCTCCACACTCTCTCACCCCCCTCGACCCAACATACAGATACATCTATTTCTCTCCCACACATACACACGCGTATGCGCGCGCTCATGTTCGGTTGGCAAACGTTGGTGGTATGTATTTAATCTGCTTCTGATGCTCTCAACTGCTTCTAACGTCGGATCATATAGAAGGAGACTATAGATTATAACATTATATTATAATTGCCGTTTGTTTCTCGCTATATATTGTGCCACAATGAATTATTTTTGAAACACTAAAATCAGAATACCGCCGACACACCGACTAATCATCCGTTTGCCGTAAACTTATACGCGACATGTTGTCGTCGCAGAGAAAAAAAAACGTGTAAACGAGATTTATAAAAAACAAAATCTATTTTTATTATTATTATTTCTTTTTCTTTTTTTTTTTATCCGATTTAATTTTGAGAGTGTCTGCAGTTATAATTGCAGCGGTCGGAATAAGAGACGTGTTTTATAAAAGATCAAATAAAAATGTGTTTGAATATCTTTTAAAATGCGTACCTACGCGCTTTAGTAGTACCAGCTATATATATAAAACAATTCGTTTTAAAAAAAACTCCCCGCAGTGGGGTGTACATTGTACATTAAAACTCAAAGACCAAGAACATTAAAGTGTTTAAGTAAGTTTGCCACGTCAATAATATTAATAATTAACATTACCATAGCTAGGTACATCAGCTATCGTCGATAGTCACACACACACATACAGGTATACAGGTGGTAGAAAATTTTAGGCAGTTCCACTATGCGTTTTTTTATCGCCATCCAATCGAACAATGATAATTATTACCTTGTGAAGATCTATGTCGATAAAAAAAAAAAAAAAAAATGAAACATATATCTATCTAACCACTACGATATAATATATACCTATGTGTGTACATAGGATATTTGTAGTGACGAAATTAATATTAAAAAAAATATGTTTTTGAACGATATAATGATGGTTAATAACTACTTTACGTGTTCTGCGGCAAAAAAATAATAATAATTGTAATAGTTAATTACTTTCGGATACGCATAGTTTTGTTAGCGTTTTTTTTTATTATTATTATTTTGGAATTAAAATAACTATTTTTATTATTATCATTACACTGTTACGATAATTATTATTTTTTTTTATCATTATATTACCTATTACTGCGTGCTATTGGAGAAAAAGCATAATGTAGTTTCCTGTGTGTTGGTGTGTATACAATATGTATGCCGGGGCAACGCGCAAAATATTATGGCTGCCGTGATAGCAATAGGGCACGTTATTACACTGTTGTCTCTGTAGTAATTCGAAGTGTATAATAATGGGAGGTGTGTGATTACAGGCAATTAAAGTAAAGGACGCCGCCCCCTCCCTTGCACGTCTCTCCGCACCCACACACAATTCCAATACCGGTTAATTAAACATTTTTCCTCTCTTTTATTTTTTTGTTTTTACCTAGGCAACGTAAAAATTACACTAAATACAAAAACACATAATGCGACGACACATGCTCACCGCCATAGATGGAAATTTGAAATAATAATAATAATAATAATAATAATATGTAATCGTACACACGGGCCGGGAATGTGATCGGACGGGGAAAAAAATAAACCGTCCATAATAATGGTAATCCATTATTAGATGAATACGTTTCGGTTTGACACGAATTCAGGGACATCGATAATTCACGTGGAAGAGAGGGCGTGTGTCTTGTGCGTATACAATGCGCACATAATACAACGTGATATTGGAAGAGTATTGGAGGAAAAAAAATATGTATTATTTCGTTTGTTTCCGTACAGGTAAAACCGGCGGCAAGGCGACCGCATCGAAACACGTCATCCAGATATACTGATGTATATTGTAGGATAGGTAGTACAATATCATACAGAGCGTTTCGAGTGGCGAATGTGGTAGAAGAAAACTCGCGACGCCCGCGGACTAATAATATTATAATTATTTATAGATAATACCTACGTATAATAATATTATCATAATGACAATAATTGGACCACCTACCGCATAACACGTTGCGAGTTCATAAGGACGGTTTACAATTCCGCGTGTCTTGTAACGTAAACGACGCTTGGGGGAGTTAATTTTTATTCAATCGTCCAAGTCATTAAATTTTAATAAATATTAAAATATAATATGCGTACACGCGCATGATAATATTATATATTATACATGCATGCAATATAGGTATGTTTGTAAGTTGCGTGCGTAATAAATGTCAACGTTTGCCAACTATTCGAATGCCATCACGGACTATAAAAATAACGCGGAGATCGGATAAATATTAATTTCTAAACTAGAACTATATTGAAAATTCAAAAACAAAACGGACACCACGCAGGGCGTATAATGTAATGGATATTAAATAGTCCTTACGCGGGAATATGCGTTAATAATTACAATAAAACCAATAAAACGTTATTCATTAACATTTTTACACCATTACAATGTTTAATATAAACGGTTATTGTCGAATATTTAGAAAAAACTCGTAAACTTTTCTCGCCGAACGCCGTACATGATACGTACGTATGTAAATGTACGTAATAACATAACATATTGGCTGACTGCACACGCTTTTTAATATATGTATGCACACACGTGTGTAGGGCAGAAGTAAAAACGCTGTATAAACACGCCAGTGATATTCATTAGGTTGTTTTGTTTCTTCAGATTGTATAATAAACGCAGTTTTATAGGTTTATATCGGAAAAATTATGTACGACACCGGATGAGCGTCATCAACACTCTGTATACTACAGTGCGCACACATATTTACGCAGGACCCGAGGCTTCTGCAGAGGGGTTCACCTGACCGTCAGGGTCGATTCATTAGGGATTTATGCCGCGTGAGACGACACCACCGGTCGGAATGTTCAACGCATTTATACATATAGGTACGTCCCGCGGTTTTCGGACACACAACAACACACCGGACGACCCATGATGTGCAGCACACACAATAATATAATGATACATAACATAATATAATAATATCCAAATGCATTTTTTTTCCATCTACAATGACCCTGCACGTACCTACAATTCAAACAGTCGTTATCGTGAGAACGCCGCCCGGTCGACCTGCAGCACAGAACGATATTTATATACCTACCATGTATAGTAGTATTTATTGTGTTAACGTATCGACCGCAAATTACTAACAATATTCGAAATCGTACACATACCTAGCTTATAATATAATCTTATAATATTATTATGTACTTTTCAAAGCGGATCCCATACATCAACGCACTTCTGTGTTTCCACAAAAATCGGTTAAAGATAATGTGCAGCTGCGAGCAATAATAATTATTGTAATCGAACAACGTTGCAGTCAGGGTGTAATTTAAATATTTTGAAAAAAATAGTAATTAATAAATATGATATACGTTGCGAAGAAGAAACAGTAATGTATTATCATATTATCATATTATACTTAAATATAGTCATTATTATAAAGTCGACCAAAACGAAATAATTATAATATATGGTTGTGACGGGACACGTTTTTTGTCTGTGCATAGAAAACCGAGTATTTTGCAAATTGTTTTCGTTAAGAAAAACACTGTACAATCACCAAATTCGTATAAAAAATGGGATAAGGAGAGAGCGGTCGTTGTCCACGATTATGGAAATAATGACCTTTTTAATAATATTCTATTACAGCTAAATGTGCATAATAAAAAGAAGTTGAGAAAAAAAACGTGTAGATCACAACGCGCTATGTTAACGAGTGTGTTTAACGTATTAAACGTAATGAAAGTAATGCAGTTTAATAGCTAGTGTCGGGGGAAAAATCAGCTGATAGCGATAGAACAGTGAAATTAAATGACAAATAATAATAAAAAAAAAATAATAAAAAATAGTCGATAATAATATAATTGCAACCTCTGTGGATGCAAATTATAATACGCGCGTATCGGCATCCGAAGAGGGGAACGACGACACAACGAATTATTTTTCTTATTGTTATATAACATCACCGGCTATAACCGAAATCCGTAAAACCGTCGACGAGCTCGCGTTTTTACCGTCCGGCCCCGATGACGACGACGACGACGACTCGGAAATCGAACGATCACGATTACGACTGCCGCCGCCGCCATCCACCGTCGTCGGTTATTATTATTATTAAAGACATCGTAACTATATATAATAATAATATTATGTGCACTGCAGGTAGATGGGTACGCGTATATATTATAATACCAAAATGCACGTCGTCGCTGGGTCGTCAGCAACATATTATACACATATATGTTATTATATACATGGAACACGGGCATATCTTTTCTGGGGCGAATAATAACCGTTCCAATTGTGAATCGTTTAACACGATGTAACCCTTTTTACACGGCAATACTGCGACTGGACGGGTTACATATGTATTATTTACGACTCGAGGGGACGCGCCCGCGCGCGAGAGCTCGCGCGCGTCGATATCTTTTACCCATTATATTCTCATATATGGTACACCTATATACGTGCGATTTATATAATATGTATACGAGGAGATTTTCTTTTCTTTATTTTCTTTAATAAACGGTTAATTGTCAACCATAAATTTTTCGCAGCCGTGTACATGACACGCACACCACCTAGGGGACGTAGATACGGGATGGGACGGTGGTGGTCGGAAGCCGTAGAATTTGCGAAATCGTCGCGCATCACTTCAGACCGCTGGCTCGTTGAAGGGGACCCGTGCGCACCCTCCTCTTAAAATTGTCGTCGACGTCGAGACGTTGCCGCCGCGGCCACAACCACCGGAATGATATTGCACACTCCCATACACACACACATACTTATACACCACACACATACGGTGACAACGAAACCAGCCTGCAGGTCCCATTAACAATAAACAATATGACAATATTTCCCCCGTGCATAATTTGCATAATAATTTTCTCACTCGATGTGCAGCTAGGTGGTGCCTTCTGTGGTGGCGAGAGTTGAGGAGGAGAAAACGACAACTATCGAATTCGCAAAATCGCGAGCATAACCGTTTTTTGCGTTCTATTATACAGTTGTTATCCGCATTATTGTCGATAAAATTATTACTATTATTATATTATTCTCGGATTTCGTTTCCGTTACGTAATACGATTATAATACTGTCCGACTTCGTACTGTTATAATTTGGGAGCCGCATATAGGGACATCTGCAGTCGCGATTTAAAAATCTGTAACACTACGGTTTTACGTGACGTTATGAGTATTTTCACGATGTTATATTGTAATAGAGTTATAGGGGGATATTTGTTTAAAATAAAAACTACCGCGAATAAACCGCCGAAGCGTAGGAGGCGAAGGAAATCGGTATAACCGGTTATTATTATTTTTTTCTCTCGATCCTCTGTGGAGTGGGGGCAACCCGATTTATTGAAATGACAAAAAATATTATCGTTTCGTCTTCGCTGACCATTAATGGACCACCTCCGCCGCGCACACCACCTATACCGTCGTCGTAGCCGCCGAAGCCACAAGTCTATGTACCCGACGACGATGACGATGGTAATGATGATGATGATGATGATGATTTATGCGTTGTTCACAAAGAACTTTGAAACCAGTTTGCGCGTTTATACATAATAATATACATTTGTATTATAATTTAATAGCATTATATATAGATAAAAATTATTCTCGTCTAAACGATAATCTGCGACGGGCTCTCACTCTCGCCGTAACAGTAATTATTACCGCCGCAAGCATGCAGATTTTCGAATCGTGTGTCACCGCCGCCACCGTCAGTGCAGCGGATCCCTATCCGTTTAGGTTCGCGCACGTGTGCATACCTAAACACACACGCACACACACACGGCAGAATTGTGTGCGTGACATTTGAAATTCAAATTCGTTCGAAAAAATAGCGTTTTGCATAAACGCGTGCGGGGGGGCCACCGATATATGGCCCATTCAAATACAATGTTCCGCGTGATGTTAATAAGGCGTACACGGCTCGCGCACCGCACATACCTATAAACTACATGACTACGCTACCCTATACACAGAGGTGGTACGGGGCACACGATCATATTATCATTATTATGGACTGCAAAATATTTATGAAAAAAAAAAAAAACAGAACGTGCCAAATGCTTTATAAGTATATGCAAATCTAATGCACACGCCATAGGGAATTATATTGTGAGGGCACGTCGAGGGAGTAGACATCTCTTCCCCCCCATACCGCAACCGCAGTTGTGCGTTACTCCGATTACACAGCCTCTTCCGCGTAGGTACGACATGAATATTTTCATAGTATGCAAATTTTACTAGATAGTAGGTACATGTATGTATATTATAATATATACATTTATAGTCATGACTTATTTTGATTTGAACAAAAACTTAAAAGAGGTCTACGTCATATTATGTGAGTATTGTAAACAACTTACGTAAGTTCGGACGTCACAATTGTGCAACACGACGCAAAATGGGCATATGGCTCAGCACGTGTTTGCGAAAATATACTAAGCGTAGGTTTCAAAGGCAATTAGTCGAACTGCCGATAGCTGGGGCCCCGGAAGTAGGCAGTTTACATACAATATTTGACTTTTGAAATAATTTGGGGACGTTTTAGAGTTGGGCGTATCAACCGGCATTTAATTAATGTGAAAACGTTCAGTATCATAATGTATTGACCGAACGAAAAAATAATTCGTATCTGTCAAAGCGCACTTTTAGAACCACTCGCAGAACACTACAGTTATAAATTATATTCATAATATTGAAATGAACGAATTTCGGCCAAACTCTCTTTCGCCATATCAATATTAATTACGTGCATAACGTTTAAAATATATGCATAATGAGACATTTATAATTATTTTAATAGTGGATGCCGAGTTAGAAATTGATCGTTCACGAACGAAAACTAATATTAGAAGAACAATACACATGTAATCGAAATAATCCGGAGCTAGTATACGTGATTTGCGGAGGACAACGATACACACTAAAACATAAGCTCTCTGGGCGACGGAAGGCGATCTAAGTGTTTTAAAATTAGATTCTAAGAAAAAATAAAAAATAATTATAACAGAAGGCATGTTGTCTGAATTGCTATTTTTAAGACGAAGAATCGTTGTACGCCGCGGTAATAATTATAATTAACGGGCGGGCCAGAAAACACGTCGTCGAAATAATTAAACGCCAGCGTTGATCGAAGAGGGGTCATGTCTCCCTTTCGGGACCGCAGCACGACTCGCACGAGTGTAACGTTTTTGCATGAACGGCATTTGAACGGGGCGGCGGAGCACGGCATCGGAGAGTCCGTCGCAAAGGTCCCGTGGACACACGGCGCTGACATATACGACCAAACGAACGCGGCAGCCGCGGCACTTGAGGACATTTGTTTTTACGGGGGTGAACGATAAAACTAATAAAATGTCCATTATTATAATATTATGCATGGTCATTTTCACACTAGCATTTAAATATTTTTGATGATAATCGACTAGACTTAGCCTATTATTTGGTGAACACTTAAATACGACAATAAAACGATAAAATGTTTTTTAATCTCAAAAATCTTTTGTTTTACTGAATTACAGTACATTTTGAAAAAAAACTAGCAATCAATTTTAATAATGTACGAACTACGTAGCTGGTGAGGTTAAATTATAGTATTATGTAGGTCAGTGCACGAGGTGCACCGATATTTGTGTGTATGTGTGTGTATACAAGTATATCGTGTACTACGTGGGAACGCAACAACACACTTCTCCACCAGCGCCGCCACCCCTGACTGCACCGGACAACCGGCGTGAGAGGAGTATGGGCGAAGGGGTGACCAAACAGCTGATTTCACGGTTCACTGACCGCATCATCTTCCTGACGACGGCGACGACGACGACGACGACGACAACGACGACGATACCGCTGCCGACCTTGACACCCCCGCGACAACAGCAGCAGCGGTAAAAATAAATAAAACTTAAAACAAATTGCTAGTCGATTTTTTTTCTCTTTCAATTTTTGCATTTTACATATTACAAACACGGACGGCGTCCGTCCATATGGCACAGCGCTGGACTCGAGCCAAACGTGCGATTAGTGGATCCTTGCTCGCTCCGTTTTACCAGAGGTCGTCGTCGTCATTCCCCGAGAACGCATAAATTACAATCGTTTTTATTGGATTTGATTACACGAGTTAACCCGTTGCTCGTCGCAGTGTTGTATGTACATGATAATGATATGCGCCACACCCCGAGAGACAAAAAAGCAACGCGACGTCTTTTCATCGTAAACATAGGATCCGTTTCCGTTTCGTCTATCGACAACGACAAATTTAGACGTGTTTTATTTTTCATAATATCATTCGCGAGACGACACTTGTTGTAGTAGATTTCCGGTAGCGGTAAACTCCGAAAAATGTTATGGTAATAGAGAAACGCTTTCCCATAAAACGGTCTAAAGTGCGACTTATCCACCGTAATTGCACCGTTGTTTTTGACAACCAAACGGTTGCATGATTCACTAAGTTTATATGCATATAAATATATATATACATCTACCCTATAGTCTGGATGTATAACGCCACGATCGGCGGCAATCGGATTGGGAATGAACGAAATATGTTATTAACTTTTTACTTTCGACCTCGGAAAAAGTTACTTTTTATTAGCATCGATCAAGTAATCATTTCAAGTTTAAATGAACCACCTATGGAGAATCGAATACTTAGTAGTCGGTATACTAATAATATATATTACATTTGTACAATACCTACCTATTGATTTATAGGTACGTTTGTACCATTACTATTACTTTTGTAATATACTTTTATATTGTCGGCGCTGCGGGAATACGCACATATACATTATCTAGTACCTACATCATAAAGAAGTTTTTTTAATGATATTTACTAATGCGCAATCAGTGTAGGTAAATATATTATGAAATTACCAAATAAACCGAAATACGTGTTATTGGCGACGACGATTTATGAAATATTAATAATAACTCGTTTGCTATAATACTTGGATTCAATATATCGAACTGTGTAAAAATAAATTTAAACCGAAAATCACGAGCCCACCAATTCATCTATATACACATACACGATACGCCTACCGTATGTTTGGTACGTAGGCAGAACGTAGAAACGGTATATTTATATACCTACACTAACGTGTAAAATCGTCACAACCAGCACGCGTGTTTTCCGGTCATTTTCGTGTAAAAAAGTACGAAAAACGAGCGGCCGAGGGAAGGACAAACGCACAGACCATCCCGAGAGCGCACCAAAAGCCATTTATAGTCTTTAATTTCACGGTTGAAGAATTGACCAGGAAACAAAAAATACACACCTCTATACGTAGAACACATGTTTAAACGCGTGTCACTATCGTATAATATCCGTAAAACAGATTTCTATATAAAAAAAGTACTAATCGACTTGATGGTATAAATATATAATATATAAAATTATGATTATATAATCGACTATTTATGTTATTGTATAGTGTCACCGGCGCGGCGGTTGCACAACGATAAATTTGTCATCTAGCAAATGGCGAACGTCATAATAATATATTATTATGTATATCCTATATACACACTATATTACATTATTAGATTATACATCGTGACATGATTTCGATACTTCCGAAAAGGTCATTGCGGTCGTTAACCATTGCACTCACCAATGTTTATTTTGGCCTGGAAAAATATAATAATAATACTAAGAAAAGAATAACATTTTGAGACGCACAAACGCCCGCATAATATTATATAGTGTATAGAATACGCACAAGACTGGCAGACGAAGACAGTGGTTTTTAGAGCGCCGTCAGCCGGTCGCCAACAGTAAAAATCCTAAATGCTTTGAGAAATTTTTTTCTCTCCCTCTCTCGCTTTATACATAACTCGATCTTCAAAAATCATGATTTATAAAAGTTCTGGCCATGTAAATCCGTTACGTACGCGCCGAGAGACATAAACGATTTTACGATTCAAGAATTGAGGACGAAAAACCCAGATAGGGTGTGGATTAGGTTTTTATACGAAATGGTGGTTTTTACAACAGCGGAGCGCTTTTGATTTTACCCCCGAAATCCTTACGACGGTCGTGGTTAGTATTAAGCACCCACCAATTGAATAGCCTCGAAGAAAACCGCGAGTGTTTCGCCGCTTCATTGTCCTATACTAACGATGATGTACCTATATATATATATATATAATAAATATTAATTTATCCAAAAGAAACATTATCTTTTTCTGCGCGAACCGCGAGCATGCCTAACCACCACGCGTCTTATATTTATACATATATGATTAATGATGTGCGTACATATATATCTATATATGTGTATGTGTGATACACCCTTTTGGGGCGAAAATCCCCACACACACACACACACACATACAACATGATATATAATAAATCGGATAGAGAGAAAAAGCTAATCAGCGCGTGTGTGTATCATTTGTAATAACACCGGACTTAAAGTTTCATGAGTAGCCGAGGCGAAAACGGATAATAACATCGGGCGACAATGCGAGCGGGCTGCAGTAGTGGTGGAGGAGGTTACGGTTTACAACGTATGTGTGTGTGTGTGTGTACGGGGGTGGAAAAGAAACAAGAAAAAGAAAAAAAAGAATGCGTCTACCAAACACGCGGTTCATCAGCCACATGCACACACACATACACACACGCACAAATATACATACACACATGCGTATATATATATATACGCGCTCATGATAGGGAAACAGAGGGAGACGGGCTAGGGAGCGGTGAATAATCAATAGTTTTACAACAGCTTTTCCTTTTATTTATTTATTTTTTTTTTCATTTCCTACGCTCTTCTAACCGTTTATATTAAATAAGTTTGCCAGATATATTTTATGCCTTGCGCGTTAGTAATGGATTCATCTTAAAGTCTTACCTAGCTATATAGCTACAATATTTTATCCGCGTGACTACTGGTTTACACTAGACACAGACACTCACTCGCGAGAGACTGCACTTTTTGACTTGATGCGTACACAACACGATATTATATAATATATGCACACATCAGTTGAGTTACTGTAAAACCGATGAGTTTTAGATAATATGATATTATATATTTTTCCCCTTTTTAAAAACCAACTGCCCCGTTGCCAAATTCACTCTGATACAACACACTCTCAAACGCATACATATATATATACTCACGCGCGTCATTATGTAATGTGCGGGGAAAAAATCGATATCGGTTAATAGGATTAGCGCGAACTAACTAAGAAAAACCCCGGAGACCCATAGCGGGAGGAGGTGGAGGCAACAGCGGTGGTGTCTAAATATACGAGGGTGGAAACGTGCTTAGACGAGAGAACACAAGGGTGCCAACACCGAACCACGCACGCTATGATTAGGATTTCATATTTTCACGTTGTCTAATAATTGTTAAGGTTTAAAGATAATGATTACATTATACTGCTGCTGCTATAATTTCCAAAAAATGGGACACCAATCATAATAATAAATAATAAACTTGTATTAAAAAAAAAAATCTGATTTTGTAACATCGGATGTTGAGAACAACCAATAACATACTACGTAACAGTCACTATACATATATATTTTCAAGGAGAACTTAAAAGTCAATTTACCACGAGATCGAGCAATAATAATTATGTAGGAACGGCTTTAATTATATAAAATAATATGACTTGTTAATTGAAACTGTATAGTCATTGCATAATAACAGACATTTACGGTAACGGCACTGGTTTACTAGTCTTACAAATATAGAATTAAGCAAAAAACCGGGCGACCGACCCACCGACGTATAATGGATATATTAATAAATTTCTATAGACAAACGATAATTGATGAACACTTATTTTTAAACATACCATTAAAATTAAAATTAAAACAAAATATTTAAACGAATTATGTATAATGTATACAGTCTGAAAAAAGTGCCGATAGGCTTAGATAATATTTCAATATCATATAGCTATCAGAAAAAAAAATTGAAATAATTCAAAAATATAAATTCCCTTGATGTCTATATAATTTATTATATCGTTCGTAAAAATGTACTGATTTCACATCAGTCAATAATCGAAAAAAAAATACTTCAGTTTTTTTTACACGTATATGAGACGGGCATTTTTTAGTCGCGCTGTCAACGATTTGTAGCAAAAAATAAAAGGAGAAAAACTAAAAAAAAAAAAAAAAAATAATAATAATGATAATAAAATAATAAATAAAATGTGCAACAAACGAGAAAAATATATGTGTGCGTTGTTTAGTACTCACGATAATAGTCAATAGTGTCCGACTGCGACGGGACCGCGAACGACGTCGGCCCGACGGGAATACAGTATATCCGCGCTAGCCAGAATTCACTCGCGGAAAATGTTTATTAAATATATATTATTAATATTATTATTTTTTTTTTTTTTTATCTCGTTCCGTCGTTAGTACCGGCGGCGTTTCGCGGATGAAAAATCAAACACTGTCCATCACGGACGGCGGCCGTCGTGGCCGTGACACCGGGCGTGATCATTAAAAAGAAAATTTAATTTATCATTAATATACAATGAGATTGTTTGCGAAAATATTATAATAATAATAGTCCAAGACGAGAAAAACGCGACGAAATAATATGTATTCGAATGAAAAAAAAAAAAATAAAAATGAAAAAAAAAATTGTGACCGCGAAAAAAATTTATAATAAGAATTATATTTAATAATAATAATAATAATAATAGTAATAATAATAATAATAATAATTTGAGGAACTACACAGACCGTATATTATCACAGAGCGAATGGTTATTTGGAACTGTCGGGGCAGCGCGATTATTTTTTTGCTGGAGAGCGCGCGTGAGCCTGCGGCAGCGCCGGGACGCTTCTGTTTTGCATGCGGGAAAAGGGGCCGCCGCCGCCGCTGCCGCCACGCACGCTTTCCGCACGCCCGACCCCCTCGCGCGCGCCGTCATCCGCAGGGGTGGCGGTTGTTCGCCCCCGCGCCCGCTTCGTATAATTAAGCGTCTTCATGTGGTGGGGATGGCGATGAGGTGATATAAGGGTGACGGTGGCCCCGCCGCCTCCTCCGGACGTGCATATGTATATACATACATAACAGGGCAGTCGTCGTCGTCGTCGTCGCCGAGTCGTGTGGCATAAGTAGTAGTAGAAGTAGGAGGAGGAGGAGTGGTAGTGGTAAGTGACGGCGGAGTCGTTGCGTGGAGGATGAGGAGGCGGCCGTGCACGCGCACTAGAACCCGACAAACCGTTGGCCCGCGGTGTCCTCGGCGCGGAGGGTGGAGGCGGCGGCGTTCATCGCACGGAGGGGTGGTATATATGCTAATGCCGGGGAACGACGTGCGCCCCGCCACCGCCTCGGCCACCGTCGTCGACGTCGTCGTCGTCGTCGTCACCGCCGTGCCGCGCGCGCATATTCAAAAAAGCCCCCGCCCGGGAGCGGCGCTACCGCACCGTCGGTTCCTCTACGCGGCGAACGCACACTCGTCGCGCGCGCACGCACGCGAAACGAAAGCGCCGAAGCTTTGAGGGGCGGCCGGTCGCCACTGGCGGAGGGGGACGCGCGGGGAGCCTTTTTAATTAATATATGCACAGGGTTGGTGTCTCGTTATCTATTCCGTTTTATCAGCCACGCCTCCACCGGGACGCGCGCATACATAATCAGCCACCCCGCCCAGCGACACGACGCGGGCCAGCGCCACGGGATCGGCGTGTATTATTATGCGCGCGGCCGTTACACCGGCCACCATCTCCTCGTCCCACCCCAAACACGGTGTGTACACGCGAGCGCGCGCTCGACTCGCTCGGGCGGCGGCGATGCGACGACCGTCCGACCGTCGTCGTCGTCGTCGTCGTCGTCGTCGCCGCCGCCACCACCCGCCGGCCCATCGATCGACGGCGCGGCGCGCGCGTGCGCCGGACCGGGCCTGCCGAGTCGCCGGCAGCCGAACGACTACCAGTTGTACGATGACCGCCGGCGCCCGTGTCCACAGGACGTGCCGAGTACCGCTCCCGTCGCCGAACACGTGCCGCCGCCGCCGCCGCCGTTGCTATCAGTGCGATCGTTGTTGTTACACACGCGTGCGACCGCCGCCGACTATCATTTCGTACAACGTTTTTAGCAACCGTAACTG
>NW_020270469.1:5444069-5607157 GCF_002803265.2 Melanaphis sacchari | reverse complement strand
TTTCCAACCAAACCACGCCGCATCCCGCGTGTTCATACTTCCTACCCTACCCCACGTTAACGGTATGGTGGTGTAGTGCGTGTACCGAATGGGCATCGGGAGTTGAAACGAAACGTCGTAAATTCGTAAAGTTGACTCGGACGACGACCTCCTTCGCCGTGAGACGAAACCTATCCTCCCCGCCGCAGACGGCCTCGCTATCTCTCTGCTCCTCTCGTCGTAATGATATAAATATTGCATGCATGTTCGCGATTCGTACTGAGCTCGTTTCACTCCGTTTGAAAAACTCGAGAAACTATCGTACGGGGCACCTCGCATCACACAGTCCGAACGGCCATCATACACACAAATATCAATCGCAATTCGTAAACATTCTAGTAAACAAACAGGTAATAATTATCATGTTGGCCGAATTATGGGTTCGTTATAAGTGGCGTGCAAAATACTTAAAAAATAAGAACTTATGACCGGGACGATGCACATCACGCCGTATTTAGTTTGCTACCTACTGCCGATATATACTCGCATAACGATATAGAATACTGCTCGGCGTACTGTGATCGCGCGGAAAACCGGTCACTCGCGGTTGGCCGGAAAGTACGCGGTGATGTGCAGCAGTGCTGCAGGCGTTAATGAGCGGGCCAAAAGCTCGGGCGGCCGACCAATTAAACGCCGCTGCCGATGATTGCGTATGGGGGGGGACTCACGAAACAATGCTTTGGAGCGGACGAGAGAGGCCAACGCACACCTGGGCCGCCGCCGTCGCCCCACCACACCCACCGCGCGGAGGATACGTCGTCCCGCGGGTGCCCGTCGCGTCCACCGCCGCCGCACAAGCCGGCACCGGCTACGTCTACGCGGCCGCCGCGGCTTCGGCTTCGGCTGCGGCGGCGGCGGCGACGACGATGACGACCACGACCGTGACGGGGACGACGACGACGACGGGGCGACCAATGGCCGCGCGCAAACGGTACGGCCCCCCCGTCCGCCCAGGCGACTTCTTCGCTGTTTCATTAGAATAAAACAATAATTGGCGGGAGGTCCGCGTGCTCGCGGTCGCTACCATTCGCTGGCCCGTTTTCGCCGGACGGTTCGCCTCGCCGCGCCGCGGCACACCGTCCGCGCGTCATCGTACCTGCTGCGGCCGAGCGCGTGCAATCGCTACAATAATAATTAAAAAATCGTTCGATACATTCCTCAGTTTCTCTGTTTTTCAACCACTTCGAACACTGCACTTTGTAGTGACACGAGGATATCCCGTTCACCGCGGGACCGTAGGACCTCGTGAACGTATCCCCTTGTACCTTCAGCAGGCATGTTCTGTATTACCTATATAATACGTATTATTATTATGTACCTACGTTTGTGTTATACCGTGCGTACACGTTGGAAGGATGTGCACTTTGACAAAAACGTCCCGAAAATGGAAATTATATTGTGCTGTATACTACGAATACGCGAGACGATTAAAAAAAAATAACGACTTGGTATACAAAAACCAGCTCGTAAAACGTAACATTTACCGACCGACTGAGTCTTCCAAAACATAAATAAATTGTGTTCAACTGTAACAGTCAATTAACTTTATAATAATAATAGAGAGAAAAGGTCTCCACGAGTACGCCGTTCGACAATGCGTTTAAAAACACAATTTCTTTTTATTTCGATTTAATTCTCAAAACGGAGAAATCCAATTGGACACATTCGATATTATCAAGGTATACACTATACATATAACCTATATACGTATATACACGTTTGTGTTAAATTTGAACTAAACAATTGTCGAGATTAAAAAAAAAAAAACATTGGTCTTATTTTAATACATTAATTGGAAATAGTGTAGCTAGGCCGTGTTTTGAATTACCAAACCGTAAGTATTGATTTTCATTTTGTCTAGCAAGTTTAATTTAATTGTAGTCTTTCGCAGACTGCAATAATAATCTAGACTGCTCCCATAAGTAACTGCATACTTATAGATATAAACCAATAAATTTAATAGTCTAAGCCTCAACAATATTTGTTTGTGATTAAATCATGCTAAAAAATAAAACACGTATACTCCAGATTCATTATCGTAGTTAAACCGTACTTAATCAGTTTATTTTTCTTAAAATGTATACGAAAAAAGTTAGAAAAATCGATTTATATGTTTTACATTTCATTATTTTATGTCAATATTTCAAAACGGTTATAGAGAAAATTTCTCTTAGTATTGGAATTGGTTGATAAACGATCAACACGTTAGTGATTATAGTGATTATCTACATATTATTATTTCTGAAGTTGGCAATTGCGGGAATTTACTAGTTTAATTCGAAAAACAGATTAAAGTAAGACAATAGAAGACACATTTTACGGGGCAATCATTAATTATGTGCATTTAAAAGAAAAAAAGTAGATGACATTATCATTTTCTTTTCAGGACTGCACATTACATATTCAACAGGCGTACCATAAGTTTGAACACAGTGAACATCCCAGGCCGAGATTAAACATCGCAGTCGAGTTCACACACACGCACTCAAACGTATTCAAACCGAATTTAGTCAACGCGAATTGAACGTGATTTAAATGCATAAAAATCAAAAGTCCCCTGTGATTCGTCAGACTTCTGCAGGTTTTGTTTGAAAACAATTGTATAATATTTTGATTTATTCGCAACGATGACAACAATTTTATTAAAATACAAAAATTAACAGTTTCGCGTTTCCAAAAAGTTAAATTACAATATCGTGTTGTGTTGTATATAACATTGCGTACAATTCTTCAAATAAATAATCTATGCAAATTTTCAACATGCACGCCCCAAAAGCCAATTATTATTACTTGCCATATACCACTCTGTATAACTTACATTATGAACAAGCTGCGATTTCACCGTAGATGAGATTTTTTATGTTGTGCGTTTTAATTTAGTGAACTATAATTTCAAATGATGTAAAATAATTTTATGTATCATTTTCATACAGGTATATTAAAATAAAATAACTAAAATAGGCTGTAGGATATACGTACATATACATATAGTTATAAACATTTTGGCACGCGAATAGTCAACAACATAGTTACTTATATAGGTCGAATATATTCATAATTACAACATGAATTAATTTTTTATTTCATCATATTTTTACCTATATATATATATATATTATGATCTATGATAAATTAAATATTTTGTGTTAACCTCACTATAGCTTATTTATTTTAAATAAATCATTCAAAAACAATAGGTACAAAATATTTTGTTGTGATGGAAATATAGGGATTATGGAATAATATTCAATCATATTATTGATTTTCACACATTTAATTATACATAGGTAAATAAAGGTATAGTTTTACGAGAAAAATGTTCAAATAAAATAAAAACCAACTAAGCTATACCTATATACCTTACTATAATAATCATTCAAATAATTCTAATTAAATGAATCTTAATGTTTTTCTATTACTATTAAATAAATCCGAGTTAGCAGCGAGGTTGTTAGGTAAGTAGTTGAATTTAGAAAGGGTTACATTATGAATTTTTATTAGATTACTTAAATACTAAATGATGGTTCTTAATAAGGATTAAATTTTGTTGAGGAGATCGATAGGAATTGCGAAAAATTTAAATCGATTATACACTTGGATTTACAATTGAAAAATAATTACCTAGTACAATATATTTTTATAGTTATAATTATTTTCATCATTTTATTCTTTTTTTTCTTTGAGAATTATCAACGTTATTGCCTGAGCCCGGAACTGCGCTTCAAACAGATTTATGCATATATACAGGTAGTTAGGTTTTATATATATGTATTATGTTATAGGCACACCAGACAGGTGTCTCTATTGTATATAATAATAAAAAAAAAAATATGCACATGCACACAAAACCAGACAATCGGAAACAAGTATTGTTAATCGATCGACAATATCATACCAAAAACATTTGATAATAATTTTGTATTTGTATACGTACCTTTTTATTTTCAACAAAATGTAGACGAATAAACAAATTATATGCGAAAAAACATGTAGATACATACGACTCCAGGATGATCCACGTGATGTCCTCAGAACCGCAAAATAAATATTTATACAGATGAGCTTGCTGCATTGTCAATTGTCACGGGAAAACAAAAACCGAACGATCGCTGGAATCAGATACCGTAAAATGGTTAAACAATGCCAATTTTGTTTCGAATGTTTTTGCATATTTCTGGGCGTGGTAATTACGCCTACAAGGATATATTAATTTAATTTGTGTATTTACAAAACATTGGTGGGTGTACCTAGATTAATGTACACATTTACACTTGGAAATACCTATATGTATTATGCATATTATATTATTATTTATTATTGATTATAATATTATGTAGGTATAGCTTATATATGTGTTAATCGTATAGATAATAATTTATATTAATCCATGATACTACAAAAGGATATAGTAACACACTAATACTACATATAATAGTATGCCCAAAGTAGTGACAAAAATAAAAATACGATATACAGCTGGTACTTATACCTATATAATTGTATTAAACAAATTTTAGCTAATAAAATGTATGCAATAAGCATATTATAAACTATAACTATATAAGGTTATATGATATATAGGTGTATTATTGTCGTATTGATATATCACCAATTATGTGTTAGTAAACGATAATTTTAAAAACAAAAATAATACTTATAACCAATTCACCTAACAATTTTGTCATTAATTTAATCGAAAACACATGCTGGATGAACACTATCCTGCAAAGAATCGATGTAACGTTTTATTGGACCATAGCCAGATAACCACTATACGTTTGTAAATTTATTATAATGTTTTCATTTTGTCTCTAATACGCTCGTGCTACAGAAAACGTTTTAGTGCACAATAACATATTATTTTAATCACATAATATACATATTGTTGAATCCATATTCCATATGATAGTATTTAAGTATTAAAATTTAAATGTTAATTATTATTGTAATAAATATTTCATTTATATTGCATTTATGAATTAATTAATACAATATAATTACTGCTATAAATATCAAATTTTAAATGCTAAATACAACTGTAATATTTTTACTCGTCTACGTCATACTATATTCATCTATACTGATCCTACTCATAACTCAATATTTTTATTGATAAATATGTTTTATTGACTATATTGAAAATGGTTTTAGATAAAAAAAATAACCGTATTTACAAAACATTATTGATACCTACCTATTTTACAGAAGATTGTTTTTACTTCAACTATTTATTTCTTAAATTATCTCTAACTTAAATAATTAAAGTAATATCTTCAAATGTATGTTAACATTGCTATGTATTTGATAAATAATAAATACCTTTTAAATTTTGTTTTCATCTTCAACAAAATTAATTGATTTTAAAGCAGCAATAAGTCTGTAAGTAGGTACCTATATTGAATTTGGTTACACTTATGGCAATGCACGAGGGAAACATTATATGCTGTAGAATAATATGATGTACCTATTTATCAGCATGCAACTTGAACAAGTATCGATACTGTTGAAGTGCGGTTCACTCTTGTTGAATCCTCTAACATTCTATTAATAAGTTTAAATTTAACACGTCAACACTCTTAAGTTGGTATGTATACTATATTGTTATATATATCACTTTAATTTTATAATTTAAGGAATCTGACAAACTGCAGAATTTTTATAGAATCTTTTAAAGGTTGTAATTGATATTAATATTTTTTCCAATCATTCCAGTATACATTGTACGAGTAAGAATTATTTATAAATCATAAAATACAATATAATGAATCTTGAAACAGTGTTACTATATAGGTATAAAATATATTAACTAAAATAAATCTATAACACCTAATACAAGATTCATGATAGGAATAAGAAATAAAACTTTTATAATACATATTACATGAATTTTATCGTAAATACTAATTTTTTTTTTTTTTTTTGACATAATCGTTGTATAAAATCATAGTATATAAATATATAAAAGTATATTTGTTTTGTATAATATACAACATTATGTAAAATATATATTATTAAAATGTAGTTAAAAGAATTGCAGTAGCTTAAAATAGAAGTCGATTAAAAAATATTTAAATAAACTATACCTACATAATATTATTAATCATAAGTCATAATACAGAATATAATCTATACAATAATATTTTAATTTTCAGAACATTATACATTTATTGGTATACCTATCTATATTCAAAATAATATAAGTCTTCATTAATATTTATTCTGTTCAAATTTGTGATTTTACTTTCAAATTGAGTAGGAATTTTTGTTTGTTCTTGAACATTTTGAATAATTTATAATAGGTATAAAAGAAGTAAAAAATAAAATGAAGATTGAAGTAATTTATTGTTTAAAATTTCTGATTTCTTTTAACTGTGATAAAAGTTTACAAATCTGTTGTCAAACACAGAAGGAATATTCTATATTTCTATGTATATATTATAATATACTAACTATTATAATCATTTATGCTCGAAATGCTGTTTATCCAAATGTTTTTAACAAATTGAACTTATATATAATAGACTTTACACAGCGACATACACTGCAGTATACGTACTATACTTATAACTTGATATATTATATATTAATTAAAACATATCGAGTGCGCGCATTTAATTCGTATTATATTTTATTATAGTTCTTAATTCTTTTTTAGAAATAGTATTGTATATGTGTATACATATATAATTATATAAGCCAATATATGTATACCATGTAAAATATAGTGTTCGCAAACCACAGTTCATTGAACCAAAATAGGAAGGTTATAAAAATATTACGTGATGCACACGCAGATCTATATAATGTACCTATACGTCATATATTATTATACCATATATTACAGTAATTTTATACCTTTCTGATGAAACTCGCGCGTACACTCTGTTGCAGGGACCATATGCTGTGTATATACGTATTTTTACACTGTGTAGTGTAGTGTACGTACATAATATATTATATATAAATTATATAATATATGTACAAAATATAATTTCGTTGATTCAAAACGCACACACACACACACACATATATACATACGACTAATCGACAGAAATCGGCCAAGGATCGCGCACCGGTTGCGGTGTTGCAGTTACCAATGAAATCTGGACCTACATACTTGTACACCACACACGACATATGCGCGCGTGTTGTATACATGTATCTATGAGTATAGCATACGTGTGTGTCCGGACGCGCGAGATTTTTAATTAAAAGTTTCTAATGAAAAAAAACACCCTTTACCGCACCTTCCCTGGCCGCGAAAACTAATATAACGGCTGCTAGGGAATATAATGAAAACAAACGGGCACACACATGCACACATACACATGTATACTTACGCAATATTTGGGGCCGCGTTATATGTACGTTATAAGACACAAAACACATACGCACAAGCGTATATATATATGTGTGTGTGTGTGTGTGTGTGTGTGTATGACACATCCGCGCGCAGGGCTGATTTCACTTCGCCAACGACATATTTTTTGCTTTGCAAACACCGTAATTACATATTATCTATATCTGTTCGCGCGCACGCGCACACACACACACACACACACACACACACACACACACACACATATTCACACGTATGCATTTTACAATTTGTGTACGATCGCGTGCAAGTCAAGGACATGGTGGTGCGTGGCTAATTGCAACCGGCCAACAAGAATATACGACACACGCAGACGAAATCTCGTGGACGTAGGTACGGATGTATATATACCTCCTAATGGAGGAGTATCACGCTGCAGCGAGTACACGACTCGTCACAATAGGTAGGTACTTTATAAATGATAATACATTACAATAATTGTGTTACTATGTATTATTATAATGTCGTATACAGTATACCTATATACTCATACCGCGGTCTGTTTCGAACCATTGAGACAATATTTATTGGTAAAATGCAGGTTTTCGAAGTTTGAAATGCAGTCAACTGTGTGCTGGGTGTTCGAAGTGTGTCTGCTGCTGTGAGCTATGTGTATGCACTGTAAATACAGAGATGCGCGGAAAGAAATAAGGGAAAAAGGAACATTTACTGAATATATAGGTATACCTATACAGTAAAGTGCGTTGCAGCTTATTTATATATATTATGACGGTAGATATGGAAGGGAAAGTGATGTCGTATAATACGGTGGTGTTTATGTGTGTGTGTGTGTGTGTGTGTGTATGTGTGTGTGTAGAAAAGGGCGAAGGATATAATAAGAAACAGTAGACATGTCGTATATTATTACTTTGGTGCAGATTTGCTCGGTGGTGCGACGGACCGAATTTGTAAAGAAGCTCCGTTCTACTAGCTACCTAATATTATTATATATCAAAATATTTCACAATTGCAGTACTATAATATTATTATATTCATAATTTACAAGATCTTTGGAAATAACTTTCAAAATTAAACTGTTGAGACTTTTTAGTATTAAAGTATATATTATAAAGAACCTATACATTAAAAAAAATATCGTAGGTAGGTACCTATAATAATTTAAAAATGTATATTAGGTACATTATTTTCTCCTTTTTGAATTTTAATACAAAATATTCATCTAACAATAACTTAAACAAATAAAAGGTTTTTATGTTTTTAAATATTGGCACTACAGAAGTTATATGTTACATTCCTTTCAATTCTGTTTAAACAATCAAAAATAAATAGTATATATTTTCTTAGTGTACTGAAATAAATCCTTCAAGCAAGTAGCAACCCAATAGAAACTTAAGAGATATAACAATAACTATAAAATAAAAACTAAAATATTGTGTAAATGAGAACAGGAAGAACTAAAGTGTGTATAAAAAAAATACAATAAAACCTCCTTTTGTCCCGAGCTATTAGACCTCTCGCCATTCCTATTAAAATTATGACGGTAAATAATGTAAATGTTGAATGATGAACATAACACTATAATATATATGAATTACGTGTTGGTTTTGCTTAAGTAATTCATTAAATTATTCAGACACACGTAAAAACGGTAGATATACATTTATTTTAATTTTTTCTTTTCAGTATACCTGGTAACGACGCTAATTTATGATAATAACTAGATTCGTATTAACAATTGGTCCAAATACTATAACGAATAAAATTAAATAACAATGATAAAGGAATATTATTATGTAACAAAGTAAATAATAACGAACATAGGTTCATTGCTGGATTACTCGAACACTTGGGAAATTACATAAACGGGATCACATAAGACGGTATACCGTATAGTTATAATAATAAAATGATTTGTTGTACAAATCATTTTATTATAGACATAGACGGAAAATAATGTAGTTTTTGTATATTATTTTACGAGTGCTCTGCAGACTTGGAATTAATTTTTATTATTCTCATTGATTTTGATTAATGTATTTTTATAGATTTTTTCATGACAAACAAATATAACTAAAACTGTTTTGATGATAAAACGTAATTTAAAAGATCAAATTAAGCGAAAAGAAACCTCTATTCGTTGTCAATCTTGTAATGCACAGTGGACTAGTGGATGTTCCATGAACGACATATTATGAACCTTAAACCTTTAACAAATCAAAAAAAAAAAACGAATTGTTAGAGAATACCTCTCAGAATAATTGAGTTTTCAATTTACGCATTTCCATCAATCTTTTCTTATGACAAAATTGGAATGAGTGATCTGTTAGAAACGAATGCATTATTTACGATTTTTATTTTTAGAAATATATCCTCAGTATAAGTACAAATTTGTTTATCTGATTAAAGTTAGATTTAAAACGACACATACAATCAAACTCACGTTTTCAATTATTAATTTTGTAAAAAGCCTACAGTTTTCTATGTATTAAGAAATTACGAGTAAATTACTAATTATTGTTAATTTATTTTCTTTCCAATATAATATACCTGATTAGACAAAATTGTTACATACATGATTATCTGCAAGTATGTCATTGGCATACTTCGATCACAATTAGTTGATGATTTAAATGATCTAATTATAGAAATATTGTAAAGATGTTTTTTATAGTTAAATAATATGGTAAACAATCATTTTAACACTCCAATTATTGACCTTAAACCGAATTAATTGCTTTGAAACACAGGTGACTATTATCGCCAATGGTATACACGTATGAAGATTTAACGACGTTTTTGTTATTTCCGTATGATCGGCCATATAGAACAATTAAAATATTTATGACTCAGTTCTTACATGAAAATTGGCGGTGGTGATAAACGCGTTTAACGACGAAGCTTTCGTTATCGTAAGTGACGTCAGTGTGTTCAATTTGCGAGAGAGCGAACGTTACGCACAACATAAAATCAAATATTTGTACAAAAATACTAATATCTTATACATTAAACCAAATAAAATTCCATAGCCGAGTCGTTTTTACGTCTTTTTACACATCGTGTATTCGTGTCCCCATATTCTTAGACCCAATCATCCTCACTGTCTATATTTATATTAGTATTATTATAAGCTCTTCTACGTTATGAAAGGCATATTTTATAATATTATTTTAATCTAACATACTGAATAATACGCAAGATATAAAAGTCACGTTCTGGAATTTTATAAAAAGAAATTGTATTAATTAAAAAAAAAAAAAAAATATGAAAATATGAAAATATGAAAACTTTACAACGAACGTCGATTCTATTTCGAACTCTGTATAACATGTACGTAGCACATAGGTACTGATATTAATGCGTGGCCGTGTGGATGATTTTTCACAAAATATTTCCCGATCACCAAACGAATATTACGCGGGAAGGGCCGTTAATCGGAACTCGAATGGGGTTGCCACGGCTATGTCGCATTCATTTTTATACGCATAATATTTACTAACGATATAATATTATTTATAAATATGACAGTAATATTACAATACAGTGCAGTAAGTCTGCATCCGACGACTCGCGTACACATACGTATAATAAAGGTGTCGATTGCACGCTCTCGTATACACTATGGGTAAAAAGAAATAAATACCAAAAGAACCACGATCGGCGGCATAGCATACCTATATATATATATATACATACCTATCAACTATCCTCGTAAATAGACCGGGGGAGGAAAAAAATCGCCTGCCGATCGATGTCATGCCAAGGGCGCGCGGACACGGCGACTGCTGCAAAGACCGCGGAGACGTATTATATTTGAACGCAGTCCGGATATACCGAGTTAATATAAAAAGATATATTGGTATAATTACGACGGACAGCCACGGTTAGGTGGAGGTATGCGGAGGCGGACGACGATAAGGCGGTGGCGGCCGTCGCGCGCGCTCGGCCAAATGGCCCGAAGGATTAAAGGACCCTATTAAACCGTCCCCGCGGCGGCGGCGGTGGAGTCCGCTGCTCCTGCCGCAGCGGTCTTCACGTGTGACCGCCAAACGGCAGCTTTTACACACATGCTGCATGCGCTTGACCACCCACCCCCGCGGGCACATCCCGACGGGGGCGTGCGGCGGAAGGGTAATGAACGAGCCGGGGCCCGGCCAACTTTCTCATTAGCGAGAACTATAGGAGGTAATGCGCCCCGCCGCCGTACACATACGCTGTCCACCGCACCGGTGGTGCACACACCGTGCACCCCCCCTCACTCGCCAACGACGCCCCGCAACCGCTACACACACACACACACACACACACATATATTATATACACAGACACGCGCGCATATATACGCATATACGCACACACACGCCAGCAATGATCAATGACCGGTAGGCCGGAGGGGCGACGGCCGGACGGTGGTCTTAATGAGAGATAGACAAAAGAAACGGGAAAAAACTTTCATTATATTAACAGCCTCGAGCTTTGCGCGACGTTCGTCGTCGGTCTTCGGGACCGCTCGCGATGTATCGTCCCGCGCGCCGCGTGTGTTTGAGATGTGTGTGTGTGTGTGTGCGTGTGTGCGTGAAACCAGCTTTCTATAATATACCATATAATACCTCATTTCGTCTACTCGCCTAAGTCTTACATCACGTGTTAATAGTACGAGGTACCCATCGTGTATGCGCTGTCTCGGCCGTCTAGCAAACGTATAAGAAATGCCGAGTTTAAGTCGAGCAGAACCGATTTTGGTGTTGTTAGCTCAGATGATGGAGTGAGACGACTTATATTCAGACCTATGTGTGTAAGAACGTTATTCGTGCCTTAAGCGTCGGCTTCTTTTTTTTTTTTTTGTCCATATTTTAATTTTCATAATTTTCAAGCGATACGTGAACGTTGGCCGAAGCTTAAACACACGAATAATGTTCTTAAACCTTTATTTTGATAGCAGACAGATAAATTCATTCTAATATTTATTAGAATAACAACACAAAATTTATATTCTTCTGAACTCAAATTCTATGTGTTTTATATGTTTTAGTTTGTAAGACGCGGAGACAACACGTGTATGGATACAGCGTCCTTCCTCTATAAGATTTTAAGATGTATAAAAAATTTACAATTTTAAAATACTTATAACTCGCTTCAAAATTAAAATATAGTAAAAAGCCCAAGAGATCGTCTCAATAATATTTTTACCTTTAAATTTTATAAGAGGTCAATCCACTCTAATTTTTAAACTAACGGAGCAAAACGTGATCTGCTGAGCGTAAAATTTACCATGTTATGCACTTGTAAGACGGAGACAACACATGCGGGTATCACGTCCTCTTAACTAAATATGTGACTGTCGGCACACTCTTTTCCCATGTAATACATTGTGGTTTTAAAACTCTGTGGTCGCAGGGCAATAATATGCACGTACGTGTGTGTGTGTGTGTTTGAGTAAGCGACGGGACATCACCACTCTCCTCTACCTTTCTTTTGTGTGTACACAAGTTATTTTTCCGATTGTATATTGCAAACAATTAACTTGGTTTCTTTTTTTTTCAAATTTTCAGACTAGATTTTTCATTAATTTGAAATTTTATTTTATTTTTATTTTTCATGCAAATTATTGTAAATAAATTATTAAAAGAGTATTATGATATTTTTTTCTATATTTTTGGCATCAACGGGTCAAAGACGAGGTTATTAGCTAAAGAATAATATTATAAAATATTATATTTATGTGAAGATAAAATAACAAGAATTTCATGCATATTTTGTTATTAAAGAAAACCAAAATTTAGTATTAAATATCATCATTCAACATACAATATACATGATTAGAAGTTAGAAGTTATAACATATTAAATCAGAAACAATACAGTTTAAGGTTATTGTAAATTATAATTTCAATTTCAATTTTTACGACAGGTGATAAATCTCCGAACTAATAATAATGTATTTCTGTTAATCTATACAATACCGCAATGATATCTTACTATTATTTTTTTTTAATGCGTAGCTCCAAATTAAATTTATAAAAACGATTTATTTTCAAGGTTAAAACTTAAAATATATAGATGTTTAGAATATTTTATGTTTTAAAATAACGTTTCTTAATAAATAGAATTCATCTATAGAAGAAAACTTCAAATAACACTTCATTGTTGTTTAAATACCATAAAAGTTTAATGTCATTTCACAATTTCTACAGTTCATATAAATTCAAAATATTCTATTGTATGTGGTCTCAATTTTTTTAACATAATTTGGTTTGCATAACAGTAAAGTCGATATCAATAA
Organism: Melanaphis sacchari; assembly: GCF_002803265.2. Taxonomy (NCBI): domain Eukaryota; kingdom Metazoa; phylum Arthropoda; class Insecta; order Hemiptera; family Aphididae; genus Melanaphis; species Melanaphis sacchari. The sequence goes on along the minus strand of NW_020270469.1, from coordinate 5,593,500 downwards.
TTATAATTCTTAGAAAAATAGTCTGGTTTTGCTGGCAAAGGTATAATTATATATGAAAATTACCGGTGCTTAAAATCTTTAATTAGTGCTGTGGGAACTTCTTTGTTTAATTACTCGTTATATTTTGTTTTCAGTTTAAACCTATATTGAACCACTTAATAACCGATATTATACATCAAAAAATCTACAGAAACCGTTGTGAAAAAATAAAAAAACTACGTTAGTGACTCATTGTTTTGAAGTTTGGCCAATGTATTAATTATTCCAAAATTTCGTTACGATTTGTTTAATAACTACTTATGTACAATGCGTACAGGTCGTTCACCTATTAACTTAAATTCTACTATTCGATTTTCTAACATGTACTATACTTAAAAAAAATAGATATTTTTAATTTGACTGAAGTTTTAATAAAACAATGGGATTTTTAGCAGGTTTTTAAATTAAATAACTGTCAAAATAACATTTTTATTTAATTTTCATTAAAATACATCAATACGAGTACCTATCCGTTTTTTATAGATAAAAGTACTTCACATTAACTCATGTACATACTTACCTACTCTTCAATAAATGTTGCTAAAGATTAAGTTTTTAACTCATGTTTCTCTTTTTAAACGAAGTTGATCTTATGTTATTACTTATTTCATAACAATAAAATACATTCACATAGTAATGTTTTCACCCTATTTCAGTGACAATAATAATTTAAGGAGGAAACAATTAATCACCTCCAACTCTAAATCCTTTCATTCGTTTAATACAATTATCGTTGGAAATACGTATTGTGAAATAAGTTATTAATACAGTAGTACGACTAAAAATAAATCACTCGTAAGTGCCTTTAATGTGTCGAATCATTTAAATTTAAACTATAATAGTTTATCTGCATGTAAAGAAGGAAATATTTATTGTACTATATACGTCTGTTAAAAACAATGAGATTGTGCGTGATACTGATGTCCGATACACTGCGTATTGTACATGAAAAATACTTTTACATTCTCAAACTTGGCACTTGAATAACAAAACGTATATTGATAAGATCTATTTCATCAGTCATCACTATAACTATTGTTGTTATTCGTCAGAAATTGTTTGGTTTCCTCTTCAGTAAATATTGTAATATAAATAATGATACACTGCCATGTATTATACATGCCTTGTATAATTTGAATTAATTAATTGAATTTACATTTATTATTTTGTATTTTTATTATTTAGCTCTAGTCTTAATTCAACAAAACACATTGCTAGCAGTGAAGTCGCAGCTGGTCAATGAAATAGAGACAAGTTTATAAAAGGGATACCAACGAACCAACGTTCAACATTTTTAACAAGGCATGTATTATTAATAACAATAAGATCTATATCTGCTTGACATATTGTATATCCATTACGTATAGAGAATTATTCAAAATATTATCCAAAATAAACACAACGAATAACTAAGAAAATAAATTCAGGTTTTCGTGAATATCTTATTGTTTGTTATATAATCCATTAGGCTATAACATAAATTAAATCACAGGACTTATGAATACATGCAGATTTTAAACTAGTTTTGAACTATTAATAAATCAGTTGAAAATCTCTAAGAAAATACAAAAATTAAAAACTAGTATCTTACACATATTTAAGCCAAAACAAAATAAAAATTATAATAGGAAATTAATTGTCGATAGTGTATAATATGTACTCGCATACTAAATTTAATGAGGTTTTTAAAGTTTTGTATGTGTGAAATTAAAACAACATAGGACATAGGTGACGAAATAAAATAGGTAGACATTATTATCTTGGTAAAATAATCAGAGATTTTAACTTTATACATTATTTTTTTTATTATTTAATTTTTATTTTTACCTAGAAAAACATGACAGTAATACAATAGGTTTTTAGCTTGAATACCGTGTTATGAATTATGAACTAAAATATTAAGTATAAGAGTGAATATTTTTTAATTACTTATTTTTTTTTCTATACTTATCTTAAAATCTATAATTATTTACGCTGTAAAATTTCTTCGAGATAGTGTCCTATAAAACAATAATAACATTTATTATAAATCATACGGCATAGTTATTTCGATAAAGCATCGTATAACGCTAAGGCGGGGAGACGACTTTGCGAAAATCGTTATTTTTGGCTAATGTCATATATTAGTGTGACTGACGTGTGCGCGCGGAGTATATAGAAAAATAATAATTATTGCTAGAACAATGTATTTAGGTTACGGTTTCGGTTTGGACGTCTTCCAAATTAACGCGATCCGCTGGCGGCGGGTCGAGCGCAAATTGACGTCGGCGGCAGTGGCGGCGGTAAGAAAGACAAACAAAAGAGAAATAAAAGAGACCGCTCGTGGACAGGGTGGGATGGTCGTGAAGGGAAGCGTCGAAAGAAAAATAAAGCAATTAGCCCGAACGAACCGAAGGGTTTTTAATTAGAGCGCCTACACACTCACACGCACACACACACCCGCCCACGCACACACATATACACATTCACATACGGCACACTTGTACGGTGGAGAGGAGGGCGAGGGGGTTTTAATTGGAAAACCTCCTCGAATCCTATGGTTTTAGTGGCGGCGGCCGATGACTTTTCCTCAGGGGAAATTCGATTCGACGAACGCTATTTTTTCCGGCCCCCCCCCAACACGCATCGCCGCTACAGCTACCGCTGACCACTATACCGACCGACGTGTTATTTTCTCCATCCATTTTTCCCTTCTCGTCACTATCCTCGTCATACATACTCATTGACCATTGTGCACACGTGTACAATTTGTGTCTTGTGTGTGCCCGTCCGTATAGGCCGTCTAAATTTGTGCGAGAGAGAGGACGAGTACGTCAACCGTCAACAGTCGAACTTTCGCGAAGTATATTGTTTAATATCTTCGTATAACACCAATACTACTGCAAAAACTAATTAATCACACATTAATATTAGCACGTATACTAAAGAAATTCGAATTTAAAGATAATATACCAATAGGTACGAGCGTGTAGCCGCACAGTACCTACCTAATCTGCTCCCTAAATACAAATAATATTTTAATTGAAATACGATGTGTGTGTGTGTATGTGTGTGTGGTGTGTCATTAGCCGATAAAAGAATTTTTAATTTAAAAATATCTGAAACCGTCAACTACCGTCGTTGAAAACTGTTCACACGTGGTATTACAGACTAATATGGTCCTGTTGACTGTACATATTATAATACATATTATTTTACGTTGTACGTATGGCATATATAATATTATTATTATTATTATTATTATTATTATGACGAACGTAAACGAGCAAACCTATACACATGTAGTAAATTATAGTTGGTCACGCGGGCTTGATGATTTTTTATGAGGAGCGGTCAAGCGGACTTTTGATAAAATGTTGTATCGATATGACTTAATTAGTTTTATTGATTGGTAGGTAATAGGTACAATCTATTTTTTACGATGTATGCTGCAATTTCAAATCATATTATAGTTTTAAAAACATTATTATAAAACAGTTGAATGCACTTTAAAACATTTTTTCGTGGCTGAATGAACACACACGTTCCACTTATGTTTATAGGGTCGATTCATACTTAATATCGAAACAAAATTAAATCCCGAACAATAAGCAAAACAGGGGTTTAATAATTTATTTCTATTTGTCCACCATGAATAAATTTATTTATATTTTTATTTCCATCCAAATGGATATTCATCATTCTAATTGTGACTATTTGCGCGTACTGCATTTAATAGCGTTGGGTATTTAAGCATTGGTCATAAAAACGACAAAAATATAATTGTCTAAATGTTAAATCATGTCTGCGAATTGAACAGTTGGATTAAAAAGCAAAACAAAAAAAAAAAACGCCGTCTCCGTCGCCGACGGAGGAAAATGCGCCGTGACCGAGAAGGGTACCGACCAGATTATCATCAAGAACGTAATATTAATGTTTAGTGTATGATGTGATGAGGTGGAGAGTGTTGTGTCGTATTGTTCGTGAGGGTTTCGGGAGCCAACCGGTTTGACCTTTGTGCCCCCTCCCCGATACTGTTGTTTTGCCGGACGACGTGCAACAGTTTTGATAAAAAAAAAAAATCAAATTTTGTTTTCATCCCTTGCGCAAATACCAGCGTGTTCCTCCACGTCAGACCGCACAATGAGGGTTTGTTTTTTCAATGAGCCTATATAACATGTACACCTCTAGGATATGTCAGATGATTAATTCGAGTTACATTATTCGCCTCGGATTATAATACATATGTATATCTATTTTACCTGTAAGCAACGTGCAACGGTTAACGATGTCACCGAATAATTGATATTTTATATTTTCACCAAGATACCATTTAAATAGAGAAAACAAATTGTTATCGTCAGTTTTTATATTGATCAGTATAATTAAAAATCGTTGTTATATTAATTGGAGTATTTTTAATTATTACAAAATAAGATGAATATTTACTGAGCACCTATACACGGACAAAAAATAATAGTTTATACACAAAGCTGAGACTGAAAACAGTGATGCGTATGTATTACGTTCTAGTGTATTACGAGTTGAAAGCGAATCATAAACAAACATTCAATAACATACACTGAAATCTAAAACGCAATTCATTCGACGGTTTCACAGAATTGAATGAAATAAAAAATTACACATCTAGCATGAACGTGCTTAGCTAATTGATAGTTTCTTAAACTAAAGGTAAACATAAAAATACCAAATGTTTTATGTTTGTATTTTGTAAAAATGCCAATAGACTACGGTCTACGAGATCACGCATGGTTGTCATTGTTGTTTACTGGATCGGCGTTTCTGTTATATCTGTACAAATACAATTAAACAAATAATAATAAATGTATACAAATCTGATGATTTCGTAATACTATTCATCTGTGCGTTTATTTGACACGTTTCGTTTTATCATTGTAATAATGCATTATAGTGATGTATTAAAACAAAACAATAAGAAATCCGAAATACAGGTACGCGTTTAAAAATATTTTAGAAAAAAAATTAGAAACGATTAAAAAGATATTTCTAAGGTTAAAACTCAGTCAAATACTTAGGTATTTATCTCAACAAAAGGCTAACCTGGTTGATACACATAAAAATTAAGAGAATATCCCTAAACCTCAAACTTCACAAATTTAGACATCTTCTCAGATCCAACATTTTTCTCGTAAACAAATTGTTAATTTATAACTAAATTATTCGCCCGGCTATGATTTACGGTATCCAACTATGGGGCTCTACCAAAATTTCTAACCTCAACATTTTTTAATCATTTCAGTCAATTAACTTAAGGCTAATAACAAAAACTCCATGGTATGTAAATAACCTAACAGTACAACAGTACACAATAATCTTAATATCTGCACTATACTAACTCTTGCACGTATTTATTATTCAAACTTCTACACTCACACACATAACCACCCTAACCGGCGAAACCCATTAATTTCTAATCTATCCTTTACCACTATTCCCAACGATCTCCTTCGCCGTCTCAAACGAAACTGGTCCTCGTGATTTACTAACATTATTAGCCAACAAAAAAAAAAACAAAAATAAAGAATTATTACTGAAGTAGTGTTATTGGATGCATCCTTCTATCACGTCATCATGCGTGTACATATTTTTCTAAAATTTACTTATTGTATCACTTAAATACAGATTGTTAATATATTTAAAAAAAAAAAAGAACGATGGATTCCTATGGCGGATAGTATATATCCAACCGATTATCAGTTACCGTGTATAGTACGCTTGTTCATAAACGGAAAATATTGTTGGAAAGCGAATGTATCACAGGAAAAATATCTTTAAGACACGTTGGGAACCGTAGTTTATTTTTTAGAAAATAGCCATTTCTTAGGAAGAATCGATAACACAAATATTATTGTACATTCATAATAAAGCGCCTGCACGTATCTCGACACATACCTATATTATATTTTAGTATATTTGACGATAATGACTGCGCAATTCCTTTATATTATTATTTCGCGTCGGATTTCGCGGTCACCCACGAGAGACGGTTATTATTATTACTACTATTATTATTATTATTTTTATCATTATTATTAGCATTATTGTTGTTGCAGCAGTTCGTTTAACCCAATACTACACACACGTACACACACACACACACACACACATTCACATACATATTATGATGATGATAATAATAATAATATAACAACAGCAGTGGCTGTGGCGAAGTCGGCTGGGCGTCGCGAATCGGTCGAAAACAGTATTGTCCGTCACATATATTACACGAAATCGGCACCCATCATCATCATCATTATCATCGGTCGTATCCTTCTCCTCCATATGCATATCATCATATTATATATATATATTATATACCTGCAGCTAGTCGACGTTTTTTTTGCCTATCGTTGCGGGCCTCCATCGCCGACACGGTAAAAACGAGAAAAATTTTGCGTACGCATATCGTCCGTCAATTACCGTACACCGTGTGTACGCTGTGCATATATTATGTTACATTATATTATTATAATACGACGTATACAGGCAGAACGACTATGCTATTTATACAACGCTTCGGGCGATTTCGAAAAATAATTGATAAAACTCGCCCAGTATGACACGTAAACGTACCTATATATGTATAATATTATTATGTGTAATAATAATAATACGCGGGTACGTATTATATGGGAAAACAATTTGATTTTTTTCGCCCATAATGTTTTCTCGTCAAATATAATACATAATGTACGCTTACCTATAGACGCATACAATATAATATTACCTGTACTGCACGCGTCTATGAGAAGTCACGTGATTACCGATGATGTTTCGTTTACGGTTATCACGTACCGATTCGCGTACAAATCTTTCGCCCAATTTCCTTGTAGAGTAATATAATAACTAATAAGTATATTATAACGACAATAATAGGTACTATTACTATAACTATTACTGCTGCTGCTGCTACTACTACTTACCACTAATAATAATGATAATAATAAAAATAATATGTAAACGCATTTCCCGTCGACCGACGTCTTCGAAACGATTTAAAACTATATCAGAAATTCAGAATGGAAAAATTATTTCGTGTATTTTTTTCTTTAGGTTTTTCCTTCCCACACACGTGCACAATACTGTAAAGATATTATTTTCCAAACTAAAATGGTCATGTGCATAATGTATAACATTATACACCGCGATTGATGCAAATTAACCTGTCCAGACGCAACGCGTAATTCGACTTACCGCGGCCGCATGTGGATTAACGAATTATATTTGTGAGAATATATTATTATCGCGTTGAGTAAATATTTTTTCTATTGCGTAACGAATATTGAAGCACGGCCAGAGCACTTGTTAGTAGGGACTATTATTCTAGGTTTTGCAATAATATATCTGTATGGAAATTGGAAATTTCTAAAATGTAAATGTATAATCAGTAAGATCACAACAGTATTTTAATATTATGTTTTTTACTTTCATTAGTAACATATTGTATTGATCCTAATCCATTATCTACACTAATGATATTTTTTTTTTTAAGTATGAAATCAAATAAAGAAAAACGTATACTTTATGAAAAACAGATGTGGCGATGTTACTTGTTAGATTTCTAAACAATGTCAATTGTCCATACAGCTATGTCCTATAATAACTACAATACTATAACAAGTAAATAATTTTCAATTTTGTATTGAATAAATGTATATATCTGCATGTAATAAATACGCGTTGGTTTTTACAACTTTGATTTTTTTTTCATACAGTTTTAAGTTAATAATTTAGTATAAGCATTTTAATATAAATTTAGTGGAACTATGATAATAATAAAAATATAATATTTTAAAATTTTATATATTTTATTATATCAAATCACTTGAAAATGATAAAATATCGTGATTTCATTTTTCAATTCGATATTAATGATATCAAACCAGGAGAAATTACATTATTACATAATATGTGTTTTCCAATGTTAAAACTTAAAATTATCTTATATTTGTTTAATCTTATAGACATTGTTTAATTAGTAAGCATTTAAAAGAATTTAACAGAACATGTGTGTTTAAAAACTAATTTTAAAACTAAAAGTCCAATTATTTTGATAATTTCCTTATACACGTGCATCATAATATTGAGTAAAATTTAATTAAGATTTTCTTATCTTAATATTGTCGTGTTCACCGTATATGTGTTTCTTTGTCGGTTATTTGGACCCTATAAATGTAACCTTGTCGACAATGTCATAATTATTACAATAATTGAAAAAATAAGATATTTTACAAAAGTCAAAAAATTTTAACTGCATCGAATTTACCTAAATCAACGATGCAAATCTTCTTGACTTTTAAAATATTAAAATATTAAAATATCTAAAATAAATATAAAAAATACACACACAACAGTGCGTAATTGTGTACAACTACACATCATTTATTATAATGTATTTTGATTATTTTTCCAATTTTATTCAATCATCGTAAAAAACTTTAAACACCGTATCGGTTTGGCGGTAAGAGAACAAATAAAAATATATTAAATACAAATTGTTCCTTGGTCACTAAATTTATAAAAAAAATAAATGTATATATAGATAAATAAAGGTGTAGTTAAAGAAATCAAACTAACAAACTAATGTATTACTGCAATTATCCAAGTAAGTCAAGATTTTTTATGTTTATATTTTTTTAATAATTATTATCACAATAAGTACGAATACAGTGTATTGTACTGTAGGGTATATTATTATAATAATCCCTATAGGTAATTCAGTTTTTTGAATATAAAATATATATTTGAATATATTTTTTTAGCTTATATTAAATTCAATTAAGATTCTTTAATTTATATTAATTTATAAATAAGTGTTGAGTGTTCCAATTGAAATATTTAAAGCAATAATTGTTTTTGTAATTATGCATATAAAATGTATGTATACATTATTATATTGTATTTTATTCCTGTTTTTAGTATTTTTTTTATAGATATATTAGATATACTCGTAGATATTCATCATTTGATTAGTTTTAATAGATATGTAATATAAATATTTTTCTTTTGTTTATTCAGTTGCGCGATATACGTTAAGCTACAGAAAGTTTATCTTTTTTATAAAAGAAATCTATATTTCTACATTCTTCATTTCTTAATTTCCAACATCACAAGTATAGAACATAATTTAGTCAAAATTATTAATTGTTACGTTTTATCTTAAATCTCACAAATTTAATAAAAATGTTTAAATTAGAAAAAAACTATTTATCGATAAACAAAATAAGATACATTTATTTAGAGTATTAGATTACATTTATATCTAATATATCTCTATAATGTTACATAATCATTTCGTTTTATTACGCTATTTAGTTCTTAATGTTATTAATATTAGATCTTATAGTAGCATCTGACAATCTGAACCATTCAATACTTTCATATTCTTCACAACTAATGTAGATTATTTCTATAGTAATTTATGTTCTAGTTGATTTACCGTCAATGGGTATAAATGGTATAATATATACGATTTCTGGAAACGTCAATTTCAATTGTCTAATCAAATGTGAAATATAATATGAAAGAAAAAAAATATTGATCTTTAACTGTAATTTAATCGTGTAATTCGTATCTGTACATTGTACAAACAAGGCGCATCTTAAGAGTCAACAACTTGTTAGAGTGTAGAGAAAAATCGATTCGCTTCGGATCATCAGATTATTATTTATACATATTATAATAATATATTAAATATGATATTCTTCTCAATATTCCCAATAATAGTAGCCGCCGCCAGAAACACTGCTATTGAACACATCGTTTCAAATAATAGTAATAATGCCCACACACTTTAATGATCTGGGAAAAGCCACGGCAATCAATTTGTTTAAGGTGATAATAGAATAAATATATTATAATGTAAGATATACCTATCCATAACACGTTGCATTGGTTTATTGACCGATTGGCTAGTTTTAACATCATGACGATACTATTACTGGTATTAGTTTTTATGTACGACGTTTGACCACCGGCATAACATTTTTTGTTTAGTACTTTTTTGTACAAAAATTCCCGCATGGAATCTAATCAAATCGCTTAATGAGTGTTTTTTTTTATTTAACTCTGTTGTTTTCCACTCGTCGGATATCTAACAAGTTAATCTCACACGATCACCATGATACATCAGGCAATATAACACCATAACCCGGCTAAACGTTTTGCGCTCTCAGTATACGCTCATATACTTGTATTTATCTTAAACAGGTAATATATATAATTCGATAAGAGCGCTCGTATAGTGTACATATATATTACGTTTGTCATAGAGCTTCACATGATATGGGAGTTGACAACGCCGAGTTTTCGAATCTTTCTTGAAGACGGAAATTTGACTCAGTGTTAGAGGTACTCTGTTTCATCGCCCCTCGCCATCCGCCACACGATAAGAAGGTTTTTATCAAAGTCATCGCGACCAGCCGGAAACACGGATAGCCCTCTGTACGCGTAAAGAAACGCGAATAGCCCTCTAAGCGTAAAAGAATCGAAGACGCTATTATCGATGACACAGGAAGTTTCTCATTTCCTCCGAACGGTTTGCTATAGTAAACTTAGATAAAAACCGAACGCAAAATGGGAATCGATCTAAACGTACATAAAATCGGCACACGCTGTAAACAAAAATTTTCATTGTTTTTTAATGGTTTCCTCACATAACCTGAAGCTCAATGACATCATCAATCAAATATACAGAGGGGATATTCTGAGAGTTCATGAAAGTAAAATCGTAATTTTTTTTTAAGACGGTTGAAAATTATTATTATTTTTTTTATTTTACCATACCTATTATACTTAATGATATTATAATAAGATTTGTAATTGAAGTTTACTAAATTACACTATACGTCACTATATCTTTACCTATATAATTAAATTAATTATTGAAAAAATTCTCTATTCGGATTTGTGAATAAAGGGCAATTTGATATTTGTTTATTACTATTATGTTTTAACTGTATGTGGTTATACATGTTGACAACTAATAAATAATAATTATATTTATTAGTTAATAAAAACAATAAGGCATACATAAGAATGGATATCAAACGTTTTGATTACTATTCTTATCTCTAAAAATCTAAATTTAATTATTTGTTTTAAATTAGCTTATATAGCTCAATAGTATAATATGTATTTTAAGTTCATACTTGACTAAGATTTGTATTAGAAAAATATCGCTCGTGTCGTCTACGAATACTAATAACTAATAAATGAATAGTAATTTATAAATACATGATTTTCAATAGAACTGACATGAATTTAGCTATGAGTGAGGTAACTTGAACGTTGGTTAGGTTATTTAAACATGTTTTTAGATTTTATAAGTGCAGTAAGACTATAGTCCGTTTCACAACACTAGATATTCGATTGCAGCGCGACCCGTGGAAAATTTTCTTCAGGGTTTCCAAAAGTGTTCGAATAAAAGGGCGCCAAATTTAAAAAAAAATAATAACACCTGTTATGTATACTTAACATTTTAGTTACCAATGTATTTAAACACAGCAGCTGCTATTATATCCAAGCATTTTGCTTATAGTCAACTCACGTGCTCGTATATACGTAATACTGAGTTATACAAAACGGGAGAGGACAGCTGCAGCTGTCGGCTACAACCTTGATCCGTTGCGCATTGTTATATTACAATACCTTATTTTTTTTTCACATTCTTCAATTCTAGTTTTCGAACTAACTTTGTGACGTACGCACGAAATTCCCGCTCTGACTATCTGTGATTTGAATTTATTATTTAATCATTTTCACTGCAATTTTCAGTTTTTTTTAAAAAAAATTATTTTGCCATTAACTGTGAATAATTTATCATGTCTATTCGTCCTGACATTCACTCTCAAACTAAAAAAACAATTTTTAGTGTTTATAAATATTTTAAAAAATTGTCAAATGACAAATCGAATCTTGAAGTGGCCAATTTTTTTAAACAAGCTCAGCAAATTACTGCGGAGGCATGTGAAGTGAGCATTGCGACTGTGAGGCGTATAACTAGCGAGGCATCTAAGTCTTCGTGTTCTGAATCCGAGTCAGAACCGAAATTTACGTCTCCCCGGAAAACATTCAAACGTGTGAAGTATGCGACTGATATTGACGATTTTGACGTGGACATTGTACGGAGGACTGTGCATGAGTTTTATGACAACCGTGAGTACCCAACTACACAAAAAATTGTAGCTTCATATAAAGAAAAAACGGGTTATAGTGGGTCTAGAACTTCAATGTGGCGAATTTTAAGATCATTAAATTTTAAATATAAAAAATGTAATGACGGCAGACGATTTCTCATGGAAAGGAATGATATTGTTGCTATGCGCGTTAAATTTTTACGCAAAATGTGTAACCTTCGTCAAAGTAATGACACTCGACCTGTAGTTTACTTGGACGAGACTTGGGTCAACCAAAATCATTCACGTGGTCAAATTTGGCAAAATGCCCAAAATACGGAAGGATTAAAGGTACCGACTGGGAAAGGAGGTCGATTGCTTATTTGTCATGCTGGTTCAAGTAAATTTGGTTTTGTAAATGGTTCTAAATTAGTATTACGCTGTAAATCAAGTGCTACACACCCAGATTATCACACCCAAATGAATGCCACTATATTTAAGAAATGGTTTATTGATATGTTGAATAATTTGGAAGAACCTTGCGTTATAGTAATGGATAATGCAAGTTACCATTCTGTATATTCTGTCAATTATCCAAAATCAAATGCTATTAAATCAAGTGTTCAACAATGGCTCAGAGAAAACGGAGTAGATTTTTCTCCATTGGAAACACTGAGTGAATTACGTGAACGTGTTAAGTCATTAATACCTAAAGAAAAAAAATACGAACTTGATGAAATCGCACTTCAAATGGGCCATGAAGTTGTACGTTTGCCGCCATATCACTGCCAATACAATCCTATTGAGCTAATATGGGCACAGGTGAAAGGAGAAGTCGCTAAAAACAATACCACCTTTAAATTTGACGATGTCGAAAAATTGCTAAATGATGCATTGGACTCAGTAACTGTTGACAATTGGAAAAAATGTACCGATCACTGCCATAACCTACAAGAAGAAGATTTCATAAAAGAAGGTTTAAGAGACGAAATTTTGACACCAATAATACTGACAATCAATCCCGATGACAGTAGTGATAGCGACAGCGACAGTGAAGAATTTTAATTTTTTTTAATTAAAAATGACTGAAAATATTTTGATTTATTGTATAAAATAAATTTTTTTGTTTACATTTATAATATTTTATCTACTTAATAAATTGTATTTTAATAAACTGTAAAAAAAAAATGTGTTCGTTATTTAAGAAATAAATATAAAATATGATACTATTTTTTAAATTGGCGCACATTTGGGAAACAATGGTATGTCAAACTTCGTCGACGGGGCGCGCTGCAATCGAATATCTAGTGTTGTGAAACGGACTATAGTATTATATAGTGTCGATATATTATGAAGTACGTTATTGAATTTTAATATTATTGTCTAATAGTTGTGTATAAATTAAAAATAAATACTTTTACGGGAATATTAAAAATAAATAAAACATAATAGTTTAATACGCGCATTTGTCTAAAATGCTCAAGTAATTAATTGCGGAGTCACTGACACGGTGATACGTTACTAGAACCATTGCGAGTAGAATAATAACGTTGACCACAATACAGGATTTAGGGCTGGATGCACATGGTGCTTCGGAAAAATATCAAGTTGTCCACCAGTTTATATCTGTTAATAAATATAAAAAATATCACGATTTCCCGTTAGGCATCGGGTGTTTTGCTTGATGAAAATACTTATAATATTATCTTATTGTAACAACCCCGGATAAAGTATATTATTGTAAGTCGTAACCATTGTAATATAAACATTTGAGCGTCTCTCGTATAGAAGGGTCTGCGTTCAGTATTTCGTCATAACTCATAATACACCGGTGCAACCCGTATTATATTTTACCGACGGCAGAGGTTGCTACAAAAAACACACTTGTATATTATAATCTCCATATACGGGTGAAATTTGATTTCATCAAACCATTTGAACGAACATTATTATTGTCTGCAGTCTGTGATTTATATGCTCGGAAAGTATATAATATATACATATGTTTAACGTAATAATATACATATATTTGTTTTTTGTTTCGAGCGAAACAATACTACCAGACTTGCGAAAAAATGAATATTTATCATATTAAATACTATATAACCTGTACGCTGTCGCATTATTCTGTATTTAGTTTAAAATAAATATAATGTATAGTATTAATATTAGTATCTACCGTTTCACGTGCAATTTATCACATAAAATATATTATATGCTTGCAGAAGTTACAAAAGAATCGATTCTATCTAAGAATTCTCGTAAAGTGGAAATTATTTACTCGATTTAAAAATAATGCTCGAAAATATATCGTAATTGTTACTGACTGTATATTTTTATGTTATGGATATAAAAATATTATATTATATATTTAAAACGTTGTTTCTAGCTTATTTAAATACTCATCAGAGGAGCAAAGACTTTTATGCATTAAAAAATCATCAAAATATATGCATTTAAAAATATGCAGTAAAATAAGTTGAATATATATATAAATATATATACTAATCCGTGATACCCTAAAATTTTTTTTGGAATATTTTATTTATTTTAATTATTTTATTTTGTTCGATTTTCTGTGTATTTATAAGTATAAAAAAACAATAATAAAGCCAATACAGATCTACTTAATCTAATCTACTTACATACCATTAAGATAAAAATTAGTTTCATATCGTTTTTATGACAAATTCACAGTTTATTAAAATTGTTAATCTTGATTTATGTAAAATATTTACTGAAGTGCTAAATTTTCGATAAATTATCAAAATGCGCACTAAAAACTTAAAATACGATATTATAACCATAATAATATGTTCTTTAAATCCAAAAATGTAAAAATATGTAAAAATATTAAACATTTTGAGTATTTGATCACAAAGGTTGTGGAATAAATTGTGTACTTACTAAGCATACGAGAAAGATAACCACAAAAATACCTATGCAAATGCATGAAAATCCTTGCTCTACAAATAAGTACCTATACTCCGATACATAAGGTGAGTTAATAAAAATATTATTTACGGTACCTAATGAAAACTAGAAAACATTTATAAAATTCACTTAAATAATTTTAGACATTTGCCATAAAAATATTATAGTATTATACAGCCTATGGTTTTTTTTCCTATAAATACATACATATTCCCTAAACAATATATAATTATATTATAATATTACATTGATTTTAGTAAATTAAATTGAGGAAAAACTTACCCCCCTCCTCTATTTAATAATAGTAGACGAGTTAATGACTTAATGTATGGATTATTTTTGCACTGCATAACTGGTTGGGAGTGTTGGAACCGGTAACCAATAATCATCCTCATGATCGTCATAAATAGTTGTGGGGACGTGGGGTCAATAGGTTCACTCGCATTAGTATTAAAATATTTACATTATTATTTTATGTTGTATTAGGCGTAATATATACTCGTGACTATACCCAATTTCTTATTTTTATAAATTATAGTACTTAAAATCACTAATATAGTATTACACCTTAGAGCGTTAAAAATAGATTTTCCTTATCAGAAATTTATGAAGTACACCTTACAGTAGGAGGTTAGATTGAGGAAGGGAGACAGCTAAGCCTGTTTGGATCACATAAAATAAGGTCATACTGAAAACTGTAACCTGCTTGGATAAATTAATTCTATGTAAAAACTATCATTAAAAAAAAATACTCAACAAATTTATAATATTAATTTATTTTTTTCTATATCCTTTATAATAAATAGTATATTGTTAGTTGTTATGAAATGTTAGTAAGATACAAACTTCAAATTGATTTTTTTATAGTTAATATGTTATATTATCACGAATATCCTGCAACTCAGTATTTGAAAGTTCACTTAAAAATTGAATTTATTGACATTCACGTTAAATGCATGAAAAACGTTCAGTTTTTATTCGTATAAAGGAACACGTTAATTTGATTGTTTATTTTATTTATAACTTAAAAATTTTTTAATACAATTTTGAAAAAGTTTGAAAAATAAAAGATTTTTTTATGTAATATGAGCATATAATTAATGTACCTAATCTATTATTTTAAATAATTTTTTTTTTTTAAATAATGTTTTTCTAAAATTTATAATTCTATATTATAGTATGTATTTGTAAATTAAAAATATTTTATTATGTTCCATGTAGTATTGTAGTAGTAATAATTGGGATCTTGAATAAATTCAGCAATTTGGTATTTTGATTAATAGTTCAAATAGTTTGATACCCAAAAACTTAACAAATTATTAATAATATCTAGTGTAGGTTGTGATGGTTGTACAATGAATACTATAATATTATTGACTACTGGTAATGTGGCACGTCATTGTCAGTAGCGACGATTGAGTTTTTCCATTAAAAATCAAAAGGGCCACACGGTGTTTCTAATTATAGCGATCCAGACTCTCGTGTGCGCGCACGTTCATTATTACCATTATTATTATTATTATTATCATTATTATTACTGCCGTTACTGGTGTCGGCCTTATACACACACGAGCGTTAGCACTCACACACGCAAAACGTATGTTTTAACTAATGCGCAGTGCCAGGGCGACTAATTAACTGAAAATAAAAACAGCGGTGGTGGATAAATTGATATTTTATTTTTGGACCATGTTTTTAATATAACGCACACACATAAGCGTTGCGGCGGCGACGGTGGTTTATGGAATGCGGTGACGATGGCGGCGGCAATTTTGTCAGTGCGTTTTCAGTGTAGAGTTGAATGCGTTGTATAATTATTATTAAAAACTTAAAAGCAATAAGGTCCAAGTGTAAAAAGAAAAAAAAAAACGTAATGATATAATTTTATAATTAGAAATCCCGAGATGAGTAGGAAGGGACGTGCCGTGATTCCAATTAACATTGCGCAAACACGGCCTAGTTGGCAACATGATAATGGACAAGTGGCGTCGATTTCGTTATTGCCAGTGCAACAATTGGACCAATTAAAATTTAAATACAACGTATTTAGTTCAATTTCGAGGACCCGTTTATAGACCAAATGATATAGTGAAACATTTCCCTAATAACAATCAAAATATTGTAAACACAAAATTGAAGGTTCTAAATAATTTGAATTATCAGCGGATAACATCTTATGGCTAGGCCATATTATTCTATTAATATTCTGGTTAGTTGTTTGGACATAATGAGTCATGATCCCAAATTCCATTTTATAATTTGTAATTATTATTTATTAGGTTATAATAATTAATCGTATAGAGTATAGACTGTAGGCGTAGTTGGTAGCTGGTAGATACTAAAGATAGTAAATAGTTTTACACACGACAGAAATAATTTAATAATTTAAAAATTTGTGTCTTATTAATAATTAATAATAATCATTTATTTGATATAGGGCCATATGTGAAGGACACTGTATTTTGTACATTGTAACTACTAATTGGCAAAAATAGTTTTGTCTAAATTTATAAACATAATCTTGATAGATTAAATACAAATATGGTATATTTTTGTAGAGTGGATTGGTCTCAACATAAAGCTTGAAGACTATAATATCATGTCTGAAACTTTTTAACATTAATATAGTCTTAGATTGAAATTAAATTATATATCTAATAGATAGATATTGAAATAATCGCGCAAGTATCTCAGTCTTAGCAACAAATAATTGTATTTAACATTTTTAACAAATCTATTATACTGCGTGCTATTTTAATTCAGTTTATATCAGTACATGGTCTTAAATAATAACTGTATACCTAATAGTATTACCATAATAATTATATACATAATTACAGAAGGGACAACATTTTGAAAATATAATTTGATTATATTATTTTACTCTTATTAATTGTATTTTGTATTTTTTTATGGACAGTAGTTTTAAGAAGGGACGGTTAATTTTCTTAACAAACCCTCTATATAATATTTATTTTTTTTATGTTTTTGTAATCTGCGAAACTTTAAATAAAAATAAATTAGCGAAAAATTCACTTGAATGCCTTTAACCAAATTGGTTTATTATTATTTTCATTACTTTTAACTAGTAAAAAGATTTGGTTTTTTAATTATGATAATTCTGTTTACAAGCAGTAAACTTAGTTTATAATTTAAAATACTTAATCACAAGATATTTTGCAGTTATTACTTTTAAGTTTTTAATCAAAAAAAAAAAAAAATATACAAAGTTTAACTAAAACTGTTATAAATACTCAAACACAAAGACTTTTATACACTTTATTACTTTATACCGATTTTATTTTGAGTCAAATTTATGTTTACTAATTTATTCTCGGTTCTCAGTTAATGATGGTTATACAGTTACTAAAATTCAATCACATATCATTATCAAGTTTTTTTTTTAAATATACGTGCCAGATTAAAATAAATATCAACCCTAATCTTATTTTTGACACATTTAGACAATACTTAATTTTATTCATTTATGTATACATTAAATAAAGTATCAAAGAAAACAAATTATACATCGATGTACGATATACATATATATTTAGACACATAATTTAACATATTTCACAATCAATTTGTCAAAATTTAAATTTTCTACTCAACTACATCCTCAACCCTATAAAATATAAGATTGAAATATGCGTGACCTTTCTTAATTTATCTTATATTCTTTCCTATCTCGAATAACTTCGAACACGAGTATTTTTATGTTAAGTAATATAGCCTGTAGGTACTTCATAAAAAAATATAAATTGCAACTAAAATATTGTTAATTAAACATTTTGGCAAAGAATAAAAGTGGTATTAATCATTTCGGCTTCACTTCATAGATACGCTAAATGATAATCACTATTATTAAATTGATGTAAATGTAAAATAATATAATAATAATGTTGATAGACTAATTTACCTACGTTCAAGAAATAAACATATTCATGTTTGTATACTATGTATGTTTGACTTTTTTTATTGAGTTCTTTTTATCAGCAAAAAAATCATTGCCATTATTATAATAACGTGTGATACAACCATTTGAATTAAGATTAGCTCAATGTTGCAGTACTGCTACGGATAAGTATAATGAAATCATGTTCTGGAGCTCAGTCAAAAATATGTTTAAAAGTGACGAGAGTGTTTTATTGGCATAGAAATTTAAGTACCCAAGAACCTTATTCAAACAATATGAAGATTATAAAAAATGTAATTAAGTCTTTGCAATACCCAAGAGCTTATTTAGATCACAGTTCACTGAACTCTAATACATATATTAAGATCTTTATGGACCGATTGGAGTAGCTCGTTATTTATGTTTGTTATACTGCAAGTTCAACATGGTTAAATGAATTGAATAGTTAGTATGTTATACAACAGCTGTATAAGAATACTACTATAGGCATTTACGTTCAATATTTATTACACATTTTTTTAAAAGAAGTGTATAAATAACACAGTGCAGCGTCCATGTAATTAAATTGTTGTTTTTCAATTATAATTACAACAGTGACGGTCCAATATAAATTATAAATAAAAATTGCTTATTTGGAAAAAATAAACTATTATTTAACATCTACACCTGGCTAATAAAACGCTAAGACACTGAATTATTATGTATCTAAAAGATAATATTATAATTTTTGATTTTTTCTGAAATTATTATTGGGCATGTATACAATTAATACGAATTACAATGTTTAAATAAATAGTATACGATTAATAAAATAAATATTCGTTATACTTATTCCGGTCAGTATTTGGTGGGAAAGTCCCCTACTTTTATTTTAATAAATAAAAATATGGTTAAGCGAGGGGGAAATTAAAAAAAACAAATTCTATTCTTGTGTATAAACTTATTGTAAGTATGGAGCAGTGTCCCCTGTATGTTAGCATAAAAAACACATTCTATAATAATCATAATTCTACATTATAAAAGTATCGTTTATTGTTTGCTTAGGTTGCTTTTCTGACCAAGAGGGTTGGACTTTGATTAAAACTGAGTTTATACTAAAACACCCGTTATTTATAGCATCATTAAAACGTAGGTATACGTTGAAGGTATGATGAAATTTTGTGTACATTAACATTTACAATATTCGTATTTTAAAATTACAAATATTATACATAAATTGTAATTTAATTTACTTTATTTTTCAAACAGATTTTTTTTTAATTTAAAACTTGATAATATAATTACGAAGACTATTGTAGATATTATTATTTTTTTTTTTTAATAAAGTAATGAATACACTTCTATTATAACGATATTTACTTTTTTGTAACGTTTCGTAAATTTATTTTGCGACTGTTTATCATAAAATCACAAATTGTAAATTGTAAATAATATCTAAATAATAATTGTGTTCTTACATAATTTTTAATCATACTTATACATTAATAAATAATAATATTCAAAAATACAACTAGTTTAAATGTTGGGTAAAATATTGTTGTATAATTTAACCAAAATTATGTAAGAATCTATGAATGGATTATGAACAACACGATAAGACGTGTCCAATAATTTCTTTTATATATATATAATATAAATAGTAGGTTATATGTATTATGTATTTATACTTCAATGCATGTTTAAAAAGTATATTACCCGCTTAAAACGTTTTACAATAAAGCCTTGTAACAAAACTATATAAAATATGAGTAATATATTTACTGTAAACAAAAATTACTCATTAATCTTAATCATGATTTATGAATTATAATTAAGATATCCTATACACTGTGACTGTATGACGTACACAGTATATAATCAACTAAAATAAATCATAAAATAATTTTGTGAGTTACATAACAAAGTAGAAACTATCGATGGCTCATGTAGCATTATCTCCCATAATCTTCTATAAAAATTAATTTAAATTTAAAAAAATTTAAAAAAAAATTACCCACATTTTGGTTGTTTTATTATTTACTCAGAAGTAAAAAGAAGTAATATGGATAAATTTAACGAATCATCCAACACGTTAACATATTTATGATTCATCTTGTGTATTAAAATGAATCAACAGAAAGTTATAGTACATTGGTATTATATTAGCAGCTGGTAATTATTAAATAAGTATAATTGGCATATGGTATATATATATACTACTATACTCTAGTTCATATGCTGAAGGTAACCTAACCTTAATCGTTTCATTAGTATATTGATATAATTATTGTTAGCCAAAGTGGTAAATATAGTAATTATACTTATACGTAATCGGTTCCACGTTCTACGTATTTTGTTTTATATGCAAAACAAAAATGTCCGTCGACGATATTATGGCCCCAAGTGATCGGATGTCTAATAAAATGGGTGGTAAAATGAGTGGTTGTCTCGAAACGCGTGTAGTACATGATATTGTATAACGTGACGTGTCCGACTATATTATAAATCATCGGATATCCGATCGTAATTATGTAGGTATAAAAGCTCGTACAAACAAAAAACGTGTTGATATACCTATACCGCTATCGATTTATTTGATATTTAATTTCTACGGTCGCCTTTCAAAGATAATCATAAGTCATAACAATAGCTGTTTGAAAAATTCGTCGGAAAAAAATATGTTTACGACATATGTTCAAGAAATTATTTCGACACTTGTACTCGCTAATTTACCTAAAGGATATTTACGATATTATATCTATCTACATTATACCTGCTATACATTCTAAATGCTATAAATATAAATATATATATATGTGTGTGTTCTGCCGTCATAAGTTATGTGTAAATTTTATGGTTTACCATTAGAGTTATTTCTGAGATTTTGAATATTATATTATTATACAAGTAAAAATTATGAATCTTGGCCCATAACAATAAAAAAAGACATATAATTTTCGTTGACCAACGAAATATAAAACTCGCTGTCTGTTTCTCGTATATTATAACAATATTTTTATACATAATTTACATTTTCAAATAAATAATATATTGTAAAATAATTTCTACATCACACTTCATTGATCGATAGTAAAATAATGGTAATCAAATTATTATATGCTTCACTCTATTGTTAGTGGTCATCTACGGTTGAAAAACATTGCGTGTCAAAAATTTTCACTTTTACGTGTTTTTGTGGTTGGTGTGGTAGAAAATTGTATCAGCTATATATTATATACACGAAAACTAAAAAAATATAAAATTTAATTTAATGAAAAAGTTATAAGAATAATGAAAATATGAAATCTTTATTGTATCTTATTACGTATAAAAACATATTTTGATAGATTTTAATAAATAATATACCTATCATTGAAAATGAATATACTTCCGCAGAAGTGTTACTAATGAAGTAATGAATTACAATTGATGTTTGATTCTCAAAAGAACTGAAGAACCTATAAATAATTAAAAAGTTTTCAGATTCTTCAAAATAAAAAAATAATCAAACGAATTTTTTCGTCATTTTAAATATTAGCCATAAAATAAAAATTAACGCTTAAAACATAGGATTAAAAAAAAAAAACTAAAACATTTGTTATTTCTTTTATTTTCAAATGTTGGTTTATTAACGTCGAGTGACCGTTACGGGCTTATAACGTTACCCTGAGACTTTGAGTAATAATAAAACAGAACGTTGAAAATTAAAACGTTTGTAACGGTGCTCCTTATACTACGTGGGATAAGTTTTTTTAATTATTTTTATGGAATGAACCGTTACACAGGGATAAACAATGGACCATTGGATACGACGGCGGTGGTTTTAAGTTTGTTGGATAAACGAGTGATATCAAAACTCAAGTCGGTATTAACATAATGAAAATGTCCTGACGGTCCTTCGGGGATATACTCATCGTCCTGCAGGTTCACACGGCCACTTTTGGTCAGGGTGTTTGCGCGCGGCGTGTATAAGGAACGAAAACCAGTTTCTAGCTCCTAATACGGCACCAGCGGCGACCGCATTATATTATGCGCACAAAACGGAACGACGCAGCTTTTCTTTACGATCATTTATTTTTCTTCTTTTTTTAATTGTCCACGAGGGGTCAGAACTGGTTTTCATGGGAATGCCGTGTGGACTATGGGGTGTTGGTCATCGACAAACTGGTTTCCGGGTTTGTCCTGCCGAAGGGACGAACCGGTATTGCCACCGCGAGCACATGGTCATCACGGCGACCCTATTGTTTTCTCCTCCTTCGGACCTACGTGTACGTGTGTGTCATTACCTACCGAATGTTTATTCTCAGGTCTCTTTACTTGTTACGCACCACACACGTATACACACACACACACACATGTACGGACCGGACATTGTTTTAAAATAAAAAATCACGCATAAATATCCCGTGGGATATTATTACGGTATCATATAATATAATAATAATATAATGTTATTATGCACATTGCGCACGACGGCCTCTGCCGAGAAGGGAAGAAACCAGTTCCGGGAGATACGTTGAGCGTCTTCATTTCTGCCCGCCACGGCGGACAGCTGTCTATATCGGATCGTTTTGACCGCGCATATGTGTGTCGCTTTTATTGTCTTAGATCTGATCTATTATTTCCAAGCGGTGTGCAAACTATAGAGGCACTATAAGTAAACTTGTACTCATCGTCAGAAATCCCACCTATTATTTGAAAATACGAGACATTTTATCATTCGCTGTGCATACGCAATACGAGTATTATATTATACTCTGTACATATAAACATATAGTGTAACGAAAACGGACAGAAATCAACGGCGTCGGAGTTTTTCGACACCAACGGAAATGTTTAACGACCATTATGCGTTGTTTCGCGTAAACGTATATTATTATTCGTTGTAATAGTGTATAAAAATGTTTAATCTACGATTTAGTAATTACACGCCTAGCTAGACTACTTAGGTACCTATTTATTTTTCTAATATCCGTCCGCTAAAGACGCCGACTGTATTATATAAATGAAAGAGTTGCGTTTTTAAGCGGTCAAATACAACGACGCGAAATCATTTTTCATTCAATGGAATGGATAACGGATTGCTGCTAAAAACAGCGTCCACACACTAATCACCGTCACTTGTATCATATTATATTATACGTATACGCCAGCAACAGTAGTGCCTAACTAAATGTAACGCAATTTATGCGCAAACTAATGTACTAAGTATAATATTCGTAATCCGTTTTATACCTGGTCGACCCAATTATTAGAAAATATAATGTTAACATTTATTTCTGAAAGTAGTGTTATAGCAGTAGTTTTAATTCTGTTATGTCGTTGTAGTAGCTCTATAATATACGCAGTTCATCAGGCAGGCAATAAAACCAACGCGTTTCAAAAATGTACGGTTGAGCTATTTATTTGCTTATACATATAGTTTCACGTACCTATATATTATTATAATGACGAATGACCGGGACGAATGATTATTACCGTCCGACCATAATTAATTAAAGTAAGTAGTTATTCGATTTCATCAAACGTGTGAATTAGAATTATACCTAATATAGTAATATATTTCACTTATTAATAACTATTGTGTATAATAATTAATAGGTGAATATTGATTACTAAATAATAATTGTACACGATTTTTGATTAACGAGGAAAATACATTCGTTGAATCGAGAAATATACTTTACTTTGGTCTGAGTATTTCGGTTCCGTTGCGAGTTTAATCACTAACAACCTATGGATCGAGGACTGAAATAAAATACTTAGAAAAACTTTGAACGGATGATAAAATAACCGACAAATGAGTTGTTTCGTTTTTTAATAATATGTCGACCAACTAAGTACAAATATGAATGTGCATTTAAATTAAATAAATGTAAGTATAAGTAAATTACCAATATTTAATTATATAAAACAATATTAGTTCTTAGTTGCTGAAGGTAGATTATAATATACTTTCGTACAAATATTGAATTAATTTACTAGGTTTACTACGTATAGTATCTGATACTCTAATATAAATACTATGTAGAGACGGTTTGTTATCGTATATTGTATTTCTGATGATATTTGATTATATTTGTATATATTTGCATATTGCTATGAGAAATTTCATTTTTATGCATTAGTAAATAATATACGTATAGTGACAAAAAGTTTCATATTATCTCTACGATAAGTATTTTTTGAAAATAACTAAAATTGTTATTTTTCGTTTAAATATGCATGTTCCCAATTTTGTCAAATCAGTAAATATACTCCAAACATATATGAAAAAATATTATGGATAATTTGTATTTTTCAGATTTCAATATGCAAAATCTACAGTTATTTATTTTTAAATTAAAAAAAAAAAAAATTATCTTGTCAAAATTTAGTTGCCGTAAAAATTCCCACAAGTATACCAACTATACGAGTATATTCAATTGTATACCAGAAATTATCTACAAACAACAGAGTTGTAGATTGAAGCATTTTTACTGTTATTGTAAAGCTTCAAATGCTGACAAAATGAAAATAAAAAAAAATTCATATCATTATAAAACCAATACATTCATTGCTCTGCTTAATACCTAGAAACCTCTATTAGTGGTTTTTCAAATTATGGGCATAATTTGTGACAAAACTATCTTGTGAATCTGTTCAAGTATAATAAATAATAATATGTAGGACGCGTAGGTAGACAAAAAGTAGGTATCGCAATAATTAATAAGGGGTGTGTCAAGTCATCGGGAGTCCCTAAAATATATTGTTTGTTTTCAAAACAATAGATATGATAATTTTTTATGAGTCTACGAGCGTCTGGTGACTACTAGACTACATACTTACCGTGTGAATGGGCGTCTAAAAAATTGATAATTATTTTCATCATTTGAATATCAGAAAAAACGTTTAATGAATTTCGATAATTTAAGTTGCACAATTGTATAATTTAAGTGTATAGTATAATGATATTATTATAAACAATTTTTTTTAAATGTTCATTAATCATTATTTTAATATTTCTGCTGTCTATCTATTTTGATCTATTTAATTTATTTATTTTATGTATATAGGTACATTTAAATAAATAAAATATTGAATTATTGTGTAATTTTAAAAATCTAAATCGACAATAAATTGATGTCTGCGAAATTATGTCGAAAAATATTTGAATTTTTACAATTGGTAAGTGATGATTATCAATCAAAAAAAAAAAAAAAATATACTGTAATAATTACTTATTATAGTTATTACAATAGACTCGGTTTACGGTTATTATAAATTAGTTGGAAATACTTACAAAGTAAATTAACATGCTGCTTCCACGTCATATAGTTACTGTTTACTTATTATAATATGTAAACGGTTTAATTTAGTCACAATAATACATATTAGAAAATAGGTAATTTAAATAGTATTAAAATAGAAAACAAATTACAACTGTCAGAACAGACCTGTTTAAATTATGATTTGATTCATGTTTTTTATTTTACTAAATATCCTTTATCCCACGTAAAAAAATAGATATTAGTACGTTTGCAGACTGCATTAAAGTGTCGAAGAATGGATGTTCCATAGACGAATATGAAAAAATAATAATATCTAAAGGTAACGAAAGAGTTTATGAAACACAGAAACGGCCGACAGGTGATTGACGACCAATATTATTTTAAGGTAATGATATTATGATATATTATGAGACAATTGTCATGAAATTTAACTTATTTGTTATAGATATTACGTACATTTTTTTCATATGGTTAAGCAACTATTGTTTTTCTTTCAGTAATATGTCAAGTTAATAATAAAAATATTAATACTAGTACGTATTAAAAAACATTACCTATATATATACGCATATGTAATATGTTATGTTTATAATATTATTATAACACGTGTAAGGTTTTTTTTTTTATTAATCAATATTTTCCACTTACGACACGAAAATTCTATTGCCCTACATTTACCGTATATGGCACGTGGAATTATAATTATTATTACTATTATCTATAATTTAATGGTATAGGCTCCCTGGTGGGAATCGGTCATGTTTTACATTGGTGTGTTATATAATTTAAAACAGAACTAGGCATTTTTGTGTTTGTCGAAAATGGCATAAACGTATAATATAACTCGTATACCGTAAAAAATCATGTAGTAAACCGAATGATCTTTTTACAAAATATTTAGCTTCTTAATTTGTCTACAGGCCATCGTAATTATTATTTTCCAGTGACAGTTCAATTTCCGTTGACCTTTGTTTTTTTGGACGCGCAAACGAAAACGTAATATTATTATGTATATTATTTAATATTTTCATATTTAATTTATGTCGTATACAAAATATATTACAAATATTTATCATGATATTACGTACGTTGTACACATATTGTTATACCTTATGCGTTTCACTTCTCTGGTCTTAAACGTGTAGTGTAGTAGCACACTCGTAATTGATAATAAGTTCCGTGTCCACTCATCAGACGAACAAACCACGGGGCGCACGCTGTCGAGCGACCGACGAGAATTTGGTCAATTCCATATTTATTTATTTATTTATTTTTTTTTTGTTACAGGTATACAAACGCGCGCGGGTTCGGGTAGGTAGGTAAGTAGGTGGGTAGATACTGGATAGGCATATGTAGGTAGGCAATAAAGATATATGGTCATACGAATGCGTATCTGTCCGATTTTACACTCGTGTATGTGTGTGTCGTATACAAATTTAATATTTTACCAGATTCCATTAAAAAAAAAAAAAAATAAAATGATAATCATAATGCGCGTATGTGAGTGCGTCGGTATTATTATAATATTATTATTATCATTGTTATATTTATAGGTATAATACTATGCGTTAGCAACACGATCGACTGAAGGGTCTCGCGGGGAACTACACAGAAGAATTGATGCGTTTCACCGGGCGGCGCGCCGTGGCGTATACCTATTATAATAGCTATAAAGTAGCATAGAAGCCGAATCCCAACTGACAAATGTGTATATACAGTGACAGCCAGCCATGACCGCCTACCGATCACTCATGTATTAAATACAATATACATATAATATTATTAAACGTAGCTTAATATGTGTGTGTTGTACGAGTGGCGTGTACGTACACGAAATTTACGGTAGTACCAACGGCGTGTGTTCATTATCGTTATTACTTATTACTGCAGATTATTATTATTTCGATCGTCTCATTGAATAATATTTAATAATAATATTTTAATATACCGTTTAAACGTAGGTAATCGTAACATTATTTTTTCTCCGTTTTACATATCGTGGGTACCAATATTATATTAAAATACCATTTATACAACCATGCCTTCGTTTTTTCTTCTTCCAAAAGCGTCATAATATCAAAACATTTATTCGTGAAAGTCTTATGTTGCTCGAGGCGAATACTAAAGCGTCCTATACATATGTATGTTTTCATGTTCCTTGACATTTTCGTGCGTTATGAAAATTAAGCGATGATTATTCGCAGATGCAATCATTTTTATACATAAATAAATAAAAAGAAATGGATTGTATCTACGTTGTTTCTTAGACTATTTATTTATAATCAATTCTATAACCAATTCTAATTTAACCGTGTTTATAGTTGTTATGTCGATGAAGGCAGTCTAATCAGTTATTGTAAACTTTTGCCTTTGTTTAGATTTGAATTTTTTTCAATCTTTAAAAAAAAAAAAAAATATCGTATACAATCAATTTACTTAAGTTGTATAAAACTAGATGAGCGACGGCAAAGAATAACACGAACGTTCAATTTTAACAATAATTAATGAAAATAATTTAAAAATATGTATATTTAATATTGAATATAAACTAGGTATATATATTGTTTAGGTAGTGTTTCCATGTTTATTATTCGTTATGGCATGTACCAAAATATTAGTGTAAGTGTATTAGACTATATGGGTTATGTAGTAGGTACCATACTCTACATTATTAACTAAATTACTAAAAAATAGTTTTACAACTGTCTTAAATTTCGCAACACCTATAAATCATATTGTTGATTAAGTCTGTCACCGTATTTCTTATAAATCAGACTGACATTATTATGCGTTAGTTGCGTGAGTTTTCAAATGTATATTATTTAATATTTTCATAATTAAAAGTCAAGTTTCGGGTTGAGAATGATATTCATACGGACACTGACCATCTTTCGGTTATTTTATAAGTATATCCGATGCTACGACGATGATGATAACATGACTTTGAAACAAACTTAGTTAACTAGTGTTTCTACTGAGCCCAATCACGTAATACATTACTTTCTTAATATTATTATCATCATCGTCATCGTCTCACGGTCCCCCGGTGTATTTCGGTTCCTTATAATTTATCCTGCTCGAATTATTATTATTATTGGTTATATATTGTCAATTACGTGGCCGTCGGACGGTAAACAAAATATAACGTCCTAGAATAATAATAGAAATAATAATAATAATAATAATAATAACAATAATAATAATAATAATGATAAATTACTAATCGTACACGTCCGCAGACCTTGTACTAATTTTCACGATATTCGTATCATTTTCGCGTCCGGCGTATCATAATAATACTCTTATGTATTATGATGTATGTACATATTAAATGATTTTTAGAGTTAAACAATGTCTGATTGAAAAAAAAAATCTGAAAAATATAGCATATATTTTTATAGACGCTTGCGTGAATTCTGACCTACTATATATTGTCACAAAGGTGGTCCTTGAGAACACGCGATGATTACAACCATGATTCGAATCGTGTTAGCCACGATGTACCTACCTCACCTGTACAATGGCCAACGGGCAATGGTCACTCTCATCGTTTTAGATCCAGGAAAATATTAATAGGTATAGCACATCATATTTTAATTGAATGCGTGTTAGTGTCGTTTTTAATAACGTGTATTCGGATTTCTGATAAATATTACACGCTGTTATGAGTAAAAAAAAATGTATTAAAATAATTATTTTTCAAATAAATTATAGTGGCACCTAAATTTAATATTGAAAGAGAGATTTATTATATAGTACTTTATCATTCCGTGCCCTGTAGTTTGCGTGCTCTTATAATTATGTAGATAAGTGATAACTGATTGTTAAATACAGAGTTTTATAATTATCTATCGGAGTTCATCAGTGTATTGAGGTTTTGGTATTTAAAATAACTACGTAATATACTCTACCGTATACCTCTTATGTGGCGTTCAGAATGGCTGTAAACGAGTGGTGTCCCAAATACTGAATTGTGTCCCTCAGTTTTTTTTGAAGTACACGAAACGAATTGTGTCCCTCAAGTTTGATCAAACTAATATAAATTAAAATTAAAAATAACTACACAAATAATTTTAATAATATAACATAAAAAGGAAACAGTTAAATCAAACAATTTTTATAAATTCACATTGAGAAAATTTTCTATTGAAATATTAAAAGTATGTTAAATATTATATTTTACACGAAAAATAGGAAGTTCGTATAAAAAACGTCATATTATTATAGTAAACATTTTAATGTAATATAACAATAATTGATGTTATTTTGCCTAATAAATATAAATAAAAAGTAAAAATAACTACATTAACAGTTTTAATAAAATTACATATTAGGCAAAAATTTGAATGGATAGAATCGAATTTTATTCTGTAACTATCTTATAAAATATATATTGGTAATTATACAACATTGAAATGAAAAAATTTCTCGATTTGAATTTATAAAAACTTTTTTTATTTAACTTGTGTAAAACTTCATAAAACAGTTGGGACACAACTCGTGTACGATAAATTTAGTTGGGACACAACTCGTTAACTGCGTTCAGAATTTCTATTCAATTCATACAACTTCAATCATGTACATAGATAATTCAAGAATAAAATATTGATATATATTATATTATATTTTAATATTAATTTAATAGCTTTGATCTGTAGTCTGCAGAATTTACAACATGACATGATAATATATGTCTACAGCATTTTCTAGTTGAACTAATTCTAAAAGCAAAATATTAATAATCGACTAATCAAGCGTGTTAACATTTTAATGCAATTTAAATTTTAAAACTAGCATCTCAACTTAATAAAACTGGAAAATCATTAATATTTTAAAGTGCAATAAGAAATATACGACTGTGCATGACGTATTTGTGACGTAAAAAGACGTTGACCTATTACGTGCATGTATTATTATTGGTTAACCTAGTTATTAATAATTACTTGTTAAACAAAAATCCTGTTTTTAATTAAGGTTAATAGACATAAAATACCCATTAAATTTATGTATATATATATATATATATATGTGTGTGTGTGTGATTGGATATTCCACTTACGTACACATTTAAATATTTTATGTTAATTGTTATGTATAATCTGCGTACATAGTGTGGTATTATACGATAGTTTATTCGTATTTGCGTGTATATTACATTTTTGGGATGATTCAAACATATTGCAATGCAAAACTGTTTTGTTATGCCACGGTCGATGTGTTAAGCAGGATTAATAACAACTGTAACATACCTCGTGTACATCATCATATGAATATTTTAACTACCCACCTCAAACAAGTCGTGTCTCGCTAATCTTTTCACACGTGCTCCTTTAATCTAATTGAAAAAAAAAAACAACAACGGAAAAATGCGCGTTAAGTAAGAATGTCTGTTGTTGAAAAGAACCTCGTTTTCGAATATATACTCTAAGCAATCAAAGTTTATTTTGTTTGAAACGGTCTCGAGACGGCTCATTTACACTCAGAGGTTAATGTCAAAAAAAAAAAAGAATACAAGTGTCAGCTTTATATAGGCTTTACGAGCAATATATTTTAGACTTATTAGAGAAAACGCTCGTAAAATTACAATGGAATAATATTTATTAGTTAAGATTTTTATTGGTCTTATTTATTTTAATAACTCTCTTTAAATACATTGGAGAGTAGTGATTCTAAATGGATATTTCATATGATATTTTTCATAAAATGATTATTAGGTTACTCTAAGATCCTTTAAAATTAGTTTTGATTTTTGTTAAATTTATGTGTATCTAACCCTTTGTTGATGTCAATAATAATTACAACAAATCACATTTTAACGTGTTATTGTAATTGTTTTATTAACTTTAATTCATAAGTTATAGGTCACATATATATTTATTCAAATAATTATCATCAAGTTACAAAACGATGAAAATTATGGATTTATATTTATTTATATATTTTTAATACTTTAGAAGTGAAAATTTATATTTTTGAGTTATCCTTTTATTTTATATTAACAGTTCAGTTTGATCCATTTTAATACATACTATTAGAAAATAATAATAACGATTACCGGAAAAACATTAAGGACATGCCCGTTTTTAAACTATTATTGTGCAGATTCAATGAATCGTTTCATGATATGATTGGAAAAGGTTAAAGTCATTAATTAGAATCTGTGAGTACATGGATTTTTTTTTATACTTTTAATTTTTTTGTATAAATGAAACAGTTTTTTTGTAAAATAATGTACAAGGCTTTTGTTGCATAACAGATATGCAGCTTATAATTGTTAAACCAGTTTGTTTTAAAATAAATTATGTTACAATAATAATTGTTATCTTTTAAAAACGATTATGAATTATTAATTACATGTACAATTATATGGATTGTTGTATACCTACACAATATGTTAAAATATATATATATATTAGACTTGAATTTGCAGCCACTATAATTGGATCATTCTTCAAAAATTGATGCCCTTGTAAAAAGACTTGTTAATCCATTATAAGCTTGTCCTTACAACGTTTATTGACTAGCACTGTAGTTATATGTAAATACTAAATAGGTGTAATATACATTGCATACGTACGATGTGCACGTCATCTATTCTATAACACTAAATTTTATTATTATTGAAAACAAATCAAATTTATTCAAAAAGCATAGAAGTTGAAAGTCGTATTATCATTTTATGTACTGTACGAATAGTTTATTACATCTTGTTCGAAAAATTACACATTGTACACAAACTTAATACAAATGAGCATTTCTTGCATTTTCATATCAAATAAAATAAATTATAAAATGCAGACAAATCTGATTAAACAAACTAATGCTATACATATTTCATTCTTTGAAAAGTTGATTTCGACGAATGTTTACACTACAGTGTACACCCAGACAGTAATAATTTATTGCTGCTCTGGATTCGAAATAGAATATTATACTTTTTAATTATAGTTATTAATTGTGTTGTGTTGTTGATGAGGCGTGTATTACGCGATTCTTTTGCTGATGCATATATAGTATCGCGACAAATTCTCGTTGACATTCAATAGGACCACGGACGTGGGGTTTGACTGGTTTGAGATTTTAAATTGATCTTTTTCACGAATTATTTTTATACATAATATACAGTTTTAGTAAATATAGGTACAATGTACACTCAAATAATATGGGCTTTATAAATGTAAACATTTCGTTAGAAATACCCTGATCCATTTAAAGCTCTAATTTTCTCATTTAATTTGTTTAATTAAAATAATAATAAAAAAAAATGTTACTTAATTTTTAATATTTATTTATTTTTTTTTTAATTTAGGTATAATGATTTTAGATTACTAATATTTTTAACAGAAACGAATTTACTGCATTGAAATTGACGGCGTTGGAGTTGGATTGACATTAATTTATTAACGGGATATTGATTAAAACAGTTTTTTTTTTTTAACCAATAAGCATTTAAAATTTTGTCCCAGAAAACTACCACGATCTATAATACATAGCACGCCATAACATGATACATCTGACCTTACCTACGATTTTTGCGCTCGACCTGGCTGTACAACATCTCACACGTGCACTGTGTACATATACTATAAATACATACTATATAATATACAAGCTATATAGGTGTATAACGATACCATGTGCTTACTACCGTCGAGTGCACTTCAAGCATACACATGAGTGCGCGCGAGCCACGAAGTCGTTATATTTTACAGGTGTAATGATATGCATTCGAGTTCATTACAGGCGTATATATTTTAGCGGGATAACTATACGACGAGGATTGAGAGGATTAGTGCGGGGGATAGAGTAGATTCCGAAACGGGTGACAAAAGTTCTCGTCCGGTCCGGTCGCCGTCGTCGGACGACCGCCACTATATTGTACGTACATACACACACACGCGCGCGCGTAAACGTACGCGTACAAATACGTGCGCTACAACGACGCGCAAACAATGGCCCATTATAAAATATATAATACAAAATAGCCCTGTAACATGATTTATAAGAGTCAGATACGCTTTTACCGCTGTTGAAGGTGCACTATATGTATATAAATACACATAGGTACACACTAATCATATATACATATAATATAGGGCCGAGGTGCATATAAGTAGTATTATACAGATTTATATCTATCTTCGTAAGGTATTATACGCATAAAGGTGTATTATTTATTGTGTATTATTATTAGTATTATTATTATAATAAATATTTTTATACGTACATGTGAGCACACGTACCTACCTATATGCTATAAATATATATACATACACGTACACGTCTAGTCGCGGCGGAGGGCGTTAACGCTGCCACCGCCAAGTCGAAAAAGTCCGCGAGTATGTACATTATAATATTGTCGGTATCTTCTGCCGTACGTAAATATAACGAGCGTTGCACGTGTTCTTTGTTTTTCCTGTACAGGCGCATATTTCCTTTTTTGAAAAATATTTTTTGTTTCTTTTTTATCCAATTTATGATAATAATTTTTTATATATTATAACATTTAGTAATATATGTACGCGCGGAGGTGGAAGCTTACAAATTACGCTCAATATGGCATTTTCGTGTACAAATACATATGCAATTAAGTCGTACGTACGACAATACTGTGCTCGGATTTTTCCAAAGTAGAAAATGCAATTATATTAAACGCGTAAGAGAATTGAAAAGTATATACGTACTATGTGCTACTGTTATATTTACATACTGTTACTAATCACTATATCATATCAAAATGAAATATTGTATTCGTTCCCGTGGTCATGTAATAAAAGTGTCCCCTTAGAAAACAAATTTATCGTACATATCCATTTTTTTTATTTTCGTTAAATTAGTTTTCAGAATTTAAAAGCACTGAGAATAAGAATTGTTTAGCTTCTCACCAAGTTTTACACTTAACACCTGATAATAACTAGGTATCGTTATATTGTAACGTCAAACCAATATTAAAAGTCTAAGAAACCTTTTATTACGGATTGCCAGAGTAATGTGACATGCGAATTTACAGAATTCTGGTACCTGTGTTATAGACATCATACATAGACTATGACGGCCATATATTGTTTGCTTTTGCCAAGGTACCCATTTATTTAAGTTTGAACAGCTTAGTAACTAAGTGACTTAACTATAACAATTTACAGAGTATTTAAATACTAATATACTAATATCAATAGTAATATTATATACATTTGGTTAGTTACCAAACTAGGTTAAACTTAACCGTTAATTATGTATTAATGATTAAGGAAATTGTATAGTATTCACTAAATTACAATCGTAATTCTAACTGATTGCTTAACTGTCGCTGTATGATAACATACATTTAATGGTTCAGATACCCAAGTAAATAAATTATTTTTTTCCATGTTTCGAACACCACCTATCTTAAATATGTATTATTTTTAGCTGTTATACACCGTACACGATTTTTTAATCTTAATAGTTATATATAATGTAATATTTATCATTTAAAAAATACTATTATGTGGTATATTTTATTTTTAGTAATAATAAGAACTTGTGCAATTGACTGAAGGCTAAATATTACATTTAGTTCAATAAATTTGTTTAATTTTATTTAATAAGCGTAATTTAAAGAGATTTATAGTCAAACTCTAATTTATATAATATATATATCTGTAAATATATATCATTTAGTTTTCTGTCTTTGCTTCTTCGGAGTTGAGCAATCGCGAGCAGCCAGTTAAACTATACACTCGTTTTTTAGTAAGTGACGCCCAAATATTTTATTTTAAATTTATAACACTTATATTATGATATTACGAATCGAAACGCGAATGACGTCGACCTCTTTTTTTAACATTCACGCTATACGGTGGAACAATAGCCCACATTATAGCTTATAATATTATTATTCATACAAGCACGGTTAGACGGGTTTATTACAACCGTTTGTCTCGTCGTATATATTATAATCGTTTCGAGTGCGCGTTTTATTATTCTGTATAATACCTATTATAATAATAAATAATTATAATATATGTAACGTGTACGACACACATGCGTCGGCGAGTATTGTGTTTAATTAGTTTGTCATTCTGTTTTTGGTTAGATCGTTATAATATGCGATTTCGTAATGTCATAATATTCATATTGTAGTATATACGTATTATAATGCCAGCTAGGTAGACCGTAAACGAGCGTTTGTAAATCGACGTGTATACGTCACTTTTCGTTTGATTCAACACGAAGTACGGTCCGCGCGTAATACACCCATCATGTGTGGGACTCGATAACGTTGAATTCTCTTTGAGCGCACCACGTATTGAACCTTGCAGGGCTCTAGACACAACAAATCGTATTTCAGTCGGGACCACTCAATATGTTATACGAATACGAATGTACGGTTCAAAAATCAAAACACTCCCCATCAATTACTTAAGTATATATATTATGTATTATAGTACACACGGAAGAGGGCTCGTAAGTTTTTTGTTTTACCCTCGTGCGATAGGGTTAGACACACAATAGCGTACCTATTATACATCATCACATTATACACGCGGACTCTTAACCATTCATTACTCACTGCAACTGATTATTGCGGGTATTTTTTTGTTTTCTCTTTTATTTATTTTTTTTTAAATTTTTATGACAACATAAACGCTTTACGTAACCATATATTATATATTGTGGGTAATAGTGGATATTTTGAAGACCGAAAAGTAGAAATAATTCAAGACTATAAATATGTATGTAATGAAATATTTTGTAACAATACAAAAAATAATAATAATACTAATAATAAAAGTGTAACTAATGTAGTATTTATGAGTAATTTCGGAGAGTTATCGTTTATAACTATATAGTTTATTTTAGTTGTATTATAGGTATACAATATTACGTGGGATTCTGAAACCTGTGTTTTGAGTATAGTTTGATTTCTACATTATATATATATATAAACAAACATTTTTAACATATAAATTAGGTACTTAAAAAAGTATATGCTATACAATAGGACTTAAACGATTATGCTAGTGTTGTGGTGTACAACACTTTGCGGTCGATCCGTTGACATCACCAGGTTGAATGAGAACAGGTACCAGTACGTAGATACTACTTATAATGCAGGACGTATACACTATTATACCTTTGTAAACATAATATACCATATACTATATAGTTCTCGCCGCGGTCCATACCACAGTATACATGGAACTTAAAGCTTTTGCATTACAAAAGTCGCGTATTTTCATATGTATTAAATACAATATATATTATTATATATATATATTACATAGTATGGTACATAGCGGGCGTATATAGCGGCAAACGGGTCAACCGAGGATACATATACACTCGCCTCTGTCCTCAATGTCTACATCTCACGCGCTCTACAATATATACTTTGCTATATTACGATAGACGACAGTAGTATGCTGTTATGTATACGGATAGGGATGCGGATGGGCTACAAAGGTGGATGCAGCGTAGGTATATATGTCGCCGCCACCACCACTAACTCTTCCCTAAGACAAATTTCGGCTTTTGAGCCAATTATTATTATTTTTCCCCGGTCCACGGAGGTGTATTATATACACGCAGTCCGTCCGTCATAAAAGTGCGGCGCTGAGCAGAAATCGTAAACTCTTATATGTACTCCTCTAATAACGATAATTATTATTACTATTATTGTTATTATTATTATTATTATTATTGATGAGAACGGTCCGGGAGCTTTGTGAGTCCACCGGGACCTACGTGCCGGGCTACACCAATTCGGTATTACCGTCGTTGGCATATATATATATATACATACACACACGGTACACTCATACAAGCAACGTGACCGCTTCGGGGAAGGGGTAGATGTGAATTGTGAAAGACGAACGAATAATTTTTGGCAGTCCGAGACATTTTTAATCCAATTATGACGGGATGTTGCCACTGCAGTCTCACCACTACTCTTTAGGGCGTTGGTCGTAAATAAAGCTGATCCGTGGGGCAGAGAGGATACCGTATTATACCGGTGTTGGTTGCCGCTACCGCAGGACGACCGTGGTAATTGTGCAACGTAAAACGATAACAGTAATAATAATATTTAACGTGTTGGCTAAGGGAAAACCTGTATCACTCCAAGGTTTTATTATCATTAAATGTTGGAAAATATTTTTAAGAAAATACATACACAAAAAAATATCATCCGATTATCGAGTACAAAAAGCCCTGCACGTTATTCTGAAATTCATATATTATGCGTAGGTACCTATGTGAACGTGATGGTCTTTACAGTCAAAGTGTCGTAGGTTCTCATCTAATCCAGAGAATAACTATGAAGTAGCATAAGGTGTGTTGGACACAAGAGTGTGTCCAACGTGAAAAATACAATCTAATATCCGAATCGTGATCAAAACAAATTAATCATTCAATGAGTTTAATATTATTTCTGGCCGTGAGTATAATGTATACCTATTATTATAAAACACCCATTTGCGTAATGCTTTCGTACGTATCGTTTTTTTTATTGGATTAATCGAACTATTATATGCTGAAATATGTCTTATTTTTAAGTAGGTATATACATGTTGAAAATATACATGTATACACTTCGTCAAACTGTACGCCTTAATCACAATTAAAGTTGTAATTTATCGCTACCACAATGAATATAATAATTAGTACTTATAACTACGCAATAGAACATTATAAAAAAGTAATTAACTACGAAAAATAATATATTTCAGAGTTCTATTCATCAAATAACTTATTTTGCTTATACTCGGTAAATGTCCTATAACTGTAACTATACGTAAATATTATATATGTGTATACTGTATACCTCTATTAGTATGCAATATTATGGAAGTCGGCATTTATGTATTATAATAAAATAACAATTATTAATATCAATTATTCAGTATAGTTTTGAAGTATAAAAATAGTAATTTAAATTTGCTTAGTACTTACCTTTTAGTATAGTTATTACAAGGCCATCTTGTTGTAATCCATAGATACGTAAATAATAATTAATATTTTTTCATTGCGTATCTAAATTGTCCATATCGATTTTCGATCACTTGATCATACACGAATAATTAAATTATTCAATGGATATATCTGTTAGTATGTTATGGTTTTTAGTAAATTTTACTTACCCTTATTTGATTTTAATCAAATTTATTATTTATTTAGGTTTATAACTCTAATTACAAATTTTATAAATTTACATTAGATAAAAGTATCATATCAATAAATTATTTGTTTTTGATAATGCATACAATTTTACGTGAATTTGATAACAATTTATTATTAAATGCATCGTTTAGATTTTAGTTCAACGCTTAATTTGTTATCTACTGAGAATAAATATGGGGTTTAAAATAAATGATGGAACCATGACGATATGGTGCCCAAGAACCAAAAAATTAAGTACTATAACATGTAGAAGCAAAATAATTATCCACATTTCAAAATCAAATTAAAATAATTTTAGTTCATTTAGTTATATAAAATTATTTTGTAATTAAAAAAAACACTTCTTTAGGAAATGAGTTTCTTTCAAATGTTTAACATTTAAAGTAAATTGGTGCTAGTTAAAAAATATTCAACCGTAAAGATTGTATAGATATTAGCCTAGAAATTATTATGAAAGTAATAATATGGTATTATGATGTACCTATGTAGTTTACAGTTCATACATTGTATGGTAAAATAGATAAGGCTGTTAAATAGGTATATACTATAATTTATACTATAAATCTGATTAATGAATATGAATACATTTTTCATTAAATAGTCATTAGATCAATAATGGGGCTTTTTTCGTCTTCATTTCCTCTCTACTTTCTATTCAATAATCAAATTTAATATTAATTATATTATGGTAATAAGTATACTGTAGCAATATATATTAATTGAATAATATAAAAAAAAGATTTCATTAATCATAATTACTTAATACGATAATTTTTTACCTTTTAATTACATAAATTATAACGACTTAATTCCTATCAATTGTACTGGTTACGTTTTAATGTATTGACAAAATTGATAAATCTAGATCTATTATACCTACTCAATGTTACGTTTTCATTTTTTTTTTTTTTTTTTGGAATATTGACATACTATTGATTAGGTATAATATAATCACAATACATATTAAAACTAAACATTTAGAAGTTGATAGTTACAAAACTGAGAATGATAAAGACACTCAAGCCTTCTAAATTGTGCATATGAATATGAATGATAAAAAAAAAATAAAAATTGAAGGTTTTTTACAATTTTTATCATAATTTGAATTTCAAATTTCAAAGTTTATAATAAAAGATTTGTACTAAAGGAACTTGTATTAAATTGTCAATGTTTTTTTTTTTTTTTATATATACATAAAAATCTTTATAAATAGAAAAAAAAATAGAAAATTTGAAATGCCAATAAATAGCATATAAATAGTTTAAATATTTTGAAAACGTAATTGGGTATAGAAAATAATAATTTAAGTCATAGTGAATTTTTTATTATGACTCATGAAGTTATATATAATATTTTTTGTGTTAACACAAAATAACAAGAAATAT
Organism: Melanaphis sacchari; assembly: GCF_002803265.2. Lineage (NCBI taxonomy): Eukaryota > Metazoa > Arthropoda > Insecta > Hemiptera > Aphididae > Melanaphis > Melanaphis sacchari. Next base: position 5,552,675 of record NW_020270469.1, on the reverse strand, counting down.
TTGATGATAAATCTTTATTTTACATGTGATTGTCCATCATTTTCAACATTTTAAAGGTCTATAATCATTTAATGTAGCTTATTTATGTTAATTTTTTTTTTAAATTGCTAATTTAAGAAATCTTGTGAAAATCTCGTCTTACATTTTCAAGCGTTAAGTATTAAGTAAAAGTTCACGAAATTTTAATACAAATACGTAATTATCATACAAAATAATTTACAAATTTCATAAAAATATAAACTATACAACCAGATGTTGAAAATATAATACGTATCGATTTCTGCAGAACGCGAGTTATATACTTAAATATACCTAATAATAATAATAATATTCATTATATGGACATGGATACTCGGGGTTACGTGTTTTACGAAGTTAACGCATCACTTTTTTACGCACTGTTTTATAACAGTATTATAATATATAATTTAGTGTACGTAGATAATATATAAATCTAAAAATTCTTATGTACCATAATCAATACCATACCAATATCTGTATAATTTTTAATTCATGTAACACTGTGTAAGCTAATGATCATAACTGTCGAAATCTTAAAAAGAATATTTAAATTATTATTATTATATTATGAATTATAATGTTGTGAAGTTCGTCCGGACAACGCACGCGCGCGCGATGCTAAAATATCACCGATCACCTGGGCGGTCGAAGACCACGAAGTGTTTATTAAAAATATGGTCCGATTAAAAATCCCGCGGCACGAGTGGAGAACGACCGCGAATATCGACCGATAGGTATAATATACATAGCATGCCCACTATATTATAATAATATTTAGGTATAATATAATACCTACCGGTGATCGGTACGTACGCGTATATTATATTATCGTGTCGCCGGGTCCCGCGGTAAAAAAACCTGGTGTGGTGCGCTCGCCTCGGTTTTTTTCGGACGTTGTTTATTCTCTTATTATTTCGTTTTATTATTTTTTTTTTTTTTATTGTACAAAATGTATGCATAATATACGAACAATTTATTATTATCGATTATCATTAAGCCACGACCACGGGTCGTTGATTATTCGAAAACTATTTTACGACACCCCGGCATGATAAATGATCGTTTATTTATTACACTATATATAAATTTTAAACCGGAATTAAAATACACGTGTATATTTACTGCGTTATATACATGTAATAGTATATCTTAAGGTGCATGATGGGCAAGGGGCGACGGGGAAGACTATATGACAACGACGACGACGACTTAGGATTAATACCTACGCGTGTTCGCTGACCGACAGTTTTGTACGTTTCAACTAATATATTATGTAAAAGGATTTATTTATACTTTATTATTATTATTATATATGTGTATATATATTAACACGGCTTAATTGATCATCTCGTAACACAATTAAATCCAATGTATTTAGCCCCGTCTACGGCGCGTGTGGCTCGGAGCAGTTTTAGATTTTCGGCTCGATATATAATATCAATTAGTCGTGTAAATATTACAATGCCGGGCGAGTCGATTTTTTCTTACAACTTACAACGCTAACGTGATATTTTATTTATTACCCAATAGATTCTTGTAGTCAATCGATGATACATATTCATTGATTCACTTCGGAAACTCTTCTCTAAATTCAAAAAAATAAAACGAATTAATTTTTTAAAATAATTTATCCCACACACGAATCACATTCTAAGTCTAATATAATATATAAACATAAAGTGATATAAAATTTATGTTACAGTCATTTTATCAAATAAATATAAAATATTCATTACATAGAAATACTTTCAAATTTTAATACGAATGTGTTTTTACTAAAGATATCTATGATTAATAATTTTTATATATTTTTAAAATATTTTAGAGGGGTTTTGGAGCCAACTTAAACATTTTTTTCAGAGTACTTAAATGCATAAAAATCGGAATTCGAACGAGTAATTATAAGTTTTATATATATTTAACGTTTAGGTGAGCGAAGTAGTTGAACAACATTTTACATATAGTATTCTTTATTCCTGTACACTATTCTACTCCTCTCGTTTAAACTTCAATTACTTATAGTTATGAGTATTATGACTTATAAACAAATCATCTGAACTTCAATTTTAAAATATGGAAATAACTTCGTTGTATTACAATTGTAAAAATAATGTAGGTTTTCATTATGTAATATAAATTATGTTATATATTTATGCATTATACTATATAAAACTATATAGGTACACCATTATTCACACCTAAACGACGATCAGAAAATTTTTACGAGATAATAAAAAATAAACTAATATAACGGTAGGTCTGTGCATACTCATATAAATACATATAATAAATACTTATAAATAATCTCTTTTAAATCATTTCATTTTAATCTGTTGCCTCTTTATTATTATTATTGTTGAATTACGACAGTTGATACATAACATGTAATGTATTGTCCACACAAAATAAGTTACTAAATTTTGAAAACAATGTAGGCATACGAATTGGATATAATATAATATATACTGTATAGTGTATTTATGTCAAATAAGTGTAGTTGTAAGCTGATAAAGACTAAATCCAGCTGTAATTTTTTGTATACCTACATTACTTATACACACAAACACACACACATACATATATACATATTATATATAAGTTCTCACATTTTTAAAAATAAACCACCAAGTTCAACTATAATAACTATATACACGTCGTTTGTATAGCTGCACAATGCACATACCTAGTGTAATTGAAATTTACTCTTTTTTTCGAGTAAATTAAATTTGTTTTTACTTTTCTTGTAATATATAATATTATATTGTACATTTGTACCCTATAGTTGCAGAATCTACAAATGGAAATGTACACACATCTGGAAAGTTGTCATTCATTTATACAAAATCGGTACAAATTTAACCATATTTTAAATTCACTAGCCTATATTTTGGGTGTAAATATCCACTTAAGTTATATTATATTCTATCAAATGTGTAGGTATTTTCTAAAACTGTGTACTATATACGATATAGCGTAAAAAGAATAAAAGAAATAATATTTGTTATTAGCTTAATTGTACATGTAAAAAATTAAAACTAATACCGATAAATTATTATTGGTTTAATTGATTAGTGTAATAATTTCTAAATCATTATTAAAACAAAATTGGTAGTCAAATGGTGAACGACATATAAAAACATCACACATGTACATCTACAGTAATAAAAATTATATATATATATATATAAATAATATAAATAAGAATTTAGTGAGGAACGTTTATCCGGATAATAGTGTTCTAGTGAAAATTCATTAAAACGTTATCTGACATATTACTGTTATAATACAGTTTTCACAGTTTTACTAGTTTACCAAACGCATATATACATATCAAGCCGAATACGTACGACGACAGTCGACATTAGTCATTTAGCTGGGACGTCCGAAATTATATTTTTAAATTAGTTATGTGTGCACACATGCATATATACAATATATTTATATATACATACAAAACGAAATCTTTAAATTATACTTTCCAGACTGTATTAACCGTCGAAATGCTCATGATTAAATTTCGTGTTTATGACCCCGTGGCGACGTGAAATTAATTTGTGTCCAACGCGGAATACTCTGACTTCAGATCATTTAAAACAGATATGCAAATGCTTCGGTAGAATTTCTAACCTTGGACTAATGAGATATTAACGTTAAAAATGAGAAGAGAGAAAAAAAAATGTTGTGATAATATTGATTACGGGGGATTAGTACTGTGTACAACCAAGGTATATCACGACGGTATTAAAAATGTACGGACGCACCGAAGTGCCTATATATTATATGCATATTATAAAATATACGGATGGAATCGTTTAAAATGCTATCAACACGACTTGAACTAAAAGTGCAACAAATGCTTATGTTTCTATTTATTTCTATAATTTTTCGATCTTCGACTTGATTCCTTTACCGTTTGTCCGCCATATATAAACATGTTGATTATTGATATATTTATATATTATTTCGATAATATTAGGTATATCCATAGACGAGTTACGTATATACACTTATTTAGTAATTAGCATATGATCTCGATCTTATATGCATAATACTATACAATGAATGATGATGCATTGTGATGTCGCAAAAACTCACATTTTGGTAATTACGATTTTAGCATCTCATTATATTATTTTAATATATATACGACGTCTGTACAACGCAATTTGCAATATTTTATTAAACCTGCAATTAAACAAGTCTTATTATAGTGGTTTGCGTCGTATAATTAAAATCCTCGGTATTTGCGCAGTACCAGCTTATATAGTAAGTTATTACACATATATAATACCTATATAGTATATGTGTATATATATTATATATAGATAGGTATTATGTGAATTTCATTTTATGCACGTTGATTTCTGAAGCGTTTTTATTTGAGTTTTTAAGACGATTTTTTTCTCCACCGTCCCATTCGTATATTTATATAAATACGTATCGATTTTTTTCAGGCTATAAAGCGCGTCTGCTGTTGGTTCTGACCCCCAAGCAACACTAACCTAATCTAATATGTGTTTTGGTGAAATATTCTTATCTATAGGAACAGAGCACGCGATGTAGACATCGTACACTAAGTAATACATAACATTATCATATTATACTTTATTAAGTTAATTATGTGCAACGATTGCGTCTCTTTTTTAATGTTTTTAACTAAATTTGATTATTAAAGACTTTTTCTTTTGATAAATTTGAACATTTGTGTGGACGTTCGGTTTATTAATAATTATACTGAGTACACTGTTTTTAAACGTTTTATAAACAATGAGTTAACAAATGAACCACACACATGCATCTAATAAATAATAAATTTATTAATGTAATATTCTTATATTACGGCTAACGAGCTGTCCGTGTTTAAATTTAATTAAAAGAAGTAATGTTAATTTAAATTTACGTTCACGTAAACAGTCGTTATTTATATTTTAATATTTATTTTATATTTTTTTTACTGCGAGGATCGTCAACGTCACTAGACTAAAGATTAAAACATTTAGCAAATGTTATATAGGCTGACTTGTGGGCTTCGGTTCGTGTACGATGATCATCATTATAGCATGCACCTTTCGTGTCGGAAGAGGGACTACACGTAATAGAACATTATAACAATAACAATATAATAATTTAGCTTGGAAAACTCGCGCGCGTTATTATAATATCTACTTTGTATAATTTTTGCATCTCTAGCACTCCGCACAAAGACGTATTCCGGTAATTTTACATTAAGTACATTCACAGAGTTTGTATGATACAACATACATAGATAAAACTGTATAGTATATATATGAAAGATACATATAATGTACTCTCGTCGTGCGTTTCTGAATTACTCGTAGTCGTCGTCGTCGTTCTTCCATACTGCAGAGTTCATTCATGATGAGAACCTCCTGCGGGCGAAATGACAACTTGTCCGTCCGATAATAATTGGTCGGCATCACGACAAGCCGGACTCTCCGAGAAGAACATGAATGAAACGCGCTATTATATAAGAATATCTTATACATATATATATTATAAGAGTACGCGACCGCCGCCGGAATCGGGAACATTGTGGTGACTACAATATATATATATATATACATATATATAATATAATAATGTAATATTATACGTATATATGCATTTGCCCAGGCGGCCGCGCCTAATTAAACCTCAAACAATAAGGTTTTTAATCCGTCCAATTATGGTGCAATTTCAATAATGTCGAATCCGCTGCATCGTTTTAATATACACGATAATAATATTATAATGTAATGCTGTCTCCATTGTTGTTGTTGCACACGCGGTCCTGAGAACGTCCTGGGCCGAGAGAGGTAACTACTGTTTTCGCGTGTCGGACGCAGCTAGCATACCCACTCGCACGTGAATATGCATTTATATGTATTAAAAATACGTGTAGTAATTGTTTGTGTGTCTGTTTGAGCGTGTGTGTGTTGTGTACGCAAACCATGAATGATTTCGGTTGGCGGTAAGTCATGGCGTGGCGGCGGTGGTGGTGGTGGTCGTCGTCGTCGTTCGTACACATTATTACTATGTTATATATATTATATATTAGCCGTCGAACGAAATTTTAATATTTTAATTAGAGATATATACGTATGTAAACAAAAAAAAAAGACCGGAGACGGGGAAGAAGAAAAAAGTCGACCATAAGAAAAATCAAAACAATGAACTCGACGACGACGGTTCGCGTGTCATTGAGTGAGCCAAACAAAAGCGCCGAGAGTCAATTATAATGAAGTGGATAAGGAGGTCATCGAGAGCTGCTGCAGTGTTGTAGAATACATAGTAGCTACGTATATGTATATATATATATATACACGTAATAATATAATAATAAGAGGCTCTTGATGTGTTCATTGTTTGCGTTTGTTTAATACGATCTGAAACAAAAGCCGCTGCCGCCGCAAACTACTTAACAGCGACGACGACAACGACGGCTATACGGCTATATACAATATGTATACCTACTGTCGAGGCGGCCGCGACGGGTAAAATATTATAATCAAAAGGAAAATCGGAAAGTATATTTTTACATTGGGGGGGGCCGTTTGATTTTTTTCGAAAAGTGTTGTTTGACATACGTATACACTTAAGCTGCTGTGTAGGGTCCCCGTCGTACAAGTGGACTCTAATTATTATAAACGGGAAGAATACGGACGACTGGAGAGTGCGGCGTATCAGTGGTATTATATTTTCGCAACCTTTGCTCCTGCAGTATCGGGATGAGGGGAAGTAAATTTGACGAAGTTTAAAATACGTTATTTAATGATGTTTTAATCGAGTATACTACCTGAAATCCGGAAAAAACGCACGTTCGTTATGGAATGTTACAATACTTACAATACGTATATGACGGACAATCAAAACTGAAATAATATGAATTTCGCAACATATAACCGTGTATTCTAGATGAATTACAATTTATAGTCATAGATTTTGTACAGTGAAAAATAAACTCTTATTAAATGTATTGTGTATACTCCTATAGCGATATAATACGTCTATAATTAAAATTTATTATTATTACGTGATAACTACCACGATCGTCAGAAAAGCTCTATTATCGTTATAGCGTCAGAATATTTGATAAAAATTAATAATTTACACATATTTTTTGAATTGATTTTTAAATTTGTTAAATATATAGAAGTCTGTTTAGTTTTGCTATACATTTTATACAGGTATTAAATTAATATCGTTTGTATATCATAAAATACAGTGAATGAGCATAAAAAATTATTCTTTTTTATAATTTTACGGGTTAATGTCTAAATAATAATTCTTAAATTTCAACATAGATCATTGATCATTTGTAACTTTACTTTAACCGTATCTATTATGAACATAAATTATATACAATATATAATTAGTACATAATTATATAGAATAGACTATACTTGCTTTGAAACATAACTAAAATAATAAAAATAATGTATATGTGCTAATATTATTAACAAAACAAATTGTTGGCAATTGATACAAATAACTATTCTAATTTTAAATTCACGCTGGATCATATAAAATAAACTTTTGAGGCAAATCAAGTTCAAGGTTATAAAACATATGTTTAAATTCAAGTAGATTTAATAAAAAATATGAACTTTATTCCACATGTTTATTTACTTTAACATTTTTTTGTTAACTAATTCATTTAAATTCGTTCTTTTTGAGATCTATTCTGAATACCATTCAGTGTACACTCGGAAATAATTGGTAAAAGTAAACGAATAACGTCAAAACGGTACTGCGGTGAACATCATACGATTCGAGCTTTTTCACATACATCCGTAAAAGGATATAATATCCTGGATAACGTTGTGTATACGTTGTAATTTGTCCGAATAATTTAGCGCTGAACGAAATTATTACCAACGGATTTTTCCTATAAATGTAGTGGCTATAATAAATAATAATAGGTATTTATATACGTGACGGTAATTGTGGTTAACTCGTGAGTGACTCTGGATTGTACGGAAAACGGTGTATACTGGTCGTAAACCGCATGAATATAGTAGTTCATCGGGTTTGTTGAACTAAAAAAAAAAAAAAGAATTACACATTTATATTATTATATTATATTATACACATGTTAATTTATCGTGTTTAATATTCCTGAACCGAATGTACGCGACTTTTTGATACCGTGGTAAAGAACGCCGTTTCAGTTTAAATTCTAATTGCTTTTGGTCCATTCTTGGATGCTATATTGTATTATATTATACATACTCGTCGTACATTATGTACGGGCACACACACACACACACACATTTAGATGTGCCGTACATTTTAATATTAACACTATTGTGTTCTCCGTGAAGACGAATCCTTAAAATGTGTTTAAGAGTTCTTTCGAAAATCTCAAGCACGATGATGCGCGTGTTTCAAAAGCAACACATGTTATGTATTATTATCTAATTGCTGCAGCGATTAACTCGTATTTTGAAAAAAAAAAAAAAAAACTATGAATAGACATTTGACTTCTGAGTTGTGTGTGTATTTTCGGCTTGACGTGGAAACCATGCTGTATTATATTATTCGTAAAATGATGGTGTTTTTCATTGTACGCCGCGCCATCGTGAAATATACGCCTTTGGTATAAATGCGATTTCACGTTTACATAATAATATAAGAGTACTAATGTCATCGTCGTCCATATAGATCTCCCTCCCCTAAACACTATATATGTGATTGTTCACTCGGTGATTTAGTTTTTAATTACTCTTATTTTAAGCCTTTAAGGACTCGCGACGAATCACATCATTATTCCTCGGTAAGATTTATTTATATTTTATTTGTGTTTCATCGGAATATAATACTTAATAGGTGGCATATATGGGTTTTATCGAACCATTCTTTTACTCCCGACAATACGTCATTCGTCACGATAGAAAAGCAGTATAGTCGATTCGAAATCGTTCAAATAATCTCTTGTGTATCTATCATAATAAATCGAAGATTTTTTTAAATACCTACACGTAAACAATCTTTAGAAGTAATTACACAGAAAAAGTAGCGTGTCTACGAAAAAAAAATTTTGAACGAATAATGAGAAACACCAAATCAATACATCGTATTTAAATCAGTAATTGAACCTTAACAAGTTATTATAATGGTACGCGCGAGTGAAATTATACATTATACGTTTTTAATAAAGAGTTTCCGTCGCTGGTAAATTAACATAATTATATAAAAACGTATAGATTTTTATAACAAATGAAAAGAGAAAGTCTTGTTTTAGTCGCTGTCGATAGGTACATATAATTTACAAGACTTCAATATTATTACACTTTACACACCTATACATATATATATATTATTACATTAAATAATAATTGAAACGAATAATAAAATGAAATACTATAAACGATAATATATGCAGTGTTACTATGATATACTCATTTATAATACGTAAAAAAAAGAACGATATTATAACCGAGAGATGGCTCAAACACGAACGAGTATATACAATATACATATCATAATAATGTTGAATTGAAACCAACAGTCAGTAATTATTAGAACTACAACACAGCATATTATATACATTAAATATATAATATTATACAAATAGTCGAATGTTAATGCGGAAGTGTCGCGTGTATTTATAGGGGTCAGTCATTATATGGATAATATTATTTGATATAATTGGTCGACGGGCGCGTAGTATATCCGAATCACGTAATATATATCTACTTGCGACTAGACGATAGCGTGTTATTGAAAACGACGAAAAAAAAGGAAATGATGAAGTTGAACATGATTAAACAGAGATCAAATGAGCTGAACTCGGTTATATTTGAGCTTATTGAATTAAAAGTTACTGAACGGCGGTTGTCAGTACAGAATCAAAAAATTACATCTTCAAAGCACTATATTTAGAATACATTTCCGATTTATAAATGTGAAATGTGATACCATACTGTTGCGTGAAAGTGAAACTTTTGGAGTACACGTCTCACTAGAAAAAAAATGTTCTCAGGTAAAGATAAAAAAAAACACTCATATACTTGAAAAATCAATAATAGATACCTAGTAACAGTCTAACGTACTAAAGGGAACATAAATTAATAAAATTCTTTCAAACTTTAAAAATATTTATTCATATTGCAGGTATAAATATTATAAAAAATACATAATTATTATATTTTTAATACCAGATGATCCCCCAAGCGTGATTATTCTCATTTTTTTTCCTTTAAAAATTAATAAATTCAAATTCTGATATTTGGAATTTTTAAATAGACTATATTATTTTCAATCTCTTAAGATTTTTTGTAGATATTACTTGTAAGGAATATTCTGCGGTAATACAAACTTCAGTTTTTCTAATTAGAACCACTCCCTTTTTGTATTAAATTATTTAGTGGATTGTTGTATTTAAAACTTTGACGTATCTACTCCATTATTAAGAATTCAAAAGAAATGTTTATCAGTAATTTAAATATTTATTATAATTTAAATTAAAAATAATAGTCATTAAATATAGTTTTACAAAAGTATAAAACAGATGAAATGTTGGATCTAGTATTTATTATACTTGCAGGACTATTTTTATTAACTTTTTTACAAATGTCAAATAATCGAAATACTATATTCAATCAAATTTTAATTTTGGTACGTCAATATACTCAGAAAATAATACTAGGTTTTATATACATATACGGTTATAAGATCCAAATCAATTTTGTTTGAATGAGTACTACAGTGATGTATAAATATACAATTATATGTTTACAATGTTTTGGTAGTTTTTTTACCCGTGTACACGCTTAAGGAAAGCGCATTGAAAAATTACTTCTTTAAAGTACCATATTATCCACTAGATGCAATTTTCCATCTAAAAAGCTACTAAATATACATGAATCATTCCAGGAAATTCTTATATCTGAATGAGTGCCAGCAACAATACTATATAAAAGTATATAACAAATCGTTGTACAATCAATATATATTTGTCGCTTCGATCTGAATTCAAACAAATGGAACATAACGACGCACAATGTTGTATAAATTTATTATACGTACACACAAAAATACATAATATTATATTTTATCTATATGTAATGTGCAAGACGTCAAATAGTCAACAAGTGTCTATTTGTCTACGATAAGAATAAGATTGGTGTGGCACGCGGCGTTTGCAGTCCCGAAGACGAGGAAAACGGTACTTTCGTCCAGAGATCCGTCGCAGATATTTACTAGGTGTATATACGTATAGACAGACGTATGTAAGTACTACTGTTTTCGGGGTATCGTTCGAATAAATCGCATTATATTACGTATGTATAAGTCAGAGATCGACCGACGACCGAGTGGTAACGACACGCTATGCTGCAGGCGAACGTCCGGTCGTGTTTGTCAGCTAACTCACGTTTCCTTGTTATCCACACGGCACACACACACATTCAAATAAAAATGCGTACATGTGTGTGAGTACAGTATTTTAACAACGAAATGAGTGACAAACGAAACGTATATAATAATGACGAGATCTGTATAACATAATCGTCTCTCTCTCTCTCTCTCTTACTCCCGCACTCTCACACACTGTCTGCCTGTCTGTCTGTCTGCCTCTCTGGCTCTGTATCTCACCCAAGTCTCTATACCTATATATCTGAAGTGATTCATACGTCCGATTTAATTACTGGCGGAGGGCTTGCCACGTGTATATATATATATATAATATGTATACATATACATAATACACATATACAGTATACGGGTCACGGATTAAATTGATACGTTCCGTTCGGGTCTGTGCGTATATGTACAGTGTTGTGAGAGAGAAGGAGAGATAGACCGAACGAGAGAAAGGTATAGCGACTATAGCGAGTGAGAGATATAGACGTTTCACCAAGCCCAACCCCATATAATACGCCGAGTACTCCGTGTACGGATCAATTAAGACTCGCCGCCGGATTTGTTGATTGGACACCGCCAGTAATCCATACGATTATTACAGTCAATTTAGACGGAAGCTTTTCGTAAGTGAAAACGTCATCACCGACCACACTTTGTACATAATAATATTACAGACGAGTAGTAACCGTCGGGTTTTGATTCTCCCGACGTGTATCTAAATATGTATTATATCCACAACTGTAAACACTAATACCGACGACAAGGCCTGTGTATGTACTATGTACGCAATACTATTATCACATCAATTCCGTCATATTTTTTCGAATACACTGGAAAAAGTATGCTTATAAAAATATATAAGACGACTGACGTACAACTGCACAAGACGTTCTTTTTGTAGGTACTATTGATAAACAGTTACCTATATATATATACGTATTATAGGTAGGTACATACTTTGGCGGTCACACCAGCCGATTATCAAGATTCAAATTTAGCAATTTTATTGTTTGTGATATTTGAATCTTCAATGTACATTCTGCTGTATACATCATGTATCTAGTTATTGATGACGTCGTTGTAACCGCGCTGCTTGCTGTAAAAAAAAAAAAAAATCAAAAAAAAAAAGACGGTCGTTTTCAATGGTTACTTTTATCTCTCCGGGCGTATTTTATAAGTGTTGTAATGCAATCGCATTTAGTTTATCGATACTTAATTTAGGTTTGTATACATTATACGTCATACATTATTTTATATCAAGCCGATGATCGTAAATTTTAATTAGCTAGCATACCTCAAGAGACGGTTATTTTTTACAATTATTATTCCAAAAATAAAATCATTTTCAATTAAAATTAATGTATCCGCATTTTGGTTTAAAAACTATTACGTGTACTTTACACACTTTAGAAAATTAATAAGCGTAGTACCTTTTACCTATTACCTATATAGTATATTTTAACTGCGCCTACATAATATATTATAGCCAATATTTGTTGGTAGTGTAACTATATATACAAATTATAATATATTATAATGCCCCTAGCTAATTTCTCTGATACGATGTTTAGAATCTTATATTTATGTATTTATTTACATGTTATAAGTAGGTGCATTATTGTTTGGACGGCCATTTTAATTTTATAATTACTTAAAAATCAAATTATATAAATAATTTAGAAATACATAATGGATTAAGTGTGAACGATAATATATTTTCAATACTATTACATTCGTTTATATAATTCGTTGTTATTTATTATTATCATTATTTATTGCAGCGTAATTCATAATGATAAAATAAAAAAAGCGTAGGATTATTCGTGGTAAAGTAATTTTCAAGAAATATTAAAAAAAAAAATTCTTTTTTTATTCTTAATACCTTATATATATATATATACTATATTATACTAAAAGTTTTTAATCGAGAAATTCATATCTATCGTTATGACGTTTCTAAATATTTCATTTATAGCGATTCTTTATTATGTAAATTCTATGACCTAAATATTGAACTTTTGAACTTAATGCGTCGTTATATTATATATTGTGATGACGCGATGTCCGTGTATACAATGGCAAGTTTGGAGTATCATATAATGTTTAATATATTTAAATTATACTTATATGTATATATTATAATATGTTGATTTTCCTCTGATATAATTCTAAAATTAATAGTTGTTTTATTTAAAAATATATCTATTCTATTCAATATTTAGTTTTCTAAAGTCTTACACATCACATTATATACACGAACGAAATATATCATCTTGTAGTCTTATGTACTGTTATACAAAATAAAAACCCTCATAAACTATCACATACCGTTTTATTATACATGTGTACTAAAAACCCACTATCCGACCATGGTATACTTATACATATATACTGTATAATACGGTGAGTCTGGTATCCGAATCAATGGAATAAGCAAACATTTCAACTATATAACACATAAACAGACCGAAGAAACCTTATAATGGTAACACGAGTATTTCCGGTCAAATATGTACACCCAGTATACACTGTAAAACTATACCATTTGTAAACTTTAGGAGTGAATTAAATATTTTGTACATTATTTCAGCATACTAAAAAGGACTGAATTATATCGATTATTTTACCGAGGGAAAAAAATTGGAAAGTGAAAATAATTTTTGTCAATAAAAGTGAATGTCAATAAATGTCTGGTAAAAATAATTTCGTTTTTCTTTCTTTTTATAAACATGAGAAAATATGCATCATTTGTTTATTGGTCTTACGTTCTGTCTTAATAGAATAAATCTGAAAGTGTAAACGAGACTTATCCAATAACCACCAAAACGAGCGGGTCTGAACATTCATCGTACAGTCGAACTCACAAATATTATATTTATAATATTATTATTTAATAATTTAGTAAAACACAAGAACAATAAACAATAAAAGCTACTACTAAGAACTGAGCATGATAATTCCGTACTCATTTTTCGTCTGCCCAAATTTATCGCGAACAATGATTAATTACATTTTCAATGACTAATTTTATTACTCGATTTGTAATATGTAGTTTTTTTAGTTACATGTAACAAGTCTTTTACGGTTTTCACTAGTTCCTATACATTTTTCGCGGAATGGTTGATTTTTTTTTTCAACGGTCACAATTATTATATGAAAAACACAGATATATGTATATTATATTTTTATTACATAGAAAATGCATCGGTAAGGTTGGTCAATGTGAAATCCTAATGGCACACAACCCGTATAATGTGTAAGGCTGTACACGTACATACACGATAATATATTATAATATTATAAACGTTAATAAATTATTATTGTTATAACAAAACACTTGTACACTCATTATTAATGTAATATGGTGAATAGGAAACTGGCCGATCGACTTTCCGTTGTTCACGGTCATATTATTATACATTTATTTTGTTTTCAGTTTTTAATTACACGACTTATTTGTAAGATATCCAATTAAAACTGGGTGTATCGGTTTTCTGCAAGATTAGATTTCCTAGGTTTCTTTATTCAGTTTGTCGTCTATTGTTGGCATTGTTTTTATTGAAACACATCGTCGTTATGTACACATTATTCTACACATCATAACGCGTAGACGGCTGATACGGTCAACACTTTAAACGGCCGATACTATTGGGGACAGAATTCTCACAGAATCATAATAATATATATATAACATTAAGACCACGTCAATTACCGTCGTATGTCTTATAACGACCATATCACTGTTACGTCATGATATTATATTTATAAATATAATAATAATATGTATAAAATAATGTATTGTACGTGTAGCAGTGTTATTATTTATGACATTTTTTTTTTTTTTTTGGAAAAATTACCGTGACGAGCGGAAAGTTAATACGAGAACTAGAACCGATATATAGATGATGATATAATATATGATATGATATATATACAGTGTATTAGTATTGGATTATAGTCCGGGAAAGGAAATTCAATAAAATCCAATATATAGTATACATGAACAGGTGTAGTATGTATATTGTACGTATATAATGTATTAAACGTAAGGAGAATACTATGTGCACGCCATGTACGAAACACGTTTTCTTGGATTTCATGGCGTAATTCATTAACCAAAACAATAAACCCTCGTGTAATAATACATGTAATATATAAAGGTTAGAAATGTTTTTGGAACTATATGATACATAAAGTATTAATTTGGAGTAAATTACATTTTCAACTTCGACATGGACAAGAAACGAGAAACAGTAAACATTTATACTTAATGAAGGCTAACATTTCTGCGAATATCATAAACCAAATTTTCGCGTAAGGGGCACATTAAATATGTATTCCGTTCATTATTTTTTGTCCTCGTATTAGTGTGATTTTTGAACGTGTTTCAAATATTTTTAATCACCTCGAGATGATAGACATACATACAATGTAACACACTTTAATATAATTTCCGAATTGATTTTACTCTTTTTTTTTTTTTTTTTTTAATTATCGGTTTTTGTAAGTGACTATGAATGTATTGATTATTTGTTAACTACTGCGTTCGGGTATTCGACAAAATACAATACGAATTTACTTACGACAGGGTTCAATTTCATGTTAAGTAGATATAAACTATATGGTTAACTGCAGGGTTCACCAATGACTTAAATTAATAATTTGAAACGTTGAATCTTAATCAACTTTAAAACAACGACATATTGCGACCATTCCAAAATTACTTTAAACAACACAAATCGAAATCGTGTGAAATAAAAGTGTTGAAAAAACGATAAACGTTATAATAAAATTATTGAACAATAATTGAAGCATAAATAATTATTAACACAATCACGTGACACATGCGTGTATAATATGACTCAAATTTGTGTTTATTATTTTATGGAATTTGAACGAACTTAAATATATTCATAATTTATGTGTAAAATACACAAAAGGATTACCATTAATTACATATTAATACTTTTCAATATTAAAAAGTGAGAGACAAGTTCAATTTAGTTTATGTAATAATAAACTAGTTTGTTAATTTAATATTGAAAGACACGAGAATATAATTAGGTAAATACATAATTTATTCAGAGTTACAAATATGTACTCAATACTTAAAAATAGAATGTATTTTTAGTAAATATATATTATAAGTATCTATTAGGTAGGTAATAATTAGAATTATCACTTAAACTTAATGTATAAAATTAAATTCCTAAAACTTCATAGTACCTATTCGTAATTTCAATGCAATAAATTTTAGTTTTTATGCCGTGTCACTGTTCATAATTCAATCCATTTGATTTTTATGCTCGTTTCTTGTGAGTAAGACAAACAAAAAGTATTGCACTGAAGTACTGGACTTTACAGGAGATAAGAATTAAACATTTTTATTATCCGACAATAGTTAAAAATTGTTAAGAATAAATTAAATGCACGTGTCTGTACATTTTTCTTTCATATTTAAATTTTAGATCATACAGCAGATATCTAACATTTGAATAATGATAAATACAAAGGATTTCAGTTTAAACAGAAAAAAGTCAAAAAATGAAATAATGAAGCGAACGTTATAATATGGAAATTGCGTAAAATGCTTAACAAAATCGATAATTTTCAAAATTGTACTTATTTTTCAAAAGAAAACAATTGCATTACGATTTTTCGTCACCGTCTGTTGAGATGTAAAACGCGAAAACAAGCAAATCAAACTATCTAAGAAGTACTCAACCGATCTCGAGGTGTGAAAATAAAAAAAAATAGTAAATGCCGCTACGGAAACATCATTATTACAAGGACCAGCGCAGCAGGTGGAATATTGTATTCTCATCGTGGAATCTTTTTGACGTTGCAGCATGTGATGGCGAATCCGTGAAAACGTGTCGTTTTTTTTCTCGCCAAAAACAACGCAGATAATGGGCAACTGCGCTGCGGTTATTCGTTTTTTACTCGATTTACGTTAACGAGAGTCTATATAATATAATATATATTATGTAATAATAATAAAAATAGTAGGGCGAATTGTACGCCACAGTGTGACGTTTGATGCGGCGAATCGATGGCATCGTTCAATGATAATGCGACGTTTTTCCACAGACATAAATTATTATTAACACGCCGTCATAATAATAACACAGAAAAGTTCTGAACACCGCGGCAACCGTCGTCCGCGCGCGCCCACGTTTCTGCGCTGCAATTATTACCTATCGCACGCGCATATTTTGGTATACGGTCACTTATACGATACACACTCGCGACTCAAAATACTATTACGGATTGACAATGATGGAAAAAATCAAAATGTTTAAATACAAAAGTATATACCCATCTGTTCGCATTCGAGTGTTCATTGTTCGCGGGCGCGCACACGGGGACGTTTAAAACACTACGCTGCAGCAGTAAGCGCAACGCGTCGGCAGCCCCGCGGGGTGAGGAGTGTGGGCTCCTGACACAACAAAGACAATGGGTCTTTCGGACTACCGTATTTTTTTTTTTCATTATTATTTTTATTATTATTATTATTATATTTCGTATACATTATTATTATTATTTTTTTATTTCATTTTTGATTGACAAGGCCGGCTGGTGTAAGTGTGACGACCTCCCCACACATACACACACACACACACGCACGCACACTATATATTATATATTATGTATATCATATTATATAAGGTACACACTGCACATTACAATATGATATAATATTATTATGCGCGCACGCCGATCGATAATCCGCGCTCGAGCCCTCGCGCTGCTCCTCCGCCGGCTAATTTGGCTCTCATTGAACAGAAAAAAAAAAGTAATACAAAATAAAGGGGTTAAATCATTTTGGGTTTTGTTAACTTCTTTATTTCGGTACAATATTTTTTTCGCCGTTTCGCAAACCCTGTAATTTATTTGCATATTGTATTGTTTCCACTCCGTAGGTGATTTTTAATGATCACCCGGCAGCTGCGCAAACAAAAGAGTGCAAAACGCTATCCGCAAATCGAATCGAACGTAATTAATCCTTCGCGTCTTGAGTTTGTTTTATGTTTTGTTTTTTTTTTTTCGTTTTTGTTTCGTTTCGTTTTTGTTTTCCTCTTTTACAAAGTCACAATCTTTCACTTGCGACCTTGGTCCGAACACGATTTGTATATATGCTTATTATATACTATATTATGTACGAAATGATTATACGGTCCATATGTGGATTTTTTCGTTATTTTTTTTTTTTTTTTTTAATTAACGGTTCCCGGATAATAATTATTACGAGTCTGTAAGTTATTATAATGCGGCTGAATGCGTCCACAACAATAATTGCCCGAAAACTAGTTTGAGCCGTTTTATTATTTATATTATCCTATAAACTTATATACAATATATAACTATACAATCAGCTAGTAAACTACGCCATCGTCGCCGTCATAGGCCGCGGAAATACTTATATTTTACTTATTTATGATATTATAAATGTACCTTCTCGCGTATACGTGCATGATCTCGCTGTCGGATGGAATTAGATTCCGGTGAGTTTGACTCAATAATATTGTATTCGTATACCTACGTGTTCAGTAATAAAAAAATCAGGCGAGGAATAGTTTTAGCTGAAAGTGTAAATCATTCGTCAAAGTGATGGGACTGTTGTGGTCACGTTCTTAATACAAAAAATATTCATATTTATCTGGATCTTGGGCTAGAATTGATCGTTTTCATCCATTATTGGCTTAAACGAGTATACTTTAACGAGTATACTTTATACAATATTTATTAGTGAAGTTATTAGTCACTCGATTTTAGCATAAAAACGATCACGAATATTAAGCATCTCTTAAGTTTTGTGTAGATTATTATTTCTTTATCATTAGGCCTGTAGCTCAAACATAGTGACTCTAATCTAATTATATAGCTATTGACGAAACTTTAAAAGATAACAATAATAAAAAAGGCTGCAGTTTTGATGCGTTACTTAGTTTGTTGGCGAAATATACAATATATTAAGTAGGGAGAAGATGGGTTTATTAAAAACTACTTAATGATAAATACCAATTTTACTAACTATATAAAAAATATGTTTTCAAGTTTGTATAATTTTATTGCAAATACAAAAAAATAAAATGTTTTAAATATATCTTTACATAAGTAAGTAATATCTATATTAATTATAATTCGGAAAACGCTTTGTGTAAAAAAATAAAAATTATAATTTATATTTTAGGTTTTTTAAACATAAATTTAAATAGGTACCTATCATATTCCCGTAGTATAAATAAATAAAAAAGTACTCAAGTATTTTTTTATATCTCGATTATGATATGTAATTATTACAAGTATATACGTTCGATCATGTCCATTTTATAAAACTTTAAAAACGACTTTATAAAATAAAAAAGATAAAAAATAATCATGAACTTTTGATTTTTACCATCCGAAACAGTAAACGAACCCATTACGCTTGTGTAACACATTAAAGTTCTACTCGTATTATTATACTATATTAAACACGTTTTAACTTTAATAATATGTACCACATTACAGTATACAAATATTACACATATACACGTCGAAAAGTCCGTGAAATGACATTAGACTTTATATACATGTCATAATAATAATAAACACACCGCGACAAACTACTGTATATTATACGTGCTGGTGTATGTGTGTATGGGCACTGATTTTTATGTAAAACTTCCGTCCAGATTCATTCATTTGTGGCCCAGTAACGTTGCGATGGCCGCCGTAGCTAATTTAAGATAAGTACGACTGCCGCCCCGGATGACGGGCAATCGAATAGCACTAGATTTCCCATTATTTTTACAACGGTACTGAACGCCGTTGATGTTCGACTCATAAAATTCGACCGGGGGTTATAAACATTTACTCTGGTTTATGGTATTTAAATACATTTCGTCATTTATATGTATCTGTTCCCGGACCACGTCGTAAACGCTCGCGATGTTGTAATAATAATACGGTGCTTATGTGTGCGCGCGAGAGGATTATAATTTGAAACTCCACGTCCACTGCAGTAGCAGTTGTCTCTCCGAGGTTGTGTAACGTGAGATTTTCCAAAAACAATAATAACCACCTCAACACGTTTGGAAAAAGAAGGAACAACGCCCGAACGACAGTATTTTCTTGACAATATTTTAAACATATTGTCGTACTCGCGCACTGTTGTACAGATTATGATTTCTGGGTATATTTTATACACGTGAAGGGACTATAAACATGCACCACCCCGTGCAGCTTTTAATAACGTGTCAAGGACAGACTATATTCTTCTTCTTCTCCTCCTCCTCTGCGTTTCGTGTGCATTCGATTTGTCTTTAATCCTGCGGTTAATATATATATATTTATATATGCACAACGCACATACATATACCTTGTACGATTTCTCGACGAAAATTAGACGGTATATTGGTTTTACGATTGATATATTTTTTCTTACTATTATTATTATCAGCCGTCTTTTTTTTTTTTTTACTGTGCACACAGTGCACACACTGCATAATGCTAGAGATCGGATGAGGAAACGACGAGTTTTATCCGAAAACAAATCCGTATGCCCGCTGCGTAATGCATTAATGCCAGGCTGGTTTCGATTAGGTTTTCCGTACGGTTGATTCGGTAAATTTTGGAATTCGGCCGGTTTAAAGGAGAACTATTTCTGTTTCTCTCGATTATGTGTGTTTTTCCACGAACAAAAATAATATAATTACATTATTTTTTTTCCGAGTTAAACCATTTTATGTCAGGTTTCTTACAAAAAAAATTAATAAACTTAATTTCGACAAAATTGTTTTCATTATTAATACTGTATTTAAATTAATGTGTAATTGTTTTTATCTTGAAAAATCTCAAAATTGTATTATAATGTTTAAGAAAATACATTTTTAACAAGTTTTTTCCTGGGAGTGTCTTCCAAAATTTAAAAAAAAAAATGTTGAAAAACAAATATCTTTCATGGAAAGCTTCGCTAGTATTCACTTAATCACGTCCTTTAACGCCAAGTTAGCAGGGAGACTTTATAAAGTTTTACACCACCGTCAGATGCTGCAACAAGGTGTGAGGAAACTCAATCCTTACAAATTTCACAATATGGTGTATATATATATATTATATATACTTATAGTGGTTTGAAAAAAATCATTTCAAGGGCTTTATCATAATTTTGAACCACACCTAAGATGATGTTCTTTTTTTCCGAGCATTATTCAAATTTGTCGAACGATGTTTTTTTTACACGCCAGCACTTTTAACGAGCACCGTTTCGTTTTGAGAAAGTGTTGTGTACGCATATGTGTTTATATATGTATCTATGTATGCATATATATATATGTGTGTGTGTGTGTGTGTGTGTGTGTATGTATGTGTTTCTATATCTCCTTGACAGAGAACCGTGATTTTTATAATCAAGCCTAACGAATCGGACCTTTATATTCGTACTGCGTGAGGTAGAACTGTCCCATCTGGATTAAGGTCTAACTAGAACCTTCACCGCCGGAACAAAAAAATGACGATAATAATAATGGTAAAAAACTATACACACATACACACACACACACACACACACACATAATATATATATATATATATATTATACCATAACCAAAAACTACAAACGCGTTGCATACACACACAAAAGTAGATAATGCGAGTGTACGCGTTTTAATAATAATAATAATAATAATAAAAATAATAATAATAGTAATAATAATAATAAGAGGACAAGTACTAGGTAATGGTGGGAACCGGCCACGTGACTGACGGGCTTATCACGTTTTTTAACTGGTTCACAGCGCATGCCAGTCCATATTAATACTAATAAACCGCATACGGCACTGTCTTTGCGGACGTATATTATGTAGGTACCGTGTTATATATTATATACATAGCTACCTATTATACTATGTATATCCCTATCAATGTTCTTCTGATTTGGTTATGAGTTTATATTATTATTATGTTATTTCCTCAGTTTTGATATAGTTTAGTTTTTTATTATTTTTTTTTTTGTCTACTTTTTTACTATAATATTTTACCCGGTATATTACTTAACTGTTTTGGTTCATGGACCTTGGTTTCCCACGGGTCGACCGCAACTCTGCTTTCCTACCGATCACCCAATGGTTCGATAAACGAGTGCCAATTGGGAATTTCGCTAAAAAAATAAAATAAACACATATAATAGGTACTTACTATATTACGTATATCTATAACTGGTCTAGTGAATAAACCGACACAATATACAGGCATTAGGATTTAATGTATAAACATGAATACACTGATGTTTTCAATTTTTTCTTCATTTTATACTATGTGAATATGTTTGATTAATTTAAATACTCATTATTTGAGTTGATTGAAGTTTACTTAAACATTTTCTCAGGGAAATTATCGTTTTATTTTTTTTTTTTTAAGTTATAAAAATGAAAATTACTCTATTCGTGTTTGCGTTAAGTACCTACACATACGTAAATTTATTTAATTAAAGTAGCATATCAGTAATCATTCATAAAGATGTTAATCGGTGTTATTTAAAACTAAAATATGTATATGTGTATATCTTCATAAAATCATTTATACACCCAATAAATCTTTATTTAAAGAAAATTTTGTCACATTAACCTTCGTAGATATGCGGATAATCATTATTTTATGACCCAACATGTTCGTAAAAAAATTTGGCTTCATTTAAGATTATTATCAAGACAGTAATTTTTAAAATAGTAGGTACACGTCATTCATAAATATTATGTTTGTCAGCCTATGTATAATTAATATAAATATATTATAATTTGTAACGTATGGCGATAAATCAATACTTAAATAATGTTAATTTATGAACATTGAACATCATTAAATCATAAATAATAACTATTAGCATACAAATAACTAATAACTAATAAGAGTAGCATGTATATATATAACTAATTTCAATTAATTATTATTTTAAGTTAAAACAGTATTATTGTTTGTCATACGACTTATAACTGCATAAATATTATACCTAAGTCTTTGATCAATTTTAACTGACCACGTGACTAGGTTTTTATATTTATCGCATTATTAGACTTTGGTATAGACATCACGTTAGTATTATACGTACCTATATATAGTATACAGTATAAAGTATAGACAACAGTTTATTTTTCAAGGCTTTAAATACAATTTGAATTGGATACGATCAGTATGTTTGTTTATACTCAATGTTTATTTATTGTAATAATTTAATACATTTTTATGATAATTCATTCTTTATCGCAGTTATTTTAAATTGAGGAACATGATGGGCGTATTCAGACTTTGATAGCCGAGGGACACAACACGTTTTTTAATTACGTGCTCTATTTTTTTACTTAAAAAATGTATAATAGTAAGAAAAATATTATAATTATCATAACTAAAAACTTAAGCTATTAGCGTATCAAAACAATAAAATAAAACTAAATTAAAACTAAAACAAAAAGTAAAAGCACATCAGGTGTAATATAGTAGTAAGTAATAAATTATTGAAAACATAGCAGTTTTATAAACCCATTCTACTAGTACCCATATGAAATGTAAAATAATAATTAAAAACACGTATAAAACAATTGCATAATATTGTATTTTATTGATTATTGTATTAGATTGTTGGTACTATTACTAATAGACCAATAATATATTTCTGTAAAAAAGCACCATTTAATCGATGAAATAATAATTGATTTTTAACAAAAACAACAAATTTGGCACAAAAACAGTTTATCTTATACGAATACACTTTTATACACTATACATAGACATTAAATGTTATTCATGTGGATTAATGTATTTGTTAGTTTAAAAAATTAAAATAATACATAATACAAATCATAAACTGTGTATAAATCAAGTATGAGCGATTTAACACAAATATAATTATTAAATTTAAATAACTAGATAGGTGTATGCTGATAAGAGTTTCATTGATAACACTGAGAGTCGGATATTAAGGTAGGTATTTAATATGTAATTTTTTGTAAAGTAAAATGCCATAACGTATACCTATACAACATTTAAACGTAAAAAACATATGAATAATGTGTCAACGTTGGACATAGATTATCTGCTGCTCGTTAGAGATAACAGAAAACATCATGATATTATAATATACTGTCCCGAAAAAACAAGTATAACCACGTAAATCGGTTGTATATATATATATATATATATATATATATATATATACTTGCAACATGTAGAATATATTATAATTATAATAGGTGTTTTGATGTGATCGAGTTTTATACCAAACCAAAAAAAAGTGTTGTTGTATAATATAATTGATAATATATTATGCTACTTAGCTCATATTATATTGCTCTCCAAGAATATTATATAAACATATATATATATATATATATATATATATATATTATGTATGTGTAGAAGGTATATAAGATAGATACCTATATAATATAATAATACAGGTACCAACACGGCCACTTGGCGGCTATAGACGACATTTGTTATTTTTTGACTGGTATACTATATGTGTGAGATCCCACTTCAAAAATATAGGTACCAAAGTAAAACGTGTAAATATTAATGGCATTCTGTGTTATTGGGTATAAATAACGTTTGGATAATAATAACGGTTAAATTTCAATTACAAGAATTTGGGGCTTTGGTATACGTATGTATGAGAGTATACAAAAATAAATACATTATGCTTAGTGCAAACGAACAAAGAAGGATTTTACATGAAATGATAAATTGAAAAATAGACGTAAGTACAAAAGAAATTATT
This sequence comes from Melanaphis sacchari, assembly GCF_002803265.2. Lineage (NCBI taxonomy): Eukaryota > Metazoa > Arthropoda > Insecta > Hemiptera > Aphididae > Melanaphis > Melanaphis sacchari. Next base: position 5,527,531 of record NW_020270469.1, on the reverse strand, counting down.
TTCACGCAATGACTTGGGAAATATTACGGAAATGTATTGTTTTTTTCCCCATAAACTGTAGCATATTATACCTACTCGTACTATATATGTATATATGTACGTATCTAAACGCACGATACATAATACAATATATAATGCCAATAAAATTTACAATACTTAACGACTTATCATAATAATATATTGTAGTATACGGCTCAAAATAGTATAATATAATATATTATAATATTGTCGATGACTGCAGGAAACCGGATTATGATTTATATGCTATACTTTGCGAATATGCAAAATAGTCTATATTATTATTATGTACGCCCGTACACGCATGATATTACACAGGACTGGGCCTGGGCACAGCATACGTGTACATATTATGTACGTCATGCATATTATAATCGAATTTAATGAATTATAATCGATCGAACATTATAACGGACACCTCACAAAACTCTACCGGTTATGATATTGGATCCTATACATTATAATAACATTATACTCGGTAGTTAATAATGATAATAATAATATTATGTACCCATGTAATATATAATAAACAGTGTAGTACGGTCGATTTACAACGTCAAGACGGTTCGCGACGGGGTGCTCATTAGATTGAAAGTATCCGCTGATGGAATGTCCGAATATCCAGATGCTGCGCACTATACATTTATACGACGAGACCTGTCACTATAATAATATGATGTCTAATATTATGCCTGCAATGGGTATATACTGTGCGTGTACCAACAGCGTGGGGGCCTTACACACACACACACACACACACATATATTACGACTATACGTTTAAAATATTAATGTTTTCTTGCGAGTAGCAAATAATTTTTAATTATCCGTCATACGAAATACCTACACACTGGTAGTAAAGTAAAAATATTTAATAATAATATATGCTTTCTTGGTCAATAATAATAATCACTCGTGGGGTCCACACTCACACACACGCGCGCGTATATATGTACACGTCTAACAGTAAGGTTTATAATATAGGTACGCGCGCGCGTCTCTCCGCGTTGTCGTACACACGAACCATTAATCACGAGTTCGAAACAATTTCATAATATATACGCCCCGACACACACACATTTCACGGATTGGGTTTGACGTCGTTGTTTTCGTTGTGTTTCCTCTTGTTTAGCCTCCCGAAATTATTATGTACATAAAATTACGCGAACAGTCCTTATTAATGTACGTCTGGGGAAAAACCGATTTTGGAATAAGACGGGAGAAAAAAATGTTTATACAAGCGCGTATACATGTATGTACACAATATATACACCATATTATACGATTCAATCGTAACGATTGTAAGTATACCTACGAATTTGTTTCCACGAGACTGTGTATATTTATGTTTTTTTTAATACAATATATTAAACTATCTGCTATCATAATATCTATACACGAATTAATATTTAATAATGATAAATATATACATATAAATAGATATATAAGTATATGCATATTATTATCGCGTAACATCGCAGGATGGCTCTAAACGGTCGCGCGGGCCACTTTAATAATAATAATAATAATAATAATAATAATAGTATAATATAAGCGTGCGCGCAGGTATATACCGCGCTCGTAATAATATTATGTAGGTAAGCACCTAATACAATATTAAAATAATATATTATAACATCCTATTTCGACGGGTATAATATGTTGTTGTATTACGATAATATGAGTCTGTGTATAATACTAAACGCGGTAAATTGCGCCGTAATGTGAACGGAGCGGCAGAAAAAAAGGCCACTCGCATTGTTGTCGTGTATTAACTCGTATTTATATATATATATATAAAATAATAATAATAATGATCTCGGCACGCGATCTCCACAGCCGCCGTCGTGCGTACGCCATATGGATGGCGCCGATAAATAATAATATAATAATATTATGTGACGAACACACACGAATTCGCCGGCCGACCTGCTGCTGCTGCTGCTGCTGCCGCCGATGGCTGTGTTCCGAGAATATTCCACCTCCACCTGAATAGTAGGTTCTTGAGCCGATCGACGAGGAGACGAGAGTAATTTGTTCGGTAGTGTATTAAAAGTTTTTATAATTTTTTTCTTTTTTTTTTTTTCTGTTCTTTATCAGTACCTACGCTATTTCATAATATATATTTATAAATGTTGCATTCCGTTCCAGAATTGTATATCTGTATACCTGTATGAACGTCTTATATTACAGGAAGTCGAACGTTTCCGTTTCCATAATGTATTAAATATACGTATAATTGCAATAGGCGTACACACGCACGACTGTCGATTCGCAAATTCGATAGTATATTATCGTTTCGACGTTATACCGCAATAATTGCAGTTTGACAAAATCCGTCGTATTTATGTCATTATTTAGACCTATTAGTATACTACCATGTAAGAGAATTGCACGTTCAATTCACAACGACGTGGGTTATATTAAATACTACTACTTTAGATGAAATCAAATATCATTTATATTATATTTTCCCATACGGGAGGGACTTACCTATACTGAGCGAATTTCGGGTAATTGTCAGTGTATAGTATATATATATATAATAAGTTTTCTATAAGCATTTCCGTTTCTACAGAACAACGTATTTCATTTATTTATTTTTATTAAATTTTGAAATCCGTTAACAAATGGTTGCATGACTGGTCTCGTATGGAATAAGTTTTTATATATATATATATATATATATATATATTTACGTATAGTGCATGGAAAATAATAAATCCTCTTGATTGGTTTGCGCATACGTATAGTGGCCACTGGTCGTTGTCCAAGTACAAATCGTACATTATAGCGTACCCATGCACTTCACTATTGCTGTACGTCATAAACAAATTACATTTTTGGGTAAACTGCAGAGGAAATATGTTACCGTGTACGATAATTTAACTGTGATAATTTATCGGTGATATTTGTGCGCCATGAAAATGTTTCATCGCGAGTCCCGTACAACGCTTTTATATTTATCGACGGCAACGCAATTGGTTTTCATTCATTACAATCGACATCAATATTTTTTCTATTACGAAACCTCAATGTTTGTTCATTAGAAAATAAAAACCTACCTCCTGCACGTGCGCGTGTTTTCTATACCGGTGATCAAATAAATAATAATACTAGTATCATTACGCTAACTTTCAGGACAATGTATACATATAAAACATATATAGGTTCATGTATTATGTATTTATTTAATATTTTAATGGTTTGTTTTTTTTTTTTTTTTTTTTACCTTTTTGGTGTAAAATTAAAAATAGGTAGGCCTGAGCGTGGGTACATATTATATGTATATACGAGAATATACACTCATTTGGTGATTACACTATACGCGTATAATTTAAATGAAATCGTAATGGAAAACACCGGATATATCACTATTGTGTATTACATTGGGTGTATTATGTTTGTATACGTATATACATATATATATAGGCAGTAGCGTCAAAGTATTATAATACCGACTATGAATAATACGATTTGGGCACTCCCGAAACAATCACGACTACGATTATTATTCTTCAAGAGCGTTGTTATGAAAAGACAATCAAAAAAAAAAAAAACAGTTGTAATATTTTATTCGTCTAAACATTGGTAAAATCTCTTTTCGCGGTTGTCGTACAGTAACAACGAGAAAATTATGGGGGAGGGGGTATGTGTATTTATATAAAACGAGCTGGACCTATAGGTTACAACAGCGTAATATTAATAAACGAAAGAATAATGTCAGAATACATTAAGTCTGTAAAATGTAAGTGATTATTGTATACTATATTACTATAGAAGTATTAAGATGGGTCATCATGCATTTGAGCGGGCAGTCCTGCAAATGGAAAATATTTTATTTTTTTTTTACCAATAAAATTTTCCTTTCCGTACAGGCAGTTCCTTATGATATCCTTTTCTTCGTGTCAGAATTTGTTTTAATAAATTTTGATACCGACCTAATGTTCCACACCATCGTTTACCATTTACTCATGGATCATTTTCTCCGTTTTATAGATGCAGGTAGTTTCAAAATAATTTGTATTTTATTTTACTACAGAACTGAAACCAATTTTATTTTTGTAGTCCGCGGAAAGTATTTTGCTCTTGAACATTTGCCATCTATCAGTACTCGGTGCCCGGGGAAATCTTCCCCACCCCGCCGTACTTTTACGGCCTCGATGTCGCGTATATAGGTTTCGGACGTGCCTGCAATAGACTGATTACAAACGAAACGAAAACGAAAAAACAACTACGTCAGCGCGTGATTGCGGCGCACACAAATTCGGAACCGATTTGGATTTCTTCGGGAGGGTGCGCGTAGTGTGAGGTATATTATAAACGACTTGCCGCAATAGCTAATCACACTTAGAGAGAGAGAGAGAGAGAGAGAGAGAGAGAGAGAGAGAGAGAAGGAGAGACCGTTTTACACGTGTTTATATATACTGCTATTGTGTCCGTATCGGCTAAATCCTTAACTTATATGTGTGTGCGTTTGTTCAAGTGCAGCGTCCCTTCGTCGTATAATACTAATTAGATCGGTGTCGGTTTAGAGAGAGCTACCTCTGCATTATATAATATAGAGACGAGTGCGCGCACTTCGGAAAACCAGTCACGTACGCAGTGGGCGCGAGAAGACCGTTTTGAATCGATTGTGCCCGGTAACGAATCCATTAACGCGGATTATTTTATTTATTTTTTCATTTCCCTTTTCCGTCGTTGGCGTGTAACGTCGTCCCGCCGCCGACGTCATGGTCGTGGTGCAAACTAAAGACGTGTAGGTACACTCCGATTAATCCTACGGTGCTTAATTATTGTTTATGTGCATAATTATAATATACTATACCTATATATACATAAACGTAATATACAACGTAGGTGGACATCATGTGAAAATAAAACGTTGTAGCTACCACGGCAGAAATACATATTATTATTTATTAGGTGCATATAAGAGATCAATTCGTATAATTTAAGTATATTGAAAAAAAAAAACAACTAATAACCGTACTAATTTGTGCGCAGTGTTGACGAAAGGGTGCGGAAAAACCGTCGTGAGATAAACAAACGAGGAGGAGGCGTTTTTTGTCGAGAGGTCCCCTCAAGAATTCTCCTTATTATTTATTATTAATATTGTAATTATACACGGTTTTTTTTTTTAATTTATTTTTTTTTTCAAGAAGGTTTTTTTTAATTGACCACGCCCGCCTTACCCTTTCGACTGCTACCACTGCCGTGCGCATACATATATATTAATGAAGATCCTCCTTTTTAAACGCCCGACGTTAATTGGCTTGTTGCTTCCGTTTTTGTTTCAGCGCGCAGACCCCTCTGCTGTAGCCCGACCGCCGCGCATATTATAATAAACGTGTACATGCCACGGCGGGTTAAAAAGAGCAAAGCGATTTCACCCTTTTGCATATTATCAACAAGAACTCGCCGCCGCCAATTCCTCATCAATTCACTGCTCAACGTGGCTCTTCGTTCAAAGGGTCTTTATTCGCCCGTCTCATCGTTATATCATATATATATATATATATATACATCGCCAAGAGGCGCATTTAAGTGTATAATAATTTATGTATATACGATGATCCTTTTAACTAGCTTTAATCGATATTATATATAATAATATAAGTACGGTCATTGTTACAATATGATAATTGTTTTGTCGACGCAAAGCGATATAACTACGTTGTAATATATCGTTAACCTCTCTACAAGTACATGACTAATTTTAATCCATTTACTTGTTATAGCCTGCGGCAAAGATACGGCTTATATTTCCCTTGCAATTCGAATTGACAATTCGGTAGATTTTGCCGTCTGTCTATACGAAATAGAAACAAAAATTGTGTGAACGTAGTAAATTTTAAACGTGTCGTAACTAGTTTGTTAAGACACAGAATGTTATACTATATAGCGGTACTCACTACAGCTTCATGCAAGAAGATACATGCCAAGGAATTAAATGAATTGTAGAGAATACATTTTAGACATTACTAGAACCGTAAATCGTATTAATGTCCTTTGTTATCTGTCCAAATGAGGTCTTTTAAAGTGACCGTGAAGTAATACATTTACCCGTGGAAAATACGCAGAATTCACGTTCTGGTCTGTAATATATTAATGCCAATAAAAATCTTTTAATATTCCTCTTATCGCATTTAACACATTTTAATCGGCAATACTTCTCAAATAATATTGAAAGACATATTCCTCGTACGGTTTAATGACGAATAAATGAGGGCGTTAATTTCATTTTTATCTTGCGTATAGTATTCGGTTATATAGTATTTCGTTAACGTTTATTATACATTTATACAGCTCTTATAATATACGCACAAAGATACTGCAGTGGGTTAAAGAAAATTAATGTTCTACGCGTTTTATATTACATTCATGCCAGTATTATGTTTTTTTTTACATACAAACCAATTTGAATTTTAGGTCGATGGTTTAAACAAACTCCTCCATTATGTTTTTAGCATGTTTTACTATATTTATAACCTTTTTCAGACGTGGAATTCTGTGGGTTACGGTAATACCTGTAATGTTTTTTAAACGAACGAATCAGAAATATGCCACCACGAAATTAACGGGTACATTTTTATACACTTCATGAATAATTTATTTCTGAATCAATAATGTTTTGAACCGTCATTTGTAGTTATATGAATCTACATTATGTATATTATTATTATTATTATTATTATTATTACTACTATTTTTATCGTTGATCGATGACTATTGAAAGAAAATGTATTCTTATAGGTACCTACGTTTCCAGTGTCATTTAAAATATGCGACTAGACAAAGTATTCAAACGAATAAAACATAAATAAAGAAGTGATTTACGTAAAATTCCGTTTATATACATTTTTTAATCAGCTGGGTTTTATATTTTTTTTAATAAAAAAAAAACACATACCTATTGTCAAATATAACAACATTATATTTCAACCATCCTGAGATAAATTTTTTTTTATTTTCCAAATGTGACGAAACGTGTTTTAAATGCATACAATAATTATTTAACATTTGTATAATAAATAAAATTCGTATAAATTGCACCTCAAAACGATTCATTGGACAAATGAATCTTCTTTTGTTATATACTTCGCATTTTGTTTATACTTATATACACAACGATAATATCATTAACTATGATTAACTTACCTATCCACGTGTAAATATACTATAAAAAATGTCAAATAAGAATAAAAAAGAGAAAAACACAAAAAAATTTTATCCTCGTATTATTCTTAATAATATTTGACGTGCAAAATACGCTGAGTTGGTATTATTCAAAATTGATAAGAGGGGAGTGATAAACAATTGTCAAATGCAAATACCAAATTCACAATCTAAAAAGTTTTTCTTTGTTTGTTTATGGTTTTATTTAAAATACAAATAAGAGGGAGTTCTGATATGGTTAGAATACAGAAGTAAAAAACTATAAATAACATTAGTTTTCTTTTATTATTGTGTTATACTTTATAAATCATGATTAAATAATAATACAATAAAAAATACTGGTTATAATATTATACTTCTATAAATATTAAGTAAATACCTATATTTCTTCTCAGTAGATGACCTTTTAAATATATATTAGAAAATCAGTCATAATAATAATTTGTTAAATTGATTAAAAAAATAAATAGATATTTTTTAGATAAAATACTTAGTCTATGAAAAAATATTTTAGTAAACTTTTACTTAGTATTCATTATCTGATAACAAAAAATTGAATTTTAATTCAAAATATATTATCTTTAATTTTAATACAATAATACAAATATAATTTATTTTTGTAATAAATATGAAAGTAATTTATGCATTTTCTTTCATTATTTTCTACCGTTGGTAACAATAAAAGATGTCCATATAAAATATTCTTGAATTTATTATTGTGTTTCAGTTCTAAAATTGAACAATACAATAAACTAGAATTACACAATATTTAAATTTTGTAAGTAGGTAAATGGATAGAAAAAAATTAGTCGAGAATCTACAGAATACTACCTATATTATTTCAGAAGAAGGGAAGGGGTGAGAGAGAGAGAATTGCGATTCCTCGCACCCCATTACCGTCGCTCAAGGTAAAACCGCTGTGATGATAATGTTGTTATTATAAAATTCTACGATGTGTCTGGCCTTGTCCGGAAAATATTGTGCTCATTACGGATCCGCGCAATAAGCGTATACATATTATTATTGTTGTGTATGGGACGATGTCCGCCAATAGGTACGACTATTATAATATAATATAGTCCGAATAGGTATTGTATAATATTATATTAATAATAAACGAATAGTATGGGCACAACCTACCTACGCGAATTACGCCGAGCGGACACATTACCATATAATATCGTCATTATTATTATATTTTATACGACGTATCGTATGCACATACCTATACGTCATCGCGGTCGCGACCAGTGCGCAATATATAGACCGATCGGTTGCTCCATGCGGTCAGCGCCACAACCTCCAACGTCCGGTACCTATATTATATCTGTAATCACGAGCCGCCGTCGTTATATAATAGTCGTCGAATGCAGCGGCGTATGTATACATATAAAAATAGTTTTACCCATAAGACTATACGTGTACGTATAGTGTACATGCGTATGGGGTACGTATATATACATAATATGATACGATATTATATTATTGAACACGATGCACGTATAACGTCGTTGTGTATACGTCGACTTTGATTTATATATTATATTATATTGTATTATACTGCACAGTCCCTCTCCCCGGTCCGTCTCACCCGCGATGGCGGCCGCGAACGCTGTCGATTTATTGTATACTTTATCCTCCACTGATCATGATAATATGTACCTAATACGACCGTGTTGTGGGCACAGCGAAACGCACACGACTCGATTGTAATGTGCATTGGCAATATCGAAAACTTGCAGAATTTTGAGCGTCGCTCTGGCTAAAAAATAAAGACGACTCGTCGAGGGCTACTGCTGTAGGCTGTAGGGTGTATAGTATCCGATACTGGATTACTGCCACGGCTTACCCGTAAAGCCAGACCGAGTATGACGTGTATCCCGCTGCGAGCCCGCACGTGACTTACCGTCGTTGTCGTCATCCGCGTCACCATTATATCCTCGTCATCAGCGCCGATTTGTCGGGTCGTCGGTAGAATTCGTCGTGCAGTGTCGATGCAGTTGACACGTTTTTACGTTTTTGCGTGCGACCGTTGGGTACGTAGTCATTAAATCGTATGTTATTGCAGCGTCTTTGGTCCGCCCGCGATATCGGGTACTTGTCCTCGCAAAAGTTCTTGTCCTCATAATTGTGTACATAAAACTTACGTAAAACCATCAAACACGTGTCTATTCAATCATATTTTATATTTTCGACCAAATAATCGTAATATTAGATTACTGTTTTCGGTCGCTCTATCTTTGACCACTTGCATTTCTACCAAATCACCATCGCACCCACACGAGATTATATTTATGCGAGTCGAGCTCGGTAAAGTATATAATTCATTATACCGTATCGATTTTCCTGCCCAGAAAAGCACTCATTCGAGCGTTTTATACTTTTGTTATTGATTAGGGTTATTGCGCTCTTCTAAATTAAATATATATATTTTAAGACACACGCGTCAGCACACACACGTCACACATCACATATAGACGATAACCTGTCTATCCTATATATACTAAAAGAAATAATAACTACAATTTTAGCACAGCTGTGATACAATTTTAATTGGCGGAATGGAAAGCTGACAATATACGGCTATTTTTGATATTTACCTGTTTTGCAGCTCTTCGTTAACAATATCGTATTTTATTCCTTCCCCTCATAAATCAAATAGTTCCAAGTAAAAGCTCTAGAAATGGTGTTTAGTCGTCACTTACCACACTTTTAAATAAGTACACCTAAATGGATTTTACACCAATTAATAACAAGTTTAAGTTTTTAGTTTCCACGTATTGAAGACATAAAGTAAATATTTTGCCATGTGTTTCGATGTAGGCGATAAATATTTACTGCGTATAATTTAGTTCAAGTCAATCAATTTTATGTTATAACTTATAAGTACCTATTGTATACAGTGCTACAGTGTATATAGTGATTGTAATACTAGTTTTTCTAAAATATATTGCGTAATATTAAAAAAAAAAAAAAAATGCATAAATTGTGTTAGGATAAAATTAATGTTATATTATTTTCCATTTCGGCTGTTGTCAAATGAAAGCAAATTAAGCACGCACACACTACAGCTACACTCTTAAATTCTTAAGTGGAACCATTTAATGAAATAAAATAACACAATACGCAGGGAAATGTCTTTAAATTATACGCATTACTGTAAAATTTATAATTTCAACATGGGCGTTGAAATGGTTAATTTTGTTTTTACGTCTATTTTATCATAATTTTTTCTTCTAAACGTTAAATAAAAAACAATATATTGATTAATTCAAAAGTTCTGCTAATAAGTAGCGTTAATAATGTTTTTCAAATTGTTTTGATTTTAGAAAAAATTAAAATTAAATGAACAATATTGATCATTTTTATGAGGTTTAGTCATTCAATAAATTGAAACGCTTAAAAAATGTTAATAATAAGTTATACATTATAGTATAAAATAATATATTATTATGATTAAGTCATGGCACAGACAATATTTATTTTATAAACTAAGTGTATGTGATTTGAATTTATTTAATCAACCTAATATAATATAATAATAAAATGATTAAATACTAACACTTAACTACTAATATTCTATGTATTTATTTTTAAATTTCTTCATATTGTATTCATTGTTGGTATCGTTTTTTTTTTTTTTGTTTATATTTACATAATTATTTATTTTTTTATTAGTTTTACAATTTCAGCAATAAGAGATTATCCCCAGACCTTAGTGGTAAGTCGTGAAATATTATACTGATTGTAATTATATTTAAATGTACAATTAAATGTCCAATAACATCATTATCATTATTATTATGATCAAGTATTATTGTCAGGCGTTTACAATCGAGTAAAAGTGATTATTTTTGGTATTTGTTCAAAAACTATAATACTAACTTAAAAAATAACTAACTTTAAGTGTAGTTTATAACTTTCAACTTTCAATCCAGAGAAGTGGTACTTCTTTGTGGTACCATTGACTTAATATTTTTTATGACAATATACTCGTAATACGTATATTATATTATGTCCTTGTACATAAGATGAATATAATATAAAAAATTGAATAATTCATAAACCAAATAATTTGATCTTCTACATAATCCGTAAATATTAAAATACATTTTTTTTTTTTTTTTTAATTTCATCTAAATTGAATTCGTTTTGAAGACGACTTGGAGAATAATTAATCCTTTGAATTTTTACTGAATTTTGAGTGATATTATTTTTTATGATTACCTATTATATGCTAAATATAATATTCATTATAATTTAAACGGGTTTTGCAATTTAAAACTATTATTATTGTTTTCTACTTATTTCTTGCTTGAAATTTCATCAAAACTATCACCACATTATATGTAATAGTGTAAGTATTTAGTGTTTATTATGTAAACGTGCATACATGATCCTAATATTCAGGCTTATTGCTTTGTGCATAGTAGACTAATTATTGGCGACCGATACATCACTACTTTCATTCGGGAAATATGTGAAGACCGACCAGTCAGGCATTCTATAATTTTTCATTACTATGTACCTATTCTTCGATAAATTCATTATAAGTAAGTATTATCAAATAAATCACTACGTCATAATTTATAGTTTATAGCTGGTAAGTATAATAGATATAAAAAAAAAAAAATGAGTCAAACTAAATTGCTTATAACAATAAAACCATGATTCTATTTATTGCTATTTTCAGTTAGACAAATAAGACTAATCTGAAATAGACTTAAATGAAATTTTTTTCAATATTCTTGAATTAATCAGAGCCGTTCTTTTTGAATGAAAAAACTATTGTTGAAAACTGTGGTCAATTAATAAAGTTCTATAATTAAATGTCTTATAAATATAATTTATACATAGGTATTCATAAATAAGGTAATAAATAAATAGGTATAAATAAAAAGAAACATATACATTATTATTAAATCAATACATTTATCATTCTGTTTAGATCTAAAAGACCTTTTAGCAATTAAGTTACAGATAAAAAGTAAGTTACCTATTTATGAAAAACTAATTATTAACAAATCTAACAATACTATATTGTAAATTTGTTACAAAATGTCATAATATCAAGAATATTTAAAAATTGTTCCAATACTTAACATTCTAAATAATTGTTCAATGACCTCGTATGCGCATCTTTATTTAATAACATTAATAACAATAATGATAAATAACTAGAAATTATTAAATTTAACTTCATCAGACATATTTGTTTAAGTACTCGACAAAGAGGAAACTCGTTTCTACGTGCATTGTGTAACATTCATAATAGTTTCTATTTTGTTGTTATTATTAAATGGATGTCTTTTCATGAAGTGGACAGGCAAATAACATATTGTGTAAATTATTTCATCAGATTCGTTTTAGAAAATCCAATATTAAACGAGCACTAGGAAATATGTATCATTAAATTACGCACTCGACGATAACATTATTTCAACAAAATGATACAGATCCAAACTAATTTCCTGACAATAAATGAACGGACATATTTTTTTTCTCGGATAAATACGCCATATGGTAGCTCTTACACTCATTACATTGTACAGATTTTCCGTGTAGATACTTAGGTAATTTGAAACAAATCTTTATTTTTCACCAGACGGTGAGTATCTCAAAATTAATTGAAAGTAACGTTATGTAATACTGTTTTTTTTATAGGTTTGTACTAAGGTATTTAATTCGGTAATAATAGTGATTTTATTGTTAATTTATTTTTTTTTTTATTACTAGTACCTATACATGTGTTTATAGATGAATTTCGATTACAATACGTATTACATAACGTTAATTATTATTAATAAAAAGTATTATTTTTTTAAATTGTTTTATGTAATAACTTTTAGAATATTAAGTCACTTGGACTTGACTTTGATCATAAAATTAAAAATAATATTAGGTAGTGCTATAGTTACTATAAGGTTTGATACATTTATTATTTAGTGAGATTTAATTAAATTACCTACTATAATATATTGATGCATAATACACTGTGAACCATTTTTCTAAAAAATATGAAGCAATTTATTATTCATTTATTTAGTATATCGTATGTTATAACAAGTGATCAATTTAACATTTAACATAAGTCATTTATTTTAGAAACTATTAAACATTTTTCTAAAAAGAAATATATTAAAATTTTTACTAAAATTAAGTACTTAATAAATATTTTCAAAAATGTTGTTTTTTTTTTTGAAATAATGAGTGCTTATGTTAAAAGGATCATTATTCGTATGTTTTGAATTGTATGTTTTCTATAATAACTTAGTATTTTATTTTTGGCGATTGGGGCTGAATCAATTTCCACAAAAAGTATACTTATATCGTTTTTTTTTTGCCATTTCATCAATTTTATCACTATTCGTCAAAACAATAATTTCTATAATTGTAAAATCTGTTATTTAATATTTTAGTTAGTTAAAAAAAATTATTTTTAAACATTTTAATGAAAACTATATACCTAAATTGAATAAAATTAAAATTAATTATTTATTAATGTTTTCATACTATTTTTCAACTATTCTTAATTCTTATTATATAAAAATAGTTTTATTAAAATGGATAGAATACTGCTTTAAATATTTTAAAATTCTCTGTATAACAACAATTAATAGTATAGAAATTGTTTTGACAGAAACACGGAATCAGTTAATATCTCATTTGATGAAAACGGGTATTGGTGGAAAATGGGAAGGTAGTAAGGTATATTTTTGGTGGAAACGTGTTACGCCCGTTGATCGATCGAATATAATATTATATCGCTAAGTATATCTATGTACAAAAACAAAATGCTTATTTTGAAAGCACACCAGTTGGAATTCCACAATATAATAATTGATTATAAAACGTGAATATATGATTATTCACAGCTAACAAAAAAAAATGTAAATTTCAACAAAAATGTTTATATTTAATGCTGAATATTAAATTTATAATATTAAATTATAATATTCAAATTAAATATTACTTAAAGATTTTACGAATACACATTTTTATGAATATTATGAATCCTTATATTGTATTAAATTGTATACGATTTCATAGCGATTTTAACTTAAATTTATGCATATTTAAAAATATAATATAAATTACACCTCATGGCTTATAAACGCTGTGGAATTTGTAGCACAAAGAAATATAAAGTATATAATTATTCAGAATAGTGCATGTAACTCTACGTTATATTTATTTATCTATAGTTTTATCAATAGGAGGTACCTTGAGTCGTAAAAACGCTCGGAGACACGTTAAAATATTTATCGTAAATGTGAAAGACAAACATTCATAACATAATTTCTGGATGTACAGTATATTATATACCTTTTAAATGTAGGTAGGTACAAAATGTATAATGTAGGAAAATAATTATTGAGGAAAAAAGTAAGTGAAAAAGAAATAAAACGTTTATTCGATTTTGAGCTATACCAATAAATAGGTACGTAACTACATAGTAGATAAAATATGAAACGGTAATCTAACAATAATTTTAATTTCAAGAGATGAGCATATCGCACTATTAAAAAATCAAAAGTATTCTTATCAGATGCGAAATAAATGGGTATTTAATATATATATATATATATATATGGGGTGAAAAAATGTCAGTCCAGTAATACCTTTATACTATACAATACTATTTCTATACACGTTTATATACACTGTGTATAGGTATACATTATGTGTGCACGCGTGCGTGAGTGCGTGTATGCGTGCGTGTGGCGAAAAGTATTAAAACAGGGGTGTGAAAATAAGGGGAAGAAAGAAAAGGAGTAAAGAGCCGTATATGACGATACACATTTGCGCGGAGACTTACACATACGATCACGGCTGATTTCACCAACTAATTGCCAGAACTAAACCGCTGGCGGTCATCGGCGGGTGTAGGGTAGTAGCTGCAGGGATGACGACGGGAGCTAGTGTGTGTGCGTGTAGGTATATATATAAGCTGTGAAAGAAGGGCAGTCGAGAAATCCCTTTGGCCGCCGTCACGTCCTATGGCGGAACATCGGACAATTGGCGGTCTAAACGAAATCGGAAATTGTCTTAACCCCGCGCGGACATTAACGCGCGCGCCACACACATACTTTTCGATCCTTTATACTATTATCATCATCACACTCGTTTTACCGCCGCGCTGCCTTTCACAGGTCCTCGACCCGTGTTATATATATTTAATAAGATCCACACAGCCACGCGAATAAAATCGCACATACTATATTATGATGTTGCAGTACACATCAAACCACGCCGTATGTTATGACGTGTTATACGCACTAACCGTGGTGACAATCGGTCCGAGTCGTATACACCTCAAAATCATCGGACATCTGTCGCGATATTCGGTATCCGATTTTGGTTTGCCTTGCGTTTTTTTTTTCTACACCCGCCGCTGTTGTTGTACAAACGGTCAACCGGAAACGGTATCGTTTTGTCTCTTTTCTCTATCTCTCACTCTCTCCACCGTCATTGCTGCAACTTTGTCGCGTTCGCTCGAAACAAAGACTTCTCACAGCAGCACCCCACATAATAATAATATATTCGCTCATTATCGCGAGTTTTCATAATGACAACTATTACACATGTACACACTCAAATGTCAACTTGCACGGAACAACGGGCGCTCCCCCGTCGGGCGGTCCCATCAAAAAAGTGACTGTGTAAAAAATGTTTCGTAAATCCCAAAAACTCCCTTTTCACCGTTGTACACTTATAAAACTGAAGGACATTTTTCAAACACTCGTATTATTATATTAAAATCGACGATTGTAGTTTTACTTTTATTAATTCGAAAAAAAGTACATATAAAATATAATATAGGGCTGTATGTATTAATATTAAATTTATTTTCATTTTAAGCATTCACGAATCACAATAACGTTTTGTTTTGCAAAAATATTATTTGCAGTTCAGATATTGAATAGTGCTAATATTACTTTAATGCACATACACAGCTAAGCTAAATGCATCGTTAAAGGTCCAACTATATATAATATTGAAAATTATATTATACAAATAACCTATCTGATTTCTGTTTAAATGTTTGTACAGACTTATTATCCGTTTATATATAATATATATATATATATATTTAGTAAAAGTAATTATTATATGTTTATCTGGTTACACAATTGAACATGCTCTAATACGTCGATATCAGAACACTATATTATAGTAAATAAGAAAGTTATACTTGAACTTTTGAAGAATACGAAGCTAATCACTAGGTAGTTATACAAATTTTAAGTGTAATTATATTTTTTAAATATAAATTTTGAACGGGTTAAAATGATTTGGACGTAAACTTGATTTTAACTATTATATACCATTACACTATTACAGTATTATACTTACGTTTTAAAAACTACACTTTCATCTAGTATTTAATTTATACAATTCAAAGTACCTACATTCAGGTGATTTAATGTTTTAATACGGTGTACAGACGTAATTATTTTTATTTTATTGTCTTAATTAATTTATTGTTTTTATTTAATTATAAAAATATATAATCAACCATTACATTAATTTAATTATAAGCAAAAATATATTTAATCTTTTATGAGAAAATATTCGAACTGAAACTTTACTAAAACACGAGTACATAATATAATGGATATCTATATTATATTATTAATATATATGTATATATATATATAATTATTTCGAAATTCTTAGAGTTTACTAGGAAAAACAAAAGTGGAAACTATAAAGGGAGTAATCTTTATCAAGTACTGTTATAATGAAAGAAATAATGAAAAATAAATAATAACACAAGTTAAAGAATTGTGTTTCTCCGAAACAGACGTCGTCATTAACCGTCTTCGAGGTAACTTTTGTTTCATAGCAATATTAACTACTAGCTACTAATCATTTGAAAAATCAATGTTTTTTAAAAGAAAATATTTATTCGTAGACAAAATCACAGGAATTGGTTTGTGTCGTAATAAAAAGTTATTATTCAAGTGTCATTCGGTAAATGTCTGGTCGATGCTATACGACGAGATCGTCGTGTTCTTTGTGCAAAAGCTCAAGTGTTTTCGTCGGTAATTGCAGGAGTTTGAAGAGCGCGTTCGTGGGTATTCGGTCGGGATACACAATAATAATAATATTATTACCGTTTAAATGTCCGTTTTTGTTATTTATTCGAAGACGGTTTAATGCCAAGAAAACGTGTTGCGATAATCACACGAAAACGTTCAACGAACTCTCGTCGACTGCCATTGTCCCGTTGGTGGCAGTCCGTGTCGTACGCGTAGACCGCACACTGTATAATAATAATAATAATAATAATAACAATATAGGTACATATAATAATATCGTACGTACGTCGCACTGTATTACCATACATAATATTATTATCACGCGTACATACCTAGGTACGGAGTAAATCGTGAACTTTATTTGGCTCCGCGCCCGGCCAAAGACGACGGCGTCCAGGTGGGTTCTCCGATTTCGATTTAAATACTCCGGCGAACGTCATTAATTACGCGAACGGCTCTGTTGCAATATCGCGACGTCGTACCGCGTGACACTATTGGTACCTACAATATTGTGTATACCTACTTATATCACGAGACGCTTTCCGCGGTCGTGCGTGGAGTGCATCGTGTATTGCAGGGTTCGTTTTAAATGCGATGCGATGGCGGTGGCGTGGGTGGCGGAAATTAATCGGTGAAAATTCGTTGGTTTCCCAAATGAGTTTTAGCGGTTTTACGCCAGTAAATACTTATTACGTAGCAGTTAGACGAGTGTATACAATAACATAGCGTTCCCCGGGGAGAAGACACAACACGCGCGCACGCACGAGATACGAACATACGGCATATACATACATATAACACTGCGGTACAAAATGGACCATCTGACATCGGGTGGTTCGTGTGTGGCGTTAAATACGCATACCCTGCAGCGGCGGCGACGACGATGGCGTTAAACAGTGTATTCATGGACTATACACACGAATAGGCATATGCACTAAAACGGTGAAAATTAACGTTAATTGCACCGCCGAATCTTTGGGGCCGTTGTTTGTGTATACTGCAGCAGCAAGCCTTGTATTGTATCGAGGTATAATGTATATATACGCGGAAAAGAATTAAAAGAAAAACGCCGCCATTGACTGTACGCTGTGCGGATGAAAACGGTTCGGGAGCAGCAAAACAATGAGCACGCGATCGGTTTTTTCGTTTGTTTTTTTTCCCCTGTTTCGTTTAATGACTCCCAGTTAAGTAAGTACACTAAGTACAAACAGACACACACAAATATATATATATATGTGTGTGTGTGTGTGTGTTTTTTTCTTGATATAAACACGCGCCTCACGCGAACGCAACATCCGTTGTCGTGCGCCACCCCCCAAAGTTTTTGTGTCATTTGGCTAATTGCGTTGGCCAGCGCGCCCCCGGAGGAGGGAGGATTGAGTGATATAATAATTATTGTTGACCGGCCGGGCCAGTCGACCGCGACAATAGCGGAACGAAAGACGTCCAAAGCATCCCCGTCCGATTAGATTCGACGGGAATAATGCATCCGGCCAAGTATACCTGTGTATAATGTTTTGCAGGAAAATCGCTTTTCGATGCACTTCTTCGGCTCTTCCCTTAATATAGTATACGTGTGTAAGTCGTTTTCGCGGTCTGCAGACGCTACAGTTCGTTTTGATCGCCACTGCACCGACAAGTGCACATAATGCGTTTCGAACGACTACGCGATATTTACATATTAGGTAACATTACTATTATTTCGAACGCCACCGTTATAAGGAATGTAAACGGTTGATATCTCACCTCGGAGAAAATATACGAACGAGTCAGTGAGGTCAAACGTTAACGGCCATTCTATGTATGCGAGCTGGTTTTCTACGTCCATTTTTTCATTCATAAATTTATCGGAACTTTAATGTCTTATTCGCACATTTTGTTGGTTAAATGCCAACGGGATTATTTACATGAATAATTGTAACATAGCAGTTTTAAATATTACACGCATAATATGACATCATTTTGTAAAAACGGCTTTTATAATCGGCAGAATAGTTTTAATGATCAATTTTATCTTATTATATTTTAAACATGGACCTAAGAAAGTACATAATATGCACAGTTATACCTACACTACAAGCGTATATAGACGTATTTTAAATTAACATGAATATATTTTTTTATATTTTTCAATTTTGAAATTTAATTTATGGACTTTGTTTTTTGTTTTTATTATTGTTTATTGAAATAACTATAAATATCTTTATTATTCAGTATTCTTTCAAATACAGTGGTTAATCGAAAGTTTGAAAACAGAATAGTTTTGAAATTTATTCAGTATAATTATATTTAGGACGTTTAGGTACTTATATATTTTTAAAAATATTAAATATTATTATTTTATAAACTTTGGCCAAATATATTTAAATGAAAAAAAAAAATCTTTCATAATTTCTATTCTTTATAATTTTTTGGAGTAAAATTATTTATTTTTTTTTTACTCAAAGAATGTATATTTGACTGTTTATAAACATTTAAATGTTCTATGGATTCATAAAATATTTTGTATGTCAAAAACTTTTATCATACCTTAACATCCCAAAGCTTAAAATTTAAATATAAGTATCATATTTTGTATCTAATCAACCCTATTCAAGTTATTAATTGAAAAAATTAAAGTAAAATATAGTTTGAAAGAAATGACAAATAAATTTCCTATGGCGATGACACTTTTAACATGAACACAATACACATTATCTTGATCTAACATTAGTCAATTTTCTTTTTTTTTTTTGATAAAAAATGTTGAATCTGATAACCTTTGAGGAACTGCAGTGCTTAGAATAGTGTCTGATATATTTTAATCAGTCAGGCAGTTTCAAATACAACTTTAATGTAAAGTTGAACGTGCGACGTGTTGTCACTGCAAGTCGGAAACATAAAAAGAGGCGTTTCGGTATTTTGATCATTCATACACTATAAATTATAGGCGATAGACTGGAGAGTGAATTTTATTTTACTGATATTTAATGGTTCGACAGCACACAATATTTTATTTATAGATGGCCACATGTCCAAATCGGCAATAATAATAAAATTAATGGATGACGACGCGTATCAATACCTCTATAGGAGTGATTTAGTTTTAACGTCGGGTTTTGATTTTCTATACAGTAGTGGCCAAGGAGTTTTTCGTTTGGTGTCGGGACCGAGGTTCGGTTTATTTTTAGTGTATGGAATTAACAGACGCGCGTCGATCACACAGGATATTGCTATAGCTGCTGCCATCGCCGCATAAACTGGTTAAAGAAGAATTCAATGACGGATGAATGACGGTTCGCGTGCCGTAACCACGACGTCAGTAGTCCCACCAAACAGTAAACCGCCTGTCGATCGGTTTCGTGCATGCGGCGCGTCATCGCGGAGGTGTGAAAAATATTTCCATCGGTTCGGCTCAGGCGTCGGTCGCGTCGGGGCGAGGGCAAACCGTATACCTTAGACCGTTTGCAAAAGTGGCAAACAAACTCACACGCCTCGCCACAATAGCTGGCCCGTCATATCATCATCGTTGTGATGTATAGGTAAGATGCCCACGACGCCACGATACGACATGTACCTCTGTCGTTGGAAGCTCTCCTTCGGGGCTGGGCACAGCCATTGTCCGCGACTGCGCTCGCACAATATTATCATATTGTTTTATGTTTTTTTCCCATCTTATCCTTTTATCCTTTTCGTGAACGAACTCGTGTACGGACGTCTATAATACGGGCGGCTGCCCATGACGTTTATTGCGATATATCCTATCGTGTCCAAGTGTGACAGTCCGCACTACCACAGTACTATATAATAATAATAATAATAATAATATATATTGTGTGTATAGACGACATTGTTACAACGGCCGACGACTGGCTGCGCGAAACAACGCTGCGGCCGATGTATTGCTTCGACGTCCGTCGTATATAATAATAAGTAATAACAATAATAAAAATAATAATGTATAATAGATATCTGCACAAATCCGCGGCACACCGACGCAATAAATCGCACAGACCGATGCTCCGAGTAAATCGAAACGAGAGACGTCATCTGTATAGTTTCGCGTATATCGTAATATATTATATAATATGCGTCATAAATGTAGGAAATGATATTATTATAATATACGTAGTGGATATTATTATAATTTATATTGTTATACTTATACCGCGGTTTGTTGCATTAAGTATTTATTTTAATGGTTTGGCTTGTGAGTATTCCGACGCGTGAATTCTGAATAATATAATATACCTACTCGTCGCCCCATAGCCGATTTTATGTGTACACAATATCATTATGGTATTATACTCAAACGTATTTTCGTCCACAGTCGCGATAATAGCTTACCGTAATTTTGTACGGAATTCGTTTGCTCCGGATAATAAATGAAACATCACATTATATACGTATAATATTTAAACATAATAAATGTACTTTAGTTGGAAATTAAGTTTTTATAGAAATGCACATTCGATTGAGATAAAAAAAAATCGTCGACGATAATAATTTCAAATGTCATATTCTTACCGTTTTCGTCTTATATTCGTTTTCATATTATTTATCTTCCGTTAACTCATTTAATTTTCTTTCGAAACCACCCACTTTTTTGTTGTTAAAAACTTTTTCAATTTTCTCTATTTTAATGTGGAATTTATCAAACTGTGTGCTATATTAAATACATTGTTCGTTCAACGTTTTTACAAATATTATTTAAGTACATTATAAAATTGTCTGTTCATCGTTTGCACGGACCGTTTCTAAGGGTAGGGTATCGTATTTGTAGCATGATATATTATACCTACTATTTTAATACACGATACAAGATTAAAATATTCCGACGAATTATTTAGTGTATTCACTTATCCATTTCGTATAATATTATATACATTTATTTTTTAAATTGATTTAACTATGTTGGGAACATTTGTAAACCGTGATACATCGTTATGGTTTATAGACAATACCATGACAATATTAAAAAGAAGGTTTTGTAAAAAGATAATACATCTCCGTATATTATACTTTGTCATAAGTCATAACACTCATAACATATTTTTTAAATTTGTATTCATAGTCTTTTCAGCTATTTATTGAACGATTCGATTAATCGTAACTTATCATCTAACCTGTTCTCGAGAAATATTTTTTTCTTATGCTAAATTATTTTTTCCTACGCATTTATCGTCTCATAATCAGTATTTATACCTTGTTCTTGAAAATAGAATTGAATATTATTTATTTTCCATTCATCTGACATTATTCTTTATTGGAGTCTTGTTTTACAGCTTCCCATAATATTTTTAACTTATTTTTATTTCATTATAAAACCCTATTTTATCTATTTGGCGGATCACACTTGAGTTATATTCCATAGTAGGTATCTAACTATTCTCAATAATGGTACTAGATAAGTATTTATTTTTTAAATTGTAAAATTGTAAAAATAAAACTGGTTCAACAGTATTTGTTTAGTACTATTCATTGCATACATCGTTATCTATACGTATGACGTCATAAAATATTTTCGTACAATACATTGATATACAGTACCTATGTATTATTTGTGTAATAGATAATAACTTTGAAAATGCATACATTAATAATTCTAATGATAGTTTTATATTTTGTTTAGATGTAATTATCTTAAAATCAAAATATGTTTATATAATATGGAATATAAAAAAAAAAATACTTAAAACATTTATAGATTTTTAAGTAATGATAATAATCTAGTCGTTTTACAATACGTAGTGTTATATACAATTTTTAGGATATTTATTATTTGTAAATGTTTCGTACTCTTAAACTTAAGCTCTATAGTTAATATTTCGATTTTCCATGAAATATCAGTAATTGTATAAATGTATAATATACAAAATTTAAGATATGAATTTATGATTTTTGATTTTGAGTAGGGATGAATATAGGTAACGGTAGTTCGAATTAACTAGGAACTCATAACTATGCTAACGAAAATTTCAATACTAAAAATTCTATGTCCAAATAAATAATTATTACGTTGGTGTAAGATTAAATTTTAACTATGTGGTTTATGAGTTGTAAGAGCCAGGAGGTGGAAGAAGCCTCTACGTACAAACGTGGGAAGTTTTATAATTCTAAGACAGTTGTAGCCGTTGTAGGTCTCTATTGACCCAGTCCCCGATTATTATTATTATTATTATTATTATTATTATTATTATCTTACATTTGATGTTCTGTTCGTTCCTGTACTTGGTACAATATTTTTGTATAATATATATATATATATATTAATGTTTAGTGTATGTAATTTACAAAAATGTACTATATTTTCATAAGTATGATTGAGTTTCACGTTGTTCAATTGTCAACAAGAATACGTCACACTCCGCATATCAAATATTTAAATTAGCTTTTGCAAACCACGAGCGGATTGGAAATAATTTAATGAACTCGTATACCTTTACAATATACGTATTATAATGTGGCTGTAGCATTGAAACACGACTAGAACGTTGGCGACTACAGGTTTACGTTTTACATAATTTCCGTACGACACATTGTCGTTCGCAGTGGAAGTCGGTTTGCATATTACCTACATATTTTATGCCCGTACTATGATATTATTAAAGCGCCAGTTTCGGACGTATTTGTAGGTATCTAATTGCACGGCGCAAATGTGCAACTATACTATATATATTATGTATATTATAAACGAGCTACGTTTCGTTGTCATTACCCGTTCTGGTCGTCTATATACGCACATGTACAGGTACTGCAGTTGTTAAACTAGCGACGATCGCTGCACCTATTTCTATCCGAACTGTGCACGGCATGTAATTGATGACCGGCGTACGTAAACAATAGATATTATTCAATTTTCAGTCAGTTTTCTCGTTAGAAATAGTAATAATAATAAAAAAAAACCTTCTCGTATATGGCACACGTTGGCTTATATACATATTATAACAACATAGCAGTGAAAGTCTGCACGTTGACACGGTGCCAATGGTTCGCACACTCGGTTAATTGAACGAATTGCCGTATTCGGTTATCATTTAATTGTATCTGCTGATCTTTCTCTGTTGGTTCTACTGATTCTTTTATTTCTCCACGCGCACGCACGCTCACCACATGTCGTGTAGTCGTCCCATATGTATATATACATCGTACACACAACACAATTCAATGAAATGTACATTGAGATGTGTGTGTGTGTGTGTGTGTAGGTCTGGATAAAGAGTAGTAAGTGCCTTAAAGTACGATTCTTAAAACTGTATATTTTGTCAAGTAAGAAATCTAAGATATTCTCTTGTCTTCACTGTACCACTCACATAGCTTTATAATTTTATTATGATCTAAACAAAGAATTTAACACACCGAAATTTGAAGTGCAATTTTAAAACATCACTATTCTATTAAAATAATGTCAGCACACTATTTACTTTTTCTTTGATCTGCACGTGCGACCTAGTGAATTCGCGTTTAGCCGAAGCAATAGTGTTTTGTTAGCTTCAGTATTAAAATGAATTGACCTATAATTTTTCATAATATTCCAAATTTTATGCAAAGTTTTGTGTATATATTATAAAATATTACAATTTAAAAATGCTAATAGATCGCTGAAAAATTAAAATATTTAAAAAAAAGATAACTATCTAGCACAGACAATGTTCTTAACTTCAAGTTTTATGACAGGTAATTCATTCTAATTATAAAACTAACTGCAGAAGATTAGTTGAAATTTGATAAAGTATGTTATTGCGTCAGATAGATAAACAAATAGCATGCTTACGCTGTATTTTGGACATATATCAATTATCATTTATCATTAAATAAAGCAATAAATTATTGTTAAATTATTTTTTATTTTGAATGTATACAAGTGTAAAATAGAAATTAATGTGTTTTATTTTTCAATACAGTATAATATTTTAATTTATGTTGCCAAATAATGAATAATTATTATACTAATCCTTCATTGTACACGAGTAGTTGTTTTGTGTAAAATATAAATACGTTTTTTAAACTACATTTTTATTTTATTATATAATACCAATTTTGCAAGTATTGTTATTTTAGATAATATAAATTCAAGATAAATTATTTTGTAAGTAAAAAAAAAAAAAACAAAAACACGATTTTTGCGAAAAAAAACAATGGTTATTGTTATTTTATAAAAATAATTCTATTATTTTTTTTCGATTTACCATTTTAAAATGTTAATTAAATGTGTACCTGATCAATGTTTTTATAAATTAAATAATAAAAAAAAAAAATTCAAACAAACTAAAGGTTGACTTCCTAAAATTTGACTCTTCTCGGAGGATGCCAGTGTGCCGCCGCTAAACGTATGTCGTACGGAGCAATATCTCTTTTTGCACCCACTTTAATCCGGTCCAGTAGCGCGCTCGCGCGTGTGTGTGTACACGAACCGCAGCAACCCTACTCTATGTGCACCGTTCTCTGACAGGGACTCAGAGGATTCCTCGGAAAAATAATAATAAAAGTATCGGAATGTATATATTATTATTATAAAATTTGTCGGGTTATACTCCGGTCGGTTATAATATTATGTGCGCACACGTGTTGTATGTGTGTGTGTAAGTACGTGTACGTGTGCGTGTGTATAAAATATGATATTGACGTCTTCCGTCACATCGCCCCGGCAGGACACACCTCATCGCGTTCGGGATCGGCTCGTCCGCTATCAGCTACCATTTATCTGACGGCGACGGGGCAACCCACCCATCATGAATAATTTTCATTAAACACTGGCAGCCCGATCGACAGCCCGGATCATTTCGAGATAATGATAATACCTACGTAGCGTATTCTTTTTTTATTTTTTAATTCTTTCTTTTTTTTTCTTCTTAATTAATTCATAAACGTGACTTATCTGCTCGTGAGCGAGTTGCCCTTTATGACGACGACGACGACGACGACGCTGCTTACGTTGCTGCTGCTGCTGCTGCTGCTGCTGCTGTTGGATACGATACTTCGTGTGCCACCTCGGGCTTTACAACCAACGAACGAACGGGGTCAGAGACGACGACGGTTGTTTAATTAAAATCGCGACGCCCGCCCGGGTGTGAGTTGTATAATGTATATTAATATTATAATACATATTATTATATGCGCGATGACGCGACGGTGACGTCCGATAGGCGATAACCGCGCAGGCGACGAGTTCGTCCCGCGCGAGTCAGCGGTTGCTTTACTTTTTTTTTTTTTTTTTGTCCGAAATTAATAACACATCACGATTTCACTGTAATAGTTATTATTCGTCTTACGGTTGTCGGTTGGTTCGTGTTACAATATTATGACGATTTCGACCAGGAAACGTGTTTTTATTTTTTTACAAACGATGTATTAATAATTTTCGGCGGCCAGATGCGTGAACAATAAATTGTTTATGTATATAGGTAGTAGGTACTATTAATGTTCAATCATCGATTACAAAATATATTCCTTGTTAAAAGTACACGTGTGTAGGTTGAATGAGATTTGGCCGGGCTTATGACATATCGGTATCGGGTGTAAAGTATTATGAATAATGTGAAATATAATTTCTCTCGTTCTTGGAAAGCTTTGTGATTTGATTATATAAACTATACTTTATGTAATACTTAAGTATATAGATATAATAATAAAACCCGTATAGGTATATAGAAGGAATTGTTGTAACAATCGACAAAAGTTTAACGAGAAGATTTACAGTATTCAGCAGTGACTCGGTAGTGAGAACATGTGAACTTTGAAATAGGTTTTAAAGGTCATCGTATTATTATTACATGCATATAAAGATGAACTATAGGATTTTGCAATAACGGTAATAAAGATGAATCCATTCAAAATCCGTCTACAACTTGGGTTTAGTTGTAAAACAAAAATTATATGAAAGTATTTTTGTTAATAAAAATAACTGCGGGTAGTAAAAGTTACATTTCGAATCAGCTCGCATCATAAAAATATTTTACTTAAATTATTGTTTTCAAATATTTGAAAAAAAAGTATATATAGTTAGTCAATTTAGATTTATCGACTTTTAATAAAAATGCTGTTTTAAAATCATTACGTTTTCCTAATGATAGTGTTTTATTTCATCACTTAACCGTGAACTTGTATACTAGCGAAACAATATAATATTATTTCTTTTTGTACTGTCATACTGAGATACAGCATATATATATACATATATACACTTTTAAATTATTTTTAATAACTGTAATTATTTACTATAATGACAACTATATTTACTATTTTGGTAAACAGTCAATTTTATATACAATTGAAGTCAACAATGTTAGTTAAGATGCTTGGTATCTTAGTGCAGTAATTATAAATCGATTATGAAACTGTTGTTTAAATAAAATATTGATAGATTTTGACAAGGAAAAGTTTTATTTCTATGCTGAATATTTGTATGAAAAAAAATGAAGAACAGAATATTATTATTGGACGAATGGATGAAACATAATTAGTTATACCCATAATATTGCAAAAATCCATTAACTATTTTATTATTCGACGCAAAAATAATAACAACCATTAGTGACTGAAGTTACTACTTAAAAGTTAAATTATACATAAGCATAAATAACTTTGATTATAATTTCTTATACTCTGTTATTGTACTTTGAACTGGAATGAAGTTATTTTCTTGTTTTAATCTTCACAATAAAAGTAGTCATTTTTCAAGTACGCTTTTCTTTTGTAGTTTTCAGGAAATGTGATTTTTACTTAGAAATTACTACGTTTTATGATTCTATTCATGTAGTTAGGTATTTATTTATTTATTTTTTTTTTGTGGAACTAATTTTTAATGATAGAATTACGGAAATCTTCTTTTGCAGTGAGCTCAAAATAACCAACCTTGTGTGACAAAAAAAAAAATAAAAAAATAATAATAATAAAATAACTAAATAAATAAGAATTAATATAATACATCAAAATATTTAATTTGAATTGTTTGACTTTGTATAACTATTTTTTTACTATTGATTTTGGCTGTTTTCTACCCAAACGATGTATACATTGAATTATTTTTAAAATTATGAAGTGTGGAAAAAGGAATAAATAATATATTAATAATAAACATTAAAAAATAAATCTGAAGTGTAAACATTGACAGATTTCTTGTTTATTTATAATAATCAATCTTGAAGCAGATGGTTGAAAAATTACATTGTAATAGTTTTATCGATTAATGAATTGTGCATTACTAATTATTAAATATTACTATTACAATATATTTTTAGATTTTTAGCGGAGCGATAAATGTATTAATTTTATAATAATGTGGGCCTTAATTTTGTATATTATTATAAGATAAGTTATCCATAAAATGCTTTGTTTTTCTACTTTAAGGGTGGTTTTGGATAAAAAATTGGATCTAGTTGGTACTTAAAAGAAGTCAAAATTAAAAATTTGCAGAAATCAATTTTTATAACCGGTAAAAACAAACAAATAACAAAAGAAATATGTTAATTTTTATTCTTAACTAGATTTTGACTAAATTGTTTTATTTATTTGTTATAATTTAAAAACAAATAATTACAGAAATTTGAAATTTTCACGAAGTATTTATATTATTATTTTATACATATGATATAATATTTTAAATATTTTGACTTAGCCATAGATAATTGAAATTTTTTAATTTTTTAAATTTTTTTTTTTTAAAGTGTATATCGATAAAAATTATTTGTTTAATCAAAATTCTTGAAAATATATCACAAAATTTGACATAAATTATTCTTATATCTATAAAAAAAAATTAAAAATAAATAGGCACATTTCAAGTTAAAACCTCTAAAAGTTTATAACTATTTTGTACTTTTAGAAATTCATAAGAATTTTTATTTTTATATTTAAGTTTTAAAAATTTAAAATAAAGTTAATCATAAGTATTTCATACTGACAAATGATAATCATCTGATTAACCATAAAATCTATTATAAATTATAGCTAAGAAAAAAAAAAAACTATCACGAAATAAACTTATTGATATATAGGCTGATAGACTGTTTCTGTTCAAAGTCGTTTTCCGTATAGGTACATTGATATATCTTTGAATTAAAATTTGAGAGAAATCAATATGAATAAAAATTAATAGTTGGTATTACATTTTAGCTTTTTTTTTACTACAGAATAAACTTACTGGTTTTACTATATTATTATTGATTCATCGAGTGTCAAATTTTATACTAATAAAGTAGTCGACGAATTATTAGTGTGTAAATAAATAAATCCTTTTCCATTAAAATATTGTATTTATAATTGAAAAAATTTAAGCTATAGTTATTTTTACTTTTTACTGACTTTATCTTTTTATTTTATATTATAAAAATTAATGTTAACTATATATTTTATAAGCTTTATTAATTATTTTTTATAACAATATTAATATTGTCATATTGATTTTAATATGAATACAATGGACTGCAAATATCATCGGCTTGACTATTGAGAAATTATACATAGCATAATCTGATCATGTATATAAAATTAAATTTCACTGAAGTTTTTACTCAGTTTTTTTCATTTCACTATTAAGTTATAACAAAAAACATATTATAACAGCTTGTATAAATGTCAATTTGTAAAATAAAAAATAAAATACGTTTCATATAAATTTAAAAAAATACTTGACTGACTTAATAAATGTAAGTAATTGTTCTACATTTTTTTTAATAAAAGTTTATACAGTTTGTATCTTATATTTATATTATATTAACGTTGTAAAAAAATATGATTGAATTATTTAAAACAAAAGAGATTGTAAAATATAAACCAGATGTCGCAAACTAAATATATGCATTATCAGCGTAAAATCCTTGTCCTACTTATATTTTAATTTATTATTTTGTATTTTTTTGATTGGATTTTCATTAGATTATTGCTGTTGATAAGCATTCAACACAAGTTAATTAGATTGGAGTGTTCTTACACGTCCCATTTTGTAATTTGTTTTGTTGTTTACTATTAGTATGATATTTATTATTTACACACACATTTGGAAATATTTTCTGTTTTGTCATCAAAAGATAGCGGTAAATTGTACACGACTTATATTTAAATTTCATCATTGACACGTTTAATAATTTTTAGTCTATAAGTTATAAGTGAAAATACATAATTTACCCAATGTAAATTACAATTTTATTTTTGTGTCATTGACTCTTAGTAATTAATTTAGTTACTAAAATATGTAAAAGCATTGTATTTTGAATACAATTATTGATGGATTATACTAAAGATAGAATTACAATTTAAAAAAGTACTTACTAATATAATATAGATTATTGAAGAAACTTTAACGTACTCCTATTTACTTAACTATATTAAGTTCGTTTAACGATATAATTTTAGTATTTTGTTCATATAATGTACATTGAACATATTTTTTTTAAATATTAAACACTTTATAATTTGCAAAATCTCAGGAGTGGAAAACCTCTCAGTGGGAGCAGCTGTCTCCTTAGTCTTCCTCGTGCGCACGCCTATGATTATAATCTATATTATGTCTTATGTGTCTTAATTTAAGTATCTGAATGTCGACAATACTTACACTTGATTAAGTAGACAAGTTAAATTACATAATGTTATAAGTTAGTATATAAAAAAATAACGTGTATTTGTTTTTTTGAACAATTTATACATTTAACACATTAATAGTTTGATTAGAGTTTGATATAAGTACAGTGAGTAGTTCATGAGAAATCTGGGTTTTCATAGGTTCTTTCGTAAATATTTATTTATGCGTTGATTTATTCTATATTATTAAGGTAATCTCAGCTTATAATTGTTTTTATGTTAATTTATTCATTTTTGTAATGTTATGTTAATTACCAATACTGTAATAATATATCTTATTGTCATTCACACTACCATATTTTACAAAAGGGTTTACCTACCTCGTTTATTATGTATAAATAAATAAATAAAATAATCAAATACAATTTTATCCAATTCACCAACACAACTGTTTGTCAACTATGTCGTGATAAACAAGCGTTTTGGAAAAAGTATTCTCATTGGATTTGCATCGGTCAGATCGTGCCGATCGATGAAAGCACGACGAGGAGTACGGTCCATAGATGGTATTGCATTTCTCAGTCGCGGCAGCTATGGCGGTGATAGACCCGCCGCCACTGTTCAATTGTGGTATTTAGACGTTATATTGTGCGCGTGTTATGCAGAAAAATATGCCAAGATCTATATATATATATATGAATGATTCAGGTATGACGAATACCAATCAATTTGTCGTCCGGTTTGGCCGAAGCCATCAATAACTTGGTGATTTTTTTTACACCGTTTAATAACGGAGATTAAAATAACAGAATAAGAAAAAAAAAATCACACTGTTGTTCGCGGATGCAATCACGTACTGCTATTATGGAACCGCTGAGCTACGATAGTGGAGAATGATAAAGTCGTCGAGGACCGGATTCCCGGATGAATTTAACGTGTTGAAATTGATGACTATCCGGTATTTAGCTGCAGTCGGTATGAATAGATCTCGGAAACCTATATTATACTATATTTATATAGTGTTGAGATTTATAAATCTCGATCTTTGTATATAATATTAAATACGCATTAGTCTAGCTATGAGCATTTCTGTGATGGTTGAAATTTTTTATTCAAACCGTGGAATAATCAATAATAAATTATCATTGTATTTTTTTTTTTCAGTGTGAGATATTTGACGTTTGGTGTACATACTAAATTAATGTACATAGTTTTCAATAAGATTGGAAGTAATTATTATCGAATTGCGACTAATAGATGATATTAATATGATATAATTAATGAGGTTATTGAATATATCTTACATTATAAATGTACTGCAGTGTTATTTTTAATTGCTTCATGTAGGTATTGAGAGTTGATTTTTTGAACACCTGGTGTATACAGTCAACTCACTAAATCACGAAGTTCGATATCGAAAATCTATAAATCGAATAAAACTTTCAATCCATAAAAAATTTCACAATATAATGAAAAATTAAATGGATAACGCATAACTAGAGTAATTATAACCACGACATTTTTTGGTCAAAGCTCTCGTGGATTAATGCATTTTTAAAATCCTGGAACTTTCTATTATGAAGTTTTTTTTTGACGAATAACGATTTGCGTGTGTTCGAGTATATTATCGCTATATTAAAATGGAATACACGTCGGTAACCGTGCAGTGGCTCTATAGTATACAGAGTCTGTGACGACTGGAAGGTGAAACTTAAAGAGTTGCTTTGTAAATACGAGCCGAATAATACGTTAAATGCTGACGAAATGAAATTATTTTATTAAATGTTTATTAAACAGAATGAACGATTCAAAATAAAGAAAAACTCTACGGAGAGTAACATTACTTTGTTATTAAACAGATAAGGGTTGGAAAATTATAGATTTATAAAAAAATAAATAAACTCTACCGACTTGTGTATACATAATATTATGTTACTTGTATATGATTTTCATACTTTTATTATTTAAATGAAAGCGAATTTTCATTTGTAATCAATTCAATCCCTTGAAATTTATTACGATATCACCAGTTGACTGTATATATTAAACAAAAGCATAGAGTGGTAATACGTACTCTATGTACCTACATTGTACACAGTAAATGATAGGTAGGTATGCGTAATAATACGTAACGATAAAAACGTTAATTAATCCCGTGCTTTTTCATTAGTATTCCATTGGTTTTCGGATGTAAGAATTCTTGACGTAGACTAGTAAATTCTAAATATTTGTTATGAAATGTATAGTATTATTATCAGGTAAATGCATATAGATAAATTGTATGTAGATAGGTACTTCGACAGTCGAAATGAGTCGAACGGCCGTTGAATTACGTTTTCTACATATTATTATGTATAATATATATATATATATATATTTTTAATTATTGAATTACGACCTAATATAAGTATATAAATATACATAAATACCTATACGATTTATAACGGTTTTGCGTGCATCGCGCGGCCGTGATGCAGGTCATTGCGGCGTACATTACTCTACCGCAAGAGAGTAGAACGAGCCACAGTATTGGCCAATATGTATTATAATATGTACCTATAACGTTATACTGTATAACGTAATACATAGCCTTTTTACGCAGATCGGCCAAACGTCGTCAACAAAATGCTAAATCATTATGTGACGTATAATATTTGCGTTATTGTTTTTAGTTTAATTTGTTCTATGCGTTAAAAGGAAAATTAACCGAAAAATACGGGTGACAGGCGCGTGTGTATTATTATATGTATTGGATATAAGTAACACTGGGAGCGCGTGCACGGATCGGACAGATGGGATGAGCTGCAATCCATTATGTTTATGCAAATGGGCCACCCCCTCCCTGTAGCGATGCAGAAACACGCGAAGGGGGGAGGTGTGCTTGTTAATCCGAAATGAAACAGTAAAGGAAACAACAATAAAAAAAAAAAAAGATTCTGAAATCCGAAAACCGGTTACACCCGCCTGTGTATTGTTTCGCGCTAACGTTTAATAATAATTCTCTTCTCTTATTTTCCGTTTTTGTTTCATACCCATTGTTGGTCCCGCGCGCCGGTGCTCAGTGATTATTATCATCAGCGGGTGACCCCGAAATCCCTTTGTGCCTCGTGTTTACACATGAAAGGACAATAATTAACAAAAAAAAAAAAAATCGAATTACCCGAAGGGATTGTTTTAAGTGCGCCCCCTCATCCTGAGGGCTTATCTCCAGCATCTCTGGGCGTATACTTGACGAAACAGTTGATATTTAGTTCTTTCAACTGGATCAATTCATACATATCCATTTCATGTACATATTTTTCTCTTAATTTCCCGTACAGTTTTAGTTCTACACAGCGTACGAGTCCACTACGTACAAATTACATTCATTGAATATAAACACGTTTATCAACGTCGCAGACATAAATTACCGGAAGTCCATCACAGTATATTATTATATCATTGTACAACACTATTCGAACATTATTATTGCGGGCCAACAAAAAAATAAAAAAATAAATAGGCGTTTTAAATATATGTGAAAGTGGCGTTTTCCTTAACCATTTATAAACCTAATATTAAAAAATCAGTCAAATTTATGATCCTTAAATAACTTTTAAGAGTAACTCATTTACGATAAGGAAAATATTTCTATTGGAGTTCCAGTATTGTGTTAGAACTATGCTTGAAGATAAAATACTATAATGTATTTTTAATTCAGTTTACAATTTATTATTTTCACTGTTTGATTAGTTACACTTTATGTTATCTGATTTTTCCAATCTAGTACACTTTTTTCTGGTAGTATTTTATAATAATTTAATCATTTTGGAATGTTTAATTAATTTGTAAATTATCTACAGTTAATATGTGCTTGTAATTTATATTACCATTTATAGTAACTCTTACTTCTTAGGTATCACAGTCAAAATTGATGGGACTATAGTCGTAAATATTTAAATAATTTTCATAAAAAATAATATAAAAGTTAATTTTGATAATTATGTATTTTAAATAAACTACCTACCATATAATTTTGTTTTTAGGTCTGTGTAGCTACTTTAATACTATATTATGTCTTATATATTCAAACCTCAGTTTGATTTTATATATTAAAAAAAAAATAAAATATTTTGTTTGAAATGTATATTATATTATTTATAATATTACATAATAAATAACATAAGAACTATAATAATAAAATTAAGCACATAAGAAATAAAAAAAAATTAAGAACCGTTGAAAATTTAATACATTCATTTTAGTTGGTATAAACCAGTAATTTCAAACCTACCACCCTTAATTTGTATTTATTATTTATTGTTATGGTTTCAGGCTTATTTAAGTGTTGTATTGATTCTCGATTTGATTTCATAAAATCCGTAATTCAGGTCTTTCTAAGTTGATCATTATTCATTATTTATGTGAATTGCGTGTGCGTACATCGCTGATAATAAGCAGTAAGTATATGTTATATGTATATATTTTCAAAAGCGAGGACATACTATTTTTTTGGTCTGGGTCACTAGAGGTCAAAAAAAGGTGACATGCAAACATTTATCCTCATAGTGGTGGTTCATCTCGCGTCATAAACCGTTTTCCAAACATATTGTTTCGGTTGGCACCCACGCCTCACTGCCCGTTATCCAATCGACATAACTACATCTCATTTTAAGGTGTATATATATACTCATGTGAGTGTGTGCGTGTGTGTGTGTTTTTAATGATCATTGTATATTGCTCCAAAAGCTTAACCATCTTATCTACTTGGTCCGATCGCAGTTGTAGGTATACATACCTATGGGATGTGATTCATTTATTCATGAATCTCGGTTGTCTATCTCTATCGCGTGTCATTGTAATTTTAATTTTGTTATTTCTTTTTTAAGTCTTTCATTTTATTATTATTATTTTTTTTTTTTTACACACTCGGTAGCCCTACCGACTTATCTTTCTGTCAGATGTCATTCATTTGTTATGGTTAACATTGTTCGACTGAACGCCCGTTATTATTGTTATTATTATTATTATTATTATTATTATTATTATTATTATTATCGTCGTCGTCGGTTGTTACGTGTTACTTCATTATTCTCGTCATCTATGTTTTCCTGTTCATTTATTGTACATATATTATTATGTATACATAAACACTTCTTATGGTTAGCCAGCTAGATATACCCCGAGAAATCCATTCGTTTGAATTTTGTAGGAATATGGCTTTGGTGCAGTAAAGTGAACAGCGAGAATCAACACGTTACTGCCTTTATTTAATTTCTACGTAAAACTCATCGCTAAGTTGAATAAATGACTAGAAGGTTTTGACACCCAACTACGGTTACTACTTTTACATTTGTTTTTCAAAAATTATAATTTAAGGCATTTTCTAAATGAAATTATTATTTTTTTTTCAAGAAAGAAAATATAATTTTTTATTCAACTTTTAATTTAAACATATGATTTGGTTCCACTAGTTATTTATTTTAAAGAAAAATATTATAAAATATTGCTCTATAAAAAGAAAACACATTTTTAAATTATATAAATAAAAAGGTGTATATCATAGAGATGATGGTTATTATATTTTGACCCTATTACTTTTTAATCTAAAAAGTTTTTATAGTTTATTTATATATTGTATAGAAATAACTTTTCAAGAAAAAAAAATGTAAATAATGTTTTAAACCTAAACAATTATGTTTATTTTTTACACTCGATCCCGTCTGAGCTTTATATTAAAAAATTCATAAAGTTTTAAAACAACTCGAAAATCATTATTTTTGTCATTCAAAAACTATATATATGAACATGCATTGAATATAACTAATGATTATAATTGAACTCAAGCCCGGCAACTAGCGTCATTAACTGTTTGTAGGGGTTATGAACTATGGTAAAGGGTAAGGTTGGTACGGTAGGTTGTATTTTACGATTGTTACGGTTGTTAGCAAACACGTGTATGTGTGACAAGGTTTTTAACCACTATGATCCCGAGTGGTCACCCATCCGGGAGCTAGTAGCTGTGGCCGTTACTTACTCTCAGTCGCATTCCACGACTGGTAGCAGCCAATGCGCCACGCCAAGCTACAATGATTATTACTATAATAGTTCGTAACTGCTATCGGCTATTTCAAGTCCACAACGGTTTTCCCCTATCTGTTCTATACTTATTAGGATTTTGAGTTCACCATGGGTTTTTCAATTTCATAAAATTAGTTTATATCAGTTAATATATACGATGGAAACTTATTAAAAATCATTATATAGTTAACGACAGTGCATTAAAAAATAGTAAGTTAATCAACAATGTAACAGAATAACAGCGAAAAGAAATTTATGTCATAAATTATGAATAATAATGTATATTATTTTGTTAGTAGTTATTTATAAATAAATTACAATGTGTATCTATGGGTTAAAAAGAAAAAATCAAAAAATTAGAAATATATTATTATGATAAATTATTACATTTTCGGTAAGATGGAGCTTTATAGTTGTAAGCGTAATATCACATCAGACCAGAAGAAATGCGTTGGTCTATTTCCTATAAGATATGCGCCCTAGCAACACTTTTGCAAAGTAAAATACACAAAATCTGCTCGTAATTTTTAAGGTTTATTCATATGAAAACATATATTAGCTAAATACGACCGTTATTTATGAAATAGATTGAGTTAACAATTTATATTTTAAACATTATCAATATAATTTTATATTGCGATGTCTATAATAAACTTTATGGTGTATTATGTATACGTGGTCTGTAAAATCCTAGTTTTAAAATTTGGTGGAATAGTTGCGTAACGTTTTGCATGCAGATTATTATTAATAGATATAGTATATAATATTTGAATATGAAGTATTTTTGTACTTTATTGTCGTTTCAATTTCGCATAAGTAATAGGTTTGTAAAATACGAGATCTTGGTTGTGTAACTTATTCCACTATAATATAGTTATATACGGCATGATTTACCCAGCATACTTACCTCCGGGTTCTTGTAATAATGAATCTATTTAAATTCAGCTTTTTAAAACTTTGAAACATATTCGAGGGCTATAAATTCAAATACTTAGATCTTGTACAGATACCATTTAATGAATGTCTTGTGAAAATACCAATTTCATTTTTTCAAATGATAATCACCTTTTTTTTCTTTTAAATTGGTAATCAGATAACTTTTTTTCTTTAAATGTTAATGTTTATAAATAAAAGATAAAATGAGTAATTTTTGATTTATTTAACTTTGTGTACTTAAGATATAAGGTTTACAATATAATGGATTTGGAATATATTATGACTTATGAGGTTTTTGATGATTTTAAAATGTACTGTAGTAACTAATATTAATTTTATAATTTATTAAAATATCACGAGTATTATAAATATAATTTTCTATATTACACCTATTTTTATATTTTCGTATAATTCTTTTTAAGGATTATTAAACCTATTAATTTTAAAACTCAAATTTTAATTTAGACACATTAGCATTTACAAAAATTATATTTGCCTAATAATGTAAATTAAAAATGTTTTCATTTGAATTTTTTATCACTATAGAACATTCTTTAAGAATAAAAAAATCTAAATGGTGGATAATATTGTTCATAAAATATATACTTAAGAATTTCAAAAATCAGAATAGCTTAATTATCAAAGCAATAAACGGAGTGAGGATGCTTGGTGAATCACTCTGTTTATAGATCCTTTGTAATATTATTTATACTTTACAGCACGTACACCATACATCTAAACAGTATTGTAATGGTATATAGCCGGTAGGCATGGTATCTGACAATGGCTTAATATTGCGCAAGGCGTGAAGTTGGTGTTACGAAAAATGAATTGTTGATGACTTGATGTGCTTAACGCAAAAATACAATCTATAGCAAAAATGATATTATGTAAAAACGTAGGCATTAGCTGTGTACAACACGAATCACGATTAAAGAATACCATATTTTTTCTACAGTCATAAGATGGTTATCGTTTTCTCTTATTTAACATCGTGTCTATGAGTTATTTTCGATAAGACGATAAACTAGTCTACATTGAA
This sequence comes from Melanaphis sacchari, assembly GCF_002803265.2. Classification (NCBI taxonomy): domain Eukaryota; kingdom Metazoa; phylum Arthropoda; class Insecta; order Hemiptera; family Aphididae; genus Melanaphis; species Melanaphis sacchari. The sequence continues at coordinate 5,488,754 of NW_020270469.1, read as the reverse complement.
ATTATAAGAATTATTATGAACTTTTATTCATAGTTTTAGTAATAATGTATCTATGAAATAAATGCAATATTTAATATATCGGAGTATTGTTTTTATTTTTATGATATAAGATAATAAGATTTACTATGACCGGAGACTATATTATATTTTATTGTAAGTTCATTGTATTTAACAATAATAATAATAAAAATAATATAACTTTAAAGATTTCATCTAAGAAAATACATAGCTACTTGAACAAACTTTACTTAAACACGTGTTAATATAGACTAAAGTAAACAATCGGCATTGCAAATATTTGATGCAATTTGTTTTAAAATCGGATTTTTTGTAGTGAATTATAAAATTAGTTTTTTATTTTGTTTTAAAAGTCATCATATATATTTAAGTAATTATACATGTATAATTTGAAAAGTGTAGAAAATTATTGAGTAAAAATGAAAAAAAAATGTGAACTAATAATTGTTAAAACGTTCAAAACCTAACAAAGATATAGGTAGATATTTACAAATTATAAGTTATAGTTAATTTATTTTACAAAGTGATAATGTTCTACATAGAGAGCTCTTTGCTAACTCCATCCACCGTAAGGACGTCCCTGAAACCAAGTGTTTTTTGATTGATTGAAGTATGAGTGAAAATATAATTTTAGGATATTGTTTTTAACGTATATTATCATTTATCTATATGTTTTTATCTAATCAGATACTTTTACAAACAATGATTTAGATCAATTAAATAAAGTATACTACGTATAATGATTTGGAGTATTCTCCAAGGCGTTTAAATGATTCTTCATCTCTATGCGCGATTATATTATACTATCGATTATGATTTTTAGATTAAATCTGTGTATGAAGCGACCGCATTTTTCAATCAGCCCATTACTATTAGTTGGTTCTTGTGGTTAAATTTATTAAAGTGTATTCGTAACTACAGGAAACAGAACAAATGGCAATTTAAATGTTTCATTTTTAACATTCACGGTTTTTGGTTCAATGATCTTATGACGCGTTTCAGTAATTTAAGGTTTACCATTAACCAATCATATATCAATATATTATCGTGTATGAATACTTGTGCGTTTGTCCAGTTTAGAGTTCACAAAATCTTTTCCCGTAAAAATATAGAGGCTACAATTTTTAATAAAGGTCTAATATTTCCACGTATAAAATATAAAATCTTGTGGTTATAGCACAATAAACGTGTGCATTATAAACCTGTAATTGACATCAATTTTTAAATATGTATTTTCATAGTACGTTTTTTATTCCATGTACCTATAGTGCCATAGTGGTGAAACTAAGATTGAAATTAGCGTATTCTCATTAAAGATTGCCATGCAAATGCAATTTTAATATAAATATTAAATATATTACATTTAAATTAGTAAATTCAATTTTGTTTGAAATTTAAATATAGTATATTTAAATTGTATTTGTATCGTAATTTTTTAATGAGAACCTGTTAATTTCATTACTGGTTTTACCTTTATATACGTATGTACAAGGAAATAAACATACTGGTCTAATATCTTGACTTAAAAGGAAGTTCATATTATTTTAATATTAATGTTGTTTTGTAGGTATATTATAATTAGTTTATAATGGAAGTTTGGTTCTTAATTAACGACAATGTATGCAATTTATAATGTTGAAAATTTTTATAATACTTCTTAGAGGCAATTCGACTATTTATTGGCTATTGCATATCATATTATTTTTAACACTAAAATGTATAATAGCTACTAGTAATAAGTAAATTTATTTCATTATTTAAATAATTATTAATGATTATTCAGAATTATACTAGTATAGCAATATATGATCATCGAACAACCAACATAAAATTGTATATATATTACTATTAATTCACTCAAAACGAGTATATTTACCACCAATACAATATAATAGTTAATATTTAAAATATTTTATCCTATTTTAATTTTCTTTTAAATGTTAAATAAATTTAAAATTACTTCGTTAAGATTTAAATAGATTTTACTTAGTACATTATTATGTCATTGAATTTCGTTTTAAAGGGTGAAAACTACTAACTGATCGAATAATATTTGTCTGATAAAATAACATTATGTAAATATTGGTGAGTAGAGTACACTCTCGTAATATCTATACCTAATATAATACCGCCTATTTTTCAATAATTTGTTCTTGAATGCTTTTTATACTATACTTATGATAATAATCAAAAAAATCAGCAAATGTCCGGTTAATTCATTGTAAAATACAATCCACATCTGTTCTATAAATTTTGAATCTATTGTTCCATTTCGCCCGTTTCCGGAAGTCCCATACGCCTATACTCAATAATTTTATAGTTTAAAGCAATTGTTTTTTTTTTTTTGCTTTTAAAATGTTCTGTTTTTTTCTTCTTTAAACGAAGTATATTATAAACGTTTAATTTTATTTTGTTCAATGAACTGTGCTTTTACAGGTATATATTTGATTTTCCGATGGTTATTGATAGTATCTTGATAAATATCGTATTTAATTTCAAAAGTATTTCAATTATTATAATATATATATAATATTCAATGATAAATTGTTAAGTACCTATATAATATGTGTAATAAATAATATTAAACAATTATTTAAAACTGCTTGAAATATATAATGAAAAGTACCATTTAGTATTTATTTATAACTTTTTTAAATAATAATTACTATGTAAAATACATAATTTGTGTTTCTAGATAGGTACCATAAAAAGTATAAACACTCTACGGCTTTCATTAATTGTTCTTTGTAACCATATACAGTATTATACAACAAAATCATTTCTTCTGTTTAACCATCAATGTATTTTGATAATTTCAATTTTTATCCATATATAATGTTTCATTGTTTTTTTTTGCTGATTTTTATGTAGAGTAGGTTTAATATAATACTCTAAAGTGGCATCTAATCTATTCGTGGTTATGTATTAAAATATTCTATGAAAATTTATCAGTTTTAATACTTTAATATTATTATTTTATTATTATTATCATTATTATTATTATTATTAAATAATAATTATAAATATAATATTAATTTAAAAACATAATTGTTATTTATATTTTAATTTTAATAAAAACAATATTTAATAGAAAATTTTCTTTGAATAATCTTATAAACGTTTAAAAATCTTATTTTTTTATTTAAATCAATATTGCTAACAATTAACATTTTAACTTCAAAGCAGTCTTAACATTTTAAAAACATAAACTATTTTATTTAGCGTCAAGTGTTTTTAAATTTTATTAAAAGTACAATATATGATATTATAATATTACACTAAATCATGAATTTCAAATAAATTAAAAATATATATATATTAATAAACCATATCAATTATTATATTTATATTGTTTCACAAAAAAAAAAAAAAAAAAATGTAGGTAAGCTAGATTATCTGGTGGTTAATGGTTTCTAATTATATTATAGTTTTTGTTTTCAAAACAATAAAAGAATGAATTCAAAGAGTATGCTAAATGCTTAATCCGTGTAACTATGTTTGTATCTATACTCTTTAAACTAAAATATGATGTTCAAATTTAATGTCAGTGTGAGCTTAATAAGCAGATATTTATTTAAATAGCTTATAAATATTTGTAAATGTTTCTTTGTTGTAGTATCTTATACAATTTTACAAGCATCGATTCATTTTTTCTTTTTGTAGGTATATAATAATAAATAATGATAATAACTATAGGAGCATATTATTATATTGTATTATATTGTGAATATTGTTTAAAATGAAACGGGAACTAATTTGGCTCACGGGGAATGAAAGTAGACGCGATGTGGGAACCGATTTGATCAGTGTCTACCACACTGTCTCGGAAACTATTTCGGTGTTAGTCAAATTAATATATTTCATGCATTTAATAAAACAATTTTTATGTTATTCACCATTAAAAAGATAGGTTAAGTGAACGCGTCAATGAAGATTAATTGTTCAAACTCAAAATTTAATATATTTTATAATTATTAAAACATATTTTTTTTTTCGTGGAGGATTAATAAGTGTATTAATACTTGTAGTGGGTCGTTGAATAAAATGCACTTTGAGTGAGTAGTTCACAAATGTAGTTTATGGTATGGCGATTACAGTGTAATGTTGACAGCACTAAATCATAGCCCAGAGGTCTTATAACGGTTCAGGAACTGACATTTTTGTTTTAGTATAATTTCATCCGTACATTTGAAAATAATTATCGAGTCTTCTATATAGATACCATTTATAAAATACTCAATGTTTTTCACAAGTTAAAAACAAGACAGGTAAATATATATTATTATTTATTAGTTTAGTGATATGAATCTGATTAAAATAGTGAGTGAGATTAAAATGCTCAATACAATTCTATTTAACATATGTATACGTTCATAAAAATATTTGATTCCATAAAAAAATATTTAAATTAATTATTGTTGTTTTACAATTAAAAGCCAAATTATTTATTTTGATTGAAAACGCAGTTATTTATTTAAAAAATACGACTTTCACAACATATTTCTTTACAGTAAACAAGTAGAATTGTTTTTAATAGTTTGTTGAATTGTATATGGAATATTGCTAACACGCGAATTGTATTATTTTTTACGTATAAAAAAGAAATCGTGAATTGTTAGCCGGTTATTACATAGTTCGTGTTCAACATTCGACAATAAAACTTTTCTTCTGGTCGTTTCATTTAACCACGACTGTTGTAGGTTGTCAGTTGAACGTGATTATTATGAATATGAAATTTACTAATTTATACCACCTGAAAATAATATATTAAACCTATCATAAATAGTTCTGTACAGTTTGATTAATGCCATTGTGTCTGTATAAAAATCATTAACGAGTCTCTATAGTTAGGTATCGGACCCATCCATGGCCCGTGAACACACTTATGAATCAAATGAAAAATGACAAAATATATTATATTTGAACATTTAATGAACATAGTGACCTGGGGCCGACGAAATGAATTGTTATGGTTGCGGTTGAATGCTCCGACCAATAGCGAAGGGCAATCAAGGCGGCGGGAGGTGTCATATTAGAATTATATTTTGGATATCGATACAGGTGATGCATTGCGTATAGTTACACGAACACGTGATGCTGATTAGTAGATTCACGTGGGCGAAGTAAATGAGTTCGTTATCTTACATTCTTAAATATATTAAAGAAACGAAATTATCATCATGTTTGTTCGTTATTTCCGTTGGAAAATAAATATGCGTTTTCTACGCGTCCAAATGGATGTCGTGTCCATTCGTTTTTACGTTAAATCTGTAGAAATATTTATCAAATCCTAACATTGTTATATAATTTCTTAATAAATAAAAAACATCTCAAATTTACATATTATAACTTATAACTATGTTGTTAAGGTTTGGTTTATGTATGTTTTAAAATATGGTTCGGCGTACAACAAAGGTGTGTTTGACATTAAAACAACAGGTTTTAATATTATTTAATTAAATCATTAAACACGTTCTTCGGCGATACTATCATGAGCTATTGAATTACTCGGGGGCCAGAAATGTTCTTCGTTTTAGTATAGTTTGCAAATTTTCTGTAGGTAGTAAAAAAGAAAAAAGAAGTGCCTATATCTATATATAACACACATTGTATAATTATAGATTGTGATAGGTAATCAAATTGATAACATCGGGTTGAGCATTGAATTTCACATTTATTGTACGTAATTAATTCAAGAAATTATAAGACTTATAGAACGATTTGAACAGCTTACATTTTTATGTGTTTAATATAGTATATTATGCTCTATATAGATACAAGTGTATACGATCGATCCATTTGTGCAATGACCTCCACCCTCTTTAGACACATACGTATTTTATCTACGAATTTGATTGAAAATAACATGTGATCGATAATCAATATAGTTATTATTGCGCAACGTAGACTTTTGGACCGAGGCGTGCCACATCGTCCAGACACCGTACACTATTTGTCCCGATTATAAATCTACTATTTATTATATATGCGTATATATTTATTATACAATATATATATATATATGAAGTACCTATATAAATAATTTTTTTTTTATTAGCTGAAACGTTTTGAGAAATGACGATAAAAAAAAGGACGTTGGGATCATTGATTAGTTTCATTAATCAAAGTAAAACCGAATATTGTCCGGAGATAACCATCGGCTCCCGCGGTGCCCGTCCATCGAGTTTATTAATTCCTCGGGTATACGCCATCCGTCCGTGGGGGGTTCCGCGGGACCACCACAATCAGTCAAAACTTTATTTTTTCTTCTCATTTCGGCCACCTCCTTGTTAAACACTCATTTACATTATTATTTAACTTATGTCGATCTCTTCTCAGTTCTCGAACACCACTGGATTAATATAATACAACTTGCACGTCCAAATACAATACTCTGAACGGTATGTGATGAACGTTATTCGCGTCTATACAGTTATGTATAATATTTTATAATGTACAGTAGAGCTTCGATAGTCCGATACCCTAATAATCTGATGAACGCAGTAAACCGGACGGCATAAGTCCATTTGTTCGTAAATATATTTGTAGTTAGTTCGGAATTTTTCAGAAAAAAATTACTGACTACTATACTTAAGTTCTATTATTATAAACATATTTATTTTTTTTTGTAATTCGTTGTGTTCAAGTTATTTATAATTTTTGTAGTTTAAAGTGCTATAAATATAAAGATAGTGGAATTAAAAATAAAAATCTTAGTCATTCGATTAGATAATTTTGAATTAGGGTTGATTGAAAGCAAACAGGTTGCGCTTAAGCGTACGACATTTGTACACTAAAGTCTCCCCAGGAATACTCAAGAATGTGTGAGCGTTTATTTTATATTTCTACTGAAAAAATTCTTAAACGACGGTAAGTGACTCTGTTAATTAAGAATGTTATCTTTAACGGAATTAAGAATACATCTTATATTGATTTTACAGTCGTTAATTTTTACAGACCATGCTGAACTTAGAAGAAATGTATAAACTTTTATTTTTCAGAGATTAAAACGATATATATATATATTTCGAACGAAACAAAATAAAACATTTAACAGTATATTTTGAGTCAGGAATTTTATAAGATACCCTGGGTGGAAGAAATTAATATTTCTCGATAGTTATTGTGTGCATAATACTCTGAGAAGAAAATATGTCCGACAGTAGAAATACAGTTTGTTTTTATCCAATAGCCGACGGGGAACATTTTTTTCGCATCAACAAATTTATACGACGACACGACGCAATTTTCTATCGAATGCATCCAATTGTTGGGTTACATTTTTCAAGTGATAGCACTCTCATAAATTACAACGTGGTCGCGCGCGCGCACTCTCCCATCGTCGATATTTGCCCCGTGTCGCGCCAGCACGTCGTTTCGTTTTAAATATCTTATTAGCATTTAGCATTTTTTTCTCTTCATAATACACGCGATATTTTTTGTCGAGAGATAGGTATTGATCCTTTTTTACTTTACGTGCATTTAGGACAACCTGTGTGTACATTCACGATCGTAAATGTAGAGATATTAGTATCATATTTTATTGTGCGGTGTACCTTCGTTGAACGCATTTAATTTTGATTTATTTTTTGAAACCTTCACATGCAAAAATGACATAATAATAATGTTAAGATTTTAGTGCATTATAAATTATTGTCAATCGAATTATACGCGCACCATCAATCAAACACCAAATTTATTATCGAATTAATTTTGTACTATTATTATTACCAATATGTACCTTTATTACTTATAATATACATGTATGTATATGCATATTGTGTACTGACTTTTCGGGAGACAAAAAAATATATGACAATATTAATATTATAATATTTGACTGTGTCAGACCATCGGAATACACTCTGTAGTATGTATTAATGTCCAAAATCTTTTGGAGGAAATCGTGTGGTATACGCTTCACGTGTGGTCAAATTTAAATATCAAGTTGTTTATATAAACGTTTTTATTATTATTTTTGTGTAACATTGACAAACAAACTTCACTTATGTATGCTGGCACGTGTTGTCGAAAATGAAGTACAATAAAAGGTCAATTTAATGTGTGTTTGTATGTAAATGCGTGCGCGGGCACCCGTGTATGTATTAAATCAATCGACTTAAATATAATTTTATAGTCTCTGTTTGTTTGCATTCGTGTACGATTACTTCACGTGTATAAAACAGTATTTTATTTAAATTATTGTTGATAGTCTATGCGTCATAACGGGTATTTATAATAAAACGGTAAACTCATAATATAGGTACCTATACTACCACAATGTATATAGTATAAACATATATTTTGACAAAAACAATCTGAAATTAATACAATTAAAAAAAGCTAATTATGCATAAAGTTATGCACTTATAATAATATAAATATGCTTTAAAAATAAGAATTACTATTTTTTTTTTTTTTTTTTACTCAAAATATTCATAAGTATCTAGAAATATTGTTTTTATTTTAAGATCTATACTAAATATTTATTAATAAAAACGGAAAATTGTATGTCAATTAGGGATTTGAAAACATGATACAATAATACATAGTAAAAAGAAAACCTTCAAAATAAATATACGTTGTATAATTTTTTTTTTATTGTGATATTAATCATTAAATTTCGTCAAAAAATGGTAAAATAGAAAAATATGCTCTTAAAACTATAAAATCACTAAACATGCAAAAGTACGTACTATAAATTTTTAATATTTTTTCATAGTGTAGTGAAATTAATTTCAAACTTACTTAACAATAAATCTAATAGCTCAAAAAAAAAAAAAAAAAAACAAGCAAATACAATAACTTTTAAAATAAATATAATTAGTTATTTCCATACTATTATAATCACCATAAAATGAATATATACCATCTTAAGTACTTTTAAAAGTATTTATAAACATTTTACAAGAAGTATTTTAGATATTAGAGGCTATTATACACATTGTTGCCCACAGGCAACACCATGCATTGTAGGGTTAACCTTACTTATAATATTCGACTTACAATTTGTTTTCAAAGAGTAAATACTAAATATAAGTCTTATTGAATGCTTATTGTTAGTATTGATTTTTATGTTTATGTATTGTATGTACTGAATTTGAAGAACTATGTAATAGTAAATAAAAATAACTATGCTGGAGGTAATTTACTGAAATGTGTTAGGTATAGGTGCACGTATGATGATTATATTTCTACTTGAATTATATTTATTGAAATAATTCAAAATTTACATATTTTTACAAAAAAATTATATTAGTAAATTAAGTAAAGTGTAATTTGAATCTAAAAATGCGTTTACATGTACTCGCATTAACAATAAAAAAAATATTTTAAAACATTTTTTTAATTATATTATATTTTTTAAATATATATGTAGATATTACGTGATTTTACAAAGATTAAAAAACTGTTTAATATCGATAAAATAAAAAAAAAACTGAAAAAATTATAATCTTAGTAAGAAAATAGTAAACTTATTTTGGATATTTATCATACTTTAAAGTGGGAATTATTTTTTATATTTTCCATGCGTATTGCGAAATTGCAAAAAATACTATAATAATATACAACATATACAATTTTCATAAAATCGATTTTATTTTGTTAAAGTAACAAATTTTAAATTTTAAGCTTTATAGAAAGTTTTAAAAAGTAATTTTTAGTGGAAAAGTGAAAACATATCATAGTTTTATAATCTTAATATTAAAATTCCAAAATTACATAATGTTTGACAAAAGCTATGAATTTTTTTTATAGAATTTTTTTGTTCTTAAAAAATGGTAAATATAAAAATTGTATACAAAGTAAAAAAAAATATAGTTAATAATTATATAAAAATTTTACAAAACATTTACAAGAATTTTAGATTATATAATTATTTGAGTATAGTAAAAGATCATTGAAATAATGTTTTTAATTGTTATTAATTTAAAGTATTAAATATATTTTATATAAATTGTATGTTTGTTATTTAAAATTAATAACTACTTTGATAAGCTCTACTAAATATTTTTTTCCCATTTATTTTAAATACTTTGTAAATATTAAATTATAGACAGATAAATAAAAAAAAATATTAATAATATTATTAGCAATAATAATATGGATGCATATTTATAGATTTAAATATATTATATCTTTTACTTATTCGTTTCGTCCATCCCAGTATTAACAATTTGGGTTTACATTTGAATGAAAATATAATATATTTTTGTCTCTAAAGAGAATTTAATTTAAATTTAAAGTATTTCTATCAAATATTTGGCTAATATATATTTTGGTATATTCAATACAAATTCACAATAAAAATTATAAGCAGATAATAATATATATAGGTATATGCCTATAGATTTTTTTTCTAACAACATTTACAGTAATTTTATTTACATATTAAGCATAATATATTAACATCGGTCTAGTTACAAAATAAGAATATATTTATGATATATTTATTTATATAACTTCATGGTTTCCGACAAGTAAAAACCTTTACAAATTCAATAGGTGTTCTATATAATTAGGCATGCACTCCAATTTATTGGAATTTTCACGCATTAAATAAAATAAACTTCATAAATCATAATATAGTTTGTGCTCATATGGATTTATTTATACAAGAAACATAATGATTTTTACTGTTATAGCAGTTGTTACCTTGCAATAATATGCATACATGTAGATGTATAATTTATATGTTATATACAAAAGATGAAAAGACCAATTTCGAATACATGAGTAGTTATTATGGACAACGCGTATTTCTCACTCGTTATATACAAAAACTTAAATAAAACTAGCAGATGAATAGAACACATGAAGTTTGGACATCATTTCAAAGAATGACATTTTTTTTATCTTCTTTGATTTTCTATCATTATTGGGTCAACGGTTTTTGGCCAAATTATAGTTTACCGATTTGGTAGCGGACAGTTATTTAAATACATCTGTTGTTTAGTCAGCAAACTGAATACTTGAAAAATTTATTTTTTTAAATTGGTTTTAAAAAAAAAAAAAAAAACATTTTACCAAGACGTTGCAGCACACACGATTATAGAATACCTACGTCGTTGTTGTGATTAGTAGACGAGATCGAACAATTTAGTCGTTGTTATTGTGCTTGCGTTAGTGTTCGATAACTGAACGATGATTAATTACCCTGTGTTCAAATGATGTCACGAAAAATATTTACGGTTGTTTTTTTGTTGAATTTTATCAATCCACGATGACATATTTTACAGACAATCATTATAAGGTATGTGTGGTTTTTATTTGGCAATTACTTATCCAAACACAGGTCTTGTACAGTTTATCAATGGAAACCGGACAGGGTAACGGCCTAACCAGTCTACTAATTTGACAGTTACAATACGAATAACTTTCCGATTGGTCCCGAACATTTACAAGCAATATGTAAATACGTTTAATTTAGATTGTATATTTGTATCTATTTATGTAAATACTTAATACATATTATTATTATTGTCGCATTATATGTTATATACGATAGCATATTTGGAAGCAAAAAACGTCGAATGGATGGAAAGTTAATTGTTAAACATCAAACAATAATGACTATTGCAAACTACGTAAACAAATAGTACAAGAATCAGTTATACGTTTTTTATTTTCAAAAAATAACAGACAAAATTAAAATAAATACCATACACGCAACAGTAACTGTAATTTTATACGACGTGTACGCCAATTTATACATTACATACATTATACATATATAATATATATATATATATATATATGTTTGTCATTTGGGTCTATGAAGAATTATATATAATTACAAAGATAAATTAATTCATTTTACATTGAGAAATTTAAGTATGTATACGAAGGTCTTACTTTGTTATGTATTTCTTTCGATCGTAAACATGTACTTATGACGTCATTGATATGAAAGGCTAGTTTTTATAAAATTAAGAATATAATTAAAAAAAATTATAAATGCAACTCTTTAAGTACCTATTTAATACGTATAAAACAGGTTTTTATAAATGCTAAAATAGTCAGGATGAAAATAAAAACAAGTTAATAACCAATAATCTAAAAAGACTGAGTATTTATATTTTATAATTAAATTGAACTATGTTGGTACAGTGTACAGGGTAGTAATTATTGTTTTATAGCTATTTTTTTACATTGAGTTTTTTTAAATATGTTTCCATATTCGAAAGCCATTAAGTTTTTCTACTATAAAAGGTATTGCATTGAGGATAGACTCGTCTTATTATTTTTCAGTCGTTAAATTTGATGCTTCAATGAAAATTATTATTACTATTATTATTTTACGTATCCTACTTTGGAATGATTATAAGTGGTCTATGTTGAGTAAAACACAACTACCTAATATATTATAACTAAATGTATAACGAGTATATCTATTACCTAAAATAGTTTTAGCAATGTCAATACAAATTACCAACGTTTTTAAGTAAAAAGTAGTTTTGAAAAATTCAAACTCGTTTTTATTTTACTAAGACAAAATCACAAATATTCTACGAAATAGAGATCATTGAATATGACCTCAGAAAAACCACTATGATAGAGACACAAACTCACATTATTAGTTAATATCTAACATGTTTCAATATAAATATTAATCTGAAATATTAAAGTTGGTCATATCAGATATATCTTTAGTATTTATTATAAAAAAGTATTTAATGTATTTGACAATAATTACTTATGCTAATTATAACTAAAACACTTTTTCCTTATAGTGGTTTAATTAATTTTTAAAAATTTAATAATCTGAACAATAAATCTCAGTTAGGGATAAAATATAAAATGTAAATAAAAATTGATATAAATAAATATTTATCGACTATATATTTTGTATAAGTGTATATTTTTCGAAAATTTAATGACCCTTGATTATTATATCGTGTTTACGTAATAAATATAAATATTATTTGTTAAATGTTATCTAAAACATTAAATTAATCTCAGAGTTAATTAGTTTATACGAGTAGATTACATTAAACTAATGAAACAGAAATATTATTATAATTAAGTTAAGTTATTTTTCTAACGTAATGTCACCTTAACATATTTTCAACGGGAGTGGAACCGGTTTAATTATATAAAATTATAATTAAATGGTTTACTACTTTAAAATATACTTAAATATTTGAAACTACGTCATTACTATTTATGCGGATGCATATTAATTATTTGTTATAATTCCAATAGGTATATTAGTAAATTAAATTCACATTACTTATGGACAATCTATAATTCGATTGAAAATGTAAAAAAATTAATAGTTGTAGTGTTTAAAATTTCAATAAAAACGATGTATATGTCACTCGTTATGCAGTAAAATATCACGTATTTCTGATACAAGTTAACTTTTAACGTACGTAATTAAATTATAGTCTTCTTCGTGCATATATTAATGTCATGTTGGCTAAATTATTTTTCTAATAAAACTCGAATATTATTTTTACAAACCATATAAAACGATATAAAAAATAATTATAAACCGATATTATCAAAAGTATTAAGTATAAATTATGTATCCGGAATAGTATATAATATTGTCTCTAGCTTTTCTTTATATCTACTCTATATAGCATTTAATACTATGTTAGTTATAGGATGAAAAAATATTCGTTTATACACGAATAGAATTTAAACAAGTACAACCAAAATATTTTACATTTAACTTTGGGGAAAAAAATTAATTCTTTTACAGATTACCGGAGTCTGGGTACTGGATTTTGAAATTATATACCTAAGAATCGTAGATAACACCTATATGTGTATAATATATTATTATATATTCGTGAACACGGTAGACTGCATTTAGGATTTGGTTTAAAATTTATTGGGAAGTAGTGATGTAATCGACATAGTGAGGGTATGCCGTTGCCGTGTGATGGAAAATGAAAACCTAAAAAGTTTTAACAAAATCTCTGCGTGGAGTAATGTATTTTGAAGACGATAAAATATTACGTTATGCCGTCGCGCGGACGTCGCCGTACATAACGTATAATATAATATACATTTTGCGACTGTTAAACGAGCGTATAGTTTTACTATACATGTATATAATTCTACGTACATAAGATAATAATATTATGGCGGGTACGGTAAATGACGCATTACACTGTCTGCGGATGGGTCGCCGTTGAATAAAACCGTCATAAAGAAAAGTAAAAAACAACGACGTCGTCAACGACGACGACGACGACAACAAGAGCAAAGTTTGTTGCATTGTAGATTTATGAAAACGTCCGGCGGTAATACGCCGCCGGTTGCGTTAAAATATACGTATATATATATATATATATATATATACCTCTGTACACGGTTATGTTGTTTATAGTCCTCCTCAGCCACGTCCAACCAACCACAATGCAACGGTCACTATATGATGATGATAATATTAATAATATAACAATACTATTGCGGTAGTATCGCAGTACGCGAAAACGGAGAAAAATACTATATTTTTCTCGTTTACACGGCGAGATATTTTCGTCCTTCGCCTTCGGAACAGAAGTTGCGTGAGTTTAAGACATTTAAAAACAAAATAAAAATAAAAAAATGAACCCTCTTAACATCAATAACAATAAAATAACGAAACTTGGTTTTTTTCCCCTTTCCACTTCCAGACCCGCAACACCTCTTTGTCTTTCTCATTCATTCTTCTGTTTGTTACTTCTACATAGTTTTTCCATTTCTCTTTCTCTCTCTCACACATACACACGCACACACACTTACACAATGATAATAACTTCAGTGCCGAATTCCACCCATGTAATTGCGACCGCCTTTGTCTCCTTTTCAGCCGAATTCTAATGAATTTCTAACGCCGTCGCCGCCGTAGTCACGATATCGGAGACTTGTACAGGCATAATATGTCATTGAATCGAGTTTTTATTGCGACTGACGTTCGTAGACACGTCATTATGATACTGCCTTTGGAAATTTTTTGCTTTTAAACGCACTCATTCATCGATTTGTTTGAAAACGAAAAAATTAATTTTCTCATTGCGCTTACGAGTCAACTGTTTTAATACCTATGTTTTATTCGACTACATTTTGTACTTAATCCTAATCACTATCCGAAGCATCATTTTGTGTATCTATTATTTTGAAAACATATAGTTTACATTTATTACCCTATTTAAAATTATGGATCAAGCTTTATATTTTATCATATACCATTATTTTTTTTTAATTTTGCCAAATAAGATATAATGTTCTCCTAATTTAATTACCTAAATAAAAAAAAAAGTTTTTGGATAATGGCAGTGAGGTGAGATTAAAATTCACGGGTTAAAATCAAAATATTCTATATTGTTTTTTATATAGAAATTTAGGTATATTTTAATTTGACTTAGTTAGTTAGTTATCAATACTATATGATTTAAGCTTATTGACTACCATTTAGAAGTATTATTTAAGTTAAGAAAAAGAGAAAAAATTTAAATTTACAAATTTATTATCTTATAGTGATCTAAATAGAATTTATCGGATTTTTACTGTAGTAATAAAGCCTATAAGCCAACTAAAAAGCACTATTTTATTTTGTATTCCTTAAGTCAACAGTCCAGTAAAACTAGTCTGATAGGCCGGCGTAATCACTTATCATAATGCAGTTTGCTTGCAATCTGCAAGCTTTCAGATAAGTACAGATTGAAGGAACTATAACGCAGTGGCACACCAATATAACCAAGTTCGATTTTCCTTCCGTCGCCTCCAAGTGAATAATTTTTGAAACATATTATATACCTTTAGGGCTTTTACTAACATTTACGACCGTAAGGCCTAAAATCAGTCGAAGAAACTAAATCCCCGCTAGTTGATTTAGTATCGTTTCAGCGGCACTTAAGATAATAATTACGATGGAAGAAAATATAAAAACATGAACCATAGACACACTATTTTCTCATTCTTTTCGACTGAGAAACGGTGATTTATTGCTGTATATACACATACGACCGACCATTAAAATATCAAATCTCGACGTATCCAGAGCTCGGCATCTACCTGAGCGTCACGTCATGATTCATTAGCCAATTATAATAATATTATTATTATACATGTACCGGTATATCTCCCGGTAAAACGTCAATCTCGCGCCTTACAATATTAATATTTTTAAACGCTCAATATAACTATTATTATTAATATTTTTTTTACATATACGTATAATATATCAAGAAAAATTCCCGTATAATAGAATTTTCAAGTTGCAGAATATCAATAAATATTACTATAGATAAAAAAAAAGGTACACATCAGGATTAAACAACATCAGTAAATATTATGTTGTTTTATAATGTTCGGATATTTATTACATTTTTTGGGGTGTTTCTTTTCGATCGCTCAGAAAGCGCTGCTATGAGACGTAAACGTAGGCTATACATCGTACACATTATTTTTAACTTTATACATTTATTATTTTCTAGAATTATTTTTAGTAAAACACCTAATATAATATGCGTATAATGCATTATAGTATGTATAAATTTAGTTTGTATAGGGTACTAGGATTATATTTTTAGTGTAATACATACGAAGAAACAACAAATTGAATTCTTTGAGATTTATTTCATTGCGTTACAGTAAACGTCTCGTGGCAAACTCTAATTATTATCACAAAATGTTTTAATATCGTAAAAGTGCCCATAAAAACAAATTGGATTCGGCCGACCGGTATTGACATAGTCGGATACACATAAGTCGAATAATACACCATGCACGTTCCATATGGATATGTTGATATAATAATAGTAATAATAATAACGGTTGACTGCTTAATTTAATTTTGGTATTCGAAATAAATAGAAATTTCTCACGATAATGGATAGGGCATACAACAGTATTTAGTATCACTATACTACCATAATATTTTCAAATTCTCAACACTATATTTTTTATACGATATGGAATGTAATAAAAACGAGATAAATATGAACAAATTTATCGTTGTATTGAAAGTAGTATTCATAAAACATATGGGAATATCGAGTTTATATCGATAGTAACATCAATGCATTAAAGTGAAACATCGAGCACAGATATATTATTATTATGTATTATATAATAACACACAACACTAACTTACGTGTAAAACCAACACCTTATAACACATCGTATAGTCATATAAGGAGCTTGAGAAATTGCATATAAAACCATTAATGTTTGTATGCATTAAGAAAATGATCTAAGCCATAGAAGTAATACTTAATACCCTTTATTGTCTGTGTATATATATTTAAGAGGGTGGAAAGCGTAGCGAATTTTGCAATATGGGCGTTGGTGTTTTTAAAAATAAATTATGGACTTGGGTACATTTTAACGCCATAAAACAAAAATTTAATTAAAAAAGACATTGTCTAGTGCCAAGCATAGGATTTCGGTTTAATATATAGTTTGTGAAATAAATTATGATGGTTTGAAAACTGGTAGTTTCACATTTTGTGTCTTTTTTTTTTAGTTAATAATTTAACAACATATTTACATAATTTTATTTATTGCATTGTGATGTATTTCAAGTACAATCATATGACATTTTTTAAAACTGTATATTGTAGGTCTTGTGACATGCATAGAATAAGGCAATAAGCTATTCTACAAATCAAAATATTTTTAATTAACATTGACTTTTTTATACACATAAGAACTGTGAGCAGTCCAAGTTACGCAGCCATTTTTTTTTTTTTTTTTGAATACATTAAATAAAATATATTATTTTTTATTACTTTTTAGTTTTTACAAATATTAAATCATTATTGAGTTGTTTATTTCATTGGGTTCAAATTTATTTTATTTGGCACAATTAATGAAATCGGTTGTTTGGTTTTGCTTTAAGCCTTAACGTTCATTGAGAATATTACTGTTTTTATTAATGATATATTCCTATCTTGGAATGATCCCAACCGGTTCCGTATACAAATCATATTGAAAAGGGTGAGGGCGGGAAATCATATTCTTGTCTCATAATCAGGTAAATATCTTTTCCATTTAACTTCTTTAATCGTTACCTCCAAATCGATGTGATTGAATTAAGTATTTCTATGAGAAAAAAAATATGGTCGGCAGTTAATCTATTCTCAACTGAATAATAAATTATTCAAGTGTATAATATAAAATGGAAAAATGCAATAACTGAAATCTGTAAATACTATTATTCAATTAGGTACATTTAAATTTAAAACGTTACAAAGATTTAGAAAAATTCAGTTTCATTGGTAAAAACTACGTGTGTGGGTTGTAATTATTCGTTTTTAAATTTTACGTGTAATATTTTTAGCTTTTATAATTTGAATGGTTTTTTCTTTGTCCACAATAGTGTTTTCATCTTTTTTTTTTTTTCTGTGCGTGAAGTTTATAACTCAAGCCGAGTTGCATAACCGATCTTTAGAACGTTGAATGACCCATTAGAGCACTAATGGTCCGTTAAAAACCACATGCTGTTCAACGATTTACACTTATTCGGTATTATTGGGCTTATTTTACCACTTTAAAAACGTTTCATAAAATCATACTTTCACTAAAAATAATTCATTTTTGATAATTTATTTCTAAAGAGTATTCCATCAAATGATGACGTTATGTTTTATTAATTACAATTTCAATAATGTCAAGAATAGCTTGAAAACACCTACCTTATGATCAAATTTTCTAATTGTAATATGACAGTATGGTATATATTATATAACACGGCCACTGCAGTTGACTAGAACGTAATTCAATCATATAATTGACTAAGGTATATAAAAATAATTATTTAATTTAAATTACATTAATTGTAGGTTGATGTCTAAAATCAATGTTAGAGAATTGTATCAAAAATAATAATACTACACGATTATGAATATATTACCTGCACAATTATTACAAACTAAACTTGTTTTAGTGGTTTACTTGAGAGTTCTTGAGGGTATAGGGTTTGGCTTATTTGAGCTACACATATGTGCAGTTATATAGCCATCTGTATAAAATATAGCTCATATACTATTTCATAAACAATAAATTACAAATTAATATATGTTGTATATTATAGCAAAAAACAACTTAATGTACCTATGTAATAAAAAATAACTGATTAAACACTTTAAAAATTTTTGAGTACTATTAAAATAGATAACCATTGATTAAATTATTAAGCATTATCTAATCTTCATAATATTTTGATTATTTTATAATTTTTTTTTTTGTTACTTAAATATAATTCCTGTACTATTAATTATCCAAATTAGGCCTTGAAAATAATTTGTTCAACAAGTATATTGTTTAACTGCATAATATATCTACATATACAATATATAAATATAAAATCTTCAGTACTTTTAAATACATTTTCATTTATGACAGGGATTTTACGCGTTTCATCACACAAAACTGTGTAAAATAAAATACATTTTGGTAGTTTACTTTACCGTATATAACCTAAGCCGCGAGGATCCGATGGTGTTTTACGATTTATGGATGAGTCTATAGTCTTTAAGCAGACGCCGACCATACAAGGTTAAAGCCTCCGGGAATTCGTAAAAAAACCGAAGAAAAGAAATAGCGAGGCCAGGAAGTATATTATATACGGACACTAATAATTATAACAAAAAAATAAATAAATAATAAAAGGACCCGAGATTTTTGCAATAAAAGAACACCGCGCGCGTAAAACGTATGCATATATATATATATATATGTACAGTATGTATGGCCCGGTTTTGGTTATGTGTATATATGTAATATTTACCGCGCGTGAGGTAATAATCAAGATATATAGGTATATTATGTTTTAGTCGTGTATAATATCATGGATAGTGCGTTGACCGACTGATATATATATATATATACGGCGATTGGGGTTGAGGGTGCAGGTGGTGGTGTGCCAGAGAAAGGGATGTTTAAAAAGAAATTAAAGGAACTCGGCGGCGACGAGGTTCTAATTTCGATCGGGGCGCCAGCTAAGTAACGTTGAACCTATAATCATAATATATTTTGGCCTCCGTAGGAAATGTATATTACATTGTATACACCAATGCTGCGGGGAAATACACTTGAGGCGGCGGCTACGTCGGTGGCGGCAGGGCGGTAATTAGAAATGTGGAACACGCAAACATTAGTCGTCGAATCAAGACTTTGGCAAACGTGGTTATTACGTGTCCGGATCCATCATCAGGGGTGGTGGGCATCGACGAGTAATTACTGGCACTTAAAAGAGCGAATAAAAAAATTAAAAAAAAACGATAAGACCCATTTGGGGAAAAACTCATATTTATATATATATATTATCGATCGCCGTTTGCGCGCACGTTCCATGGTGGCGGCCTTTTACTATACACAGTCGTCCGACATCACTCTCGTAATTATTATTATCCACATTGATCAATAGCATTCGGCACAATAAAAATGTCGCTCGAGGACGTCGTAAACTCTTGGCGCTATGATTTTTTTGGATTTCGTCCGTTTGTGTTTTTGCGGGAAATCGAACATTCAGTTTTCACCACATAATCGCGTAATATATTGGCTTTCGGTCATAAGAATGCTATATAATATTGCATAGCATTGTCTTAATATTCCTACCCCTCTAACGGTTAACAGTCCTTGAACTCGGTTGTATCGGATTTTATGACCACGAATAATTTAATTATCACGAGACACGCGCAATTTGTATAAACTCTAATTATTATGTAATTTTTAAGCAAAATAATATTACCAAAAATAACCTATGGTTATCATAGTAATTCAAATTCGGAGAATATAATTTTATTACACACGTAGAGATGTACTACGTCTTTTAATCGCGCAATTGCCATGATAAAATATCGCACGTACACCTGTACAGTAATGGTAGGTATATACGCTCAATGGCGGCGGGCGAAGCATAAATCAGACCTGAAATTCGAGTCGACAGAAGAGGAAAAATATCTGTATCAATAAAATCATCATATCCAACGGTGTTTCTTCTTGTTTAATGACAATGATAACAAAAAAAAAATTGAAATAATAAAAAAAAATTTCTAGGAATATCTTTCGGATTTATTACAAACTTTTTTATTATTGTATTTTTATTTTTAAATATACATAAATAGCCAGGTTAATCTAGCGTATAGATGTACGTTTAGGTTTATTAGGTGTTTTGTGTCTGGAAATATTATAATATTACAAGTTTTTTATAGCTACCAAACATCATTGATAAGAACATAGTTGGTTATTTATTTATTATACGTATCTCTGTTTACCTACACGCCGCGCGTCGTATAAACAATATTTTCGTTCTTCGCATAAAATATTCTGTATATGTAACATATCAATCTGACCCGTATAATATTATTATGTAAAATCCGAAACGTATTTCGCCTATACCTACGTCCTACATATATCTATGTATATTAATAAATGCCAATGATTGTGTTTGTGTAAATGATAAACAGCCAAGTCTATATAGCATTCATGGTTCTGAAAATTGTTACATATAGGTAATCCATCAACACCCGAGGGTGTGTGTACTTTGAAGCTAATTTTTTAATTTTGTACTTGAAAAAAAGACCCACACAAACGTATTTTGTTGGCTCACGAAAAACGATTATTTTTTTGTTTTTATAAGGTTGCCATTATTTACAGAAAATAAAATAGTTATTTTTATAAATTGGATATAACATTAAAACTGTATTTTCTATTTGGTGAAAACCACCTAAATGACTGTGTATAAAATGTGTAAGTGCCGTTGCCCATTTGCATTTAACTAAGGTAAGCCCATTGACGTTATTTAATTTTTCCACGGACATAGCCTTGCAGGATCAGCTTTAAATAACAAATTTTATATCTGTACTACGTATATAAAATGTAATTCCACGGTTTTTCGTCGATTTTCATAAAAAATCGGTTAATGTAGTTTCATCAAGATCTTAATCAGGTTTCTTGTTTTTACACTGTTGCCATCGGTCACAGAAAATGAAATAGATCAGTCGGATGAATGATTTTAGACCTGTATATTTCTATATTTGGTCGAAACGACACAAACGGCCGTGCTAAAAATCTGTACAGCGGGTAACATTTAACGGAGTTTCAGAAGGAGTAAGTCCACTAGGACTATTCTAATTTGTCACGGGCGACGCCGTGTTGCCGGGTCAACTATAACACTATATAATATACTATACGTATTAATATATATATATATAATACAACATAAATCGTACATGCGCACGTACGTATAGATCATCGGAAGGACGAAAGGCGTTTTCAATTATCCACCGGGCCGACACTGGGCGATCGGAGAGCATTGACGCGGCGGCGGTAGCGTATTAATAATGGACATCGCGAGAACCGCCGCCGCCACCGTCGCCGCTACTTGTGTTACGCGGCGGCACATTAATCATACACGACGTCCGTCTGTCCAGCTAATTACAAAGTCCGCGCGATGTGCCCACTCGGCGAGTTTCGGCAGTACTTACACACACTCGCACAGACACACACACACACACACACACACACCTTTAAATTCGTGTGGACGACAGACGTTGTACATACGCGTAAGTGCTGTGCCCGCGTACACACACAAGCGTGTAATTCGGTAGACGTATATGTTGTGTGCATGAGTATAATTTTTACGGTTGCGCGAGGCAACGGGTCTCGGGAGAGTGGAAGGGGGGGGAACTGCGGGGAGGCGGCGGTGGCGGCGAAAATGGGATACACAGAAAGAATATATATATCGTTATTATTATCCGTTCCGTCATTATTATTTGCCCATTACCGGGTGTGATTAAAAGAAATAAAATTACCAGCGTCCAGTTGTGTATATAGTGTTGCAGTAGGTATGATGGCGCATTATATAAATATATACCTGCACGCGCAGTAACCGCATACACACCGTGTGTCTGTATGGGTGCGCGTCCAACAACTCTGATGTATAATGTGGTGGAGTAGTAATAATATTACCTATCTACTGTGTGTACACACGTATTTGCGCGCAGAGGTCAACGGCAAGCGGAGACGACGGGAGGGACGCGTGAGAAACGAAAAATGTTTTTCGTGGCACTCCCTCTCGCGACGGCCGTACAATAATAATAATAATAATATAATGTTATACATTATTTCCGTGTACGAAGCCGCCGCCGCGGTGTGTAATGACGCGGATTCGATGACGACGACAATGATAATTATATTATAATAAACGCGTATAATTATTATTTTTTTATCGCCCGGCGACGGACGATCTGTAGCTGCAGTTACTGCAGTTGTTTGTCTATGTAGCCGCCAAACACGCAGATTGCTTCCACGAATTCTGATCGACCGATGAAATCTGCCGCGCGCGAATCGTTATTTTCGTTTTTGGTGATATATATATATATATAACACAATTTTACTCGCTTACTATATTATACTCGTCGCTAATTGGAACTGCACTACCGCAAACCATCAATTATTATTATTTTTTTTTGTTTTTCCTCTCGAAATTCCTGTCGACCAGCGTGAAATATCCGAATTCCGTTGCCTTTAACGAGTTATCATGAAGTCATTATCATTGTCGCCATAACGCAAATAACTTCACAATACGATTGCCGTCGTACTTACACATATCGCACGTCTCCAAATGGGGAACTTTTATAAATCAAAATCGTTGTATTTAATAAATAAATAAATCTACTGTGTTTGAATAACCGTGTTCTAAGTACCTACATACGCGTGTTGTGTTGATATTCTAATATACGAATGAGAATAAATATTTAATTATTTTCTACCGTATTTTCGTCAAGCTTATTGCTTGGTAATTTTTATTATTCAAAGTATTCGATTATTTTCGTATTGCTCTGGCTGTATATCTGTGTAACTAACAACTGTGTAAAAGAGATTTTTCTGTATTTTTTCATTTAAAAATAGTTATGTGCATTATAGTTAGCAATACCGTAATGCTTCATAAAGTCAGTTATAATAAAAGGATTACCTATTGAATGAATATTTTAATGTCAACGAATGTGATTATAAAGTATAATTATGTAGGCGTAAATCCCGGATCATCGATATTGAAGTATTAAAAAATAAATGGATAGCCGGCTTTTCCCTGTTAAATGAATTACATATATTATGATCTGTAGGTTTTAAATTAAAATTGGCTGGAACGACACAGGACAGAAACTTTTGGCCCATATAGATCTTTACATAGTGACATAATACGATTTATGAATTACTATTACCCATAACTTATAAGTCATACACATAATATATTATGCTATTAAGGAATGATATTTTATATAGATAGTGCGACATATTATGCACGACGATATTACGAAGTGTGATCAAAAGATATAATATTCGACATACTAGATGTGTGTAATGTATATCAAATATCAATTATCATTAGGTATGGAATTTAATGTTGATTAAAATGATTTTGTTATTATTTTAGAATTCTAAAAGCTCAACTGATTTAAATCAATTAAATGCGCACAAGATTATACGAATATTTTAAAAAAACGTCCAAAAACTAACACGGTTTGTCTTGGTTTCTGAAATCATATCGACATTAGATTGGGCTGAATTTTTTTTTTGGAATTTTTTATGTAGACAACAATTCCGAGCAGAATTGTACATGCAAATTGACTGAACCTGAGATCACTTGTCCGTGCAGATCTCCATGGTCACTATTTATAAGAATCTTAACTATTCACAAACATAATACAGTATGATATAGATATTGATTTATTGTCCAATAACGCGTGATAATATTATTATTATATATTTTAGCATAATTAAAAATGTATATAATATTATTCAATATAATAAACCTTTACCTATACAAAGAGTTTTTATAATGTTTTGATGATAATTTATATTTCTGTTTTAGCATATTTTAGAAAAATTATTCCTATACAAAGTTAACCGATTGAAAACAATTAAATGAATTGTACGAATTGGTATTAATAACTCTCGTGGAAATAACCAAAAAAATAGGAAAATACACTAAAAAAACACCTTTGTCATAATCCAACAATAGCCTTGAATAATAACACATCTCCAAAAAATATATAATAATACATAGGTATATTAACATGTCTGCTTAAATATTGGATCAGTTATTTTAAACTTCTTTTAATGAGACTATTAAACATCATTTAACGTGTAAACCGCAACTGAAAAGGTTCATGCCATTAGCTAACTATAATGTTTTATGCTGCGGCATAGGTGCTTTATGTGGGCGTTTCACAAGAACTCGTTGTCTATTATATACTACTCGACAGCAACGTTATCGGAAGAAGGTGTTGTTTGAGTGTCGAGTCCATAGTAAAAAAAACTAAAAACTTGTTGATAATTGCCCACGGACTTCGTTAATTCTCATTTCTACAATGATGGATACTCGTGTTACAAAATGTTTAATGGCAAAATTAATATTCGTTTCGAATAACATTCTCGTAGTATTCGTTAAAATGATATTATTGTACCTAATCAATTTATACAAAACAACTCATGTAGGTAGATACAACGCGGGACTGTCGGTGTGATGTAATGAAAGTCTAATAAATTCGTACCCGAACGTGAAATCTGACGGACGTTGCCTATAGTAAAATATTTTTGTTTCACGGGGTTTTTCATATTACATTTATATCGACCGGACAACGAATGCTTCAGATGTAATTAAAAAAAAAAAAAAAAAAAATTAAAAAAATATCTTGTCATTTATCAAACACTTCCGCTTGCAGTGCGTTCAAATTACAACTCGTAAGTCGCAGACATACAGCACGTATATACTTATGTGCCTCGACGAAAACATGACCATCTGTAGTATAATATTGTGCACCGCGGAGACGTCACGAGACGTCCTGTCCTAATTGGTTCTTCCGCGTTACCAGATGCTTGTGGTGCGGGGATGAGGAAGAGTGACGGACTTTACCTGACCAGGAATACGTATTATATGACTCGCGCGACGGGTCGACTCGCAGCAGGATCTGTACGCAGACAGAAACCGTGTGCAGAGCTCAGCGGGACCACTCCTCAGTTCGATTTGGATAGCATTCCGGAGATGGCAGTCGGGAATCGGACGTGGACGAGCTTCCACTACAGTGCCCGGTTCATCCATAATAATATGCACTGTGGCTGTCAACCAGTTCCAATTACGCGTCACAATATCTACAACACGGCGATCTAGTTGAAAATGGATATCGTAACGCGACGTCCTAACCTCGGCAGACAGCCGTTAGTGCGACCAAAATGCAGCAGCATATATAAATTGATGCGGGAAGACAGCCGTCGTACGAGTGCCAAGACAAGATAAGGAGGAAATAAAATAAATCGTATCGTACAAAAGCTCTGTGCACGCTATTCCGTCTCTACAAGTTGTATAATCGCTATAGAAGTCTACAACAACACGGACCGATAATTTCAGGCCCAGACGGTTTTCATTAAAAATTTGGCCTGAAATGATTGCGTCTTCATATAAAAAAAGGGTCGGCTCGGTCTGTCATCGATTTATTTTACAAGGTCCGCTAGCCGGACTGAGTTAGTTGTTGGACCATTTAATCGATCGCAATTAATACCAATCCGTATACGTTTAATTGCAGGTTTCATTCGGTCGGCCATACATATTTCAAAAACAAATTAAAACACAGAAAATTAGTACCATATTATTATTTAAATAGTCATCGCATTGCAGAATGCTATAATATGCAATAATATACACATTATTAGTACTAGTAGATTGAATAATATTACATTTTGTAACTTCAAATCACAATTGAGTTGTGTACAAATTAGTATGATTTGTTACATTATTGATTTATAATTATGTATTATTTTATAATATGTTTATAAATAGTTACATATCTACAATATTCCCATAATTGTTAATTTTAGAAATCTGCACAATCCAAAACTTTCGAACCTGGGCTGGGGTACCAATTTATTTTTCAAAACTCGTACCGGTTAGTGCATTATCCTAAATAAAAGAAGTAATTCCCGTACATAAAAAATAATTAAACATTAAGAATCAAGTACTTGCATCTTCAATTACTTATATCTATAATTTTATTATATGAATGGTAGTAATATAGTATACACATTAATTTATTGAAAGAATGTGGTTATAAATCCGATATTTTTAAATATCACGATTAGATTTTTAAAAAACCTACTAAGATTATTAAAAAAATCTCGGAAACACCTGTACATTTTTGTATGAGAAAATTACAATATTTGTAGGTATTCAATAATCATAATATTATAGTTATTTTACTATAATATTCCGTTGTATATAATCAATAACAATTCGTATTTTTATACAAATTATTTTTTTATAATATTTTGGTTCTTATAAAAACATTAAAAACTTGAGTAGGTGAGTTTTCTTTTAATTTTTCGTTAATATTCATTATATTTTCGACGAGTTACCATATTTTATATTATACAATCGTTATTCGATAAATTTTAAGAAATATAAGATATTTCATTTTTTTGATCGCCTTGGTTTTGGAATATGAATAACAATACTATATTACTATATTATATGTTAGGTACGCGTATGAATAATGCATTTAAGGAAGTGATAATCTTACTTATGTGAGTTCGAACTTTGAACTGTTCATAACACGCTATTATACGTTTTTAGTATTTCGTATAATGTACTTACGATATGTCTCCATGCTGTATTCGTAAAACAACTACTGATCCTGCCTATTGCTGTCTAATATCACACGGCTAGTACCTTTCTATATGACATAGGTACAGCTGTGCGCAGTATAATGGTACATCGAAAAGGATAATAATTCAAAGTCTAGGACTTATAATAACGATTACCATTGTTGTTGGACACGTAAATGTTGTAGTGTGTGTGGGCACATACCTTCGATGCGGGAAACTATTCATCTTTGATCAATAATAATTTATAAGCGGTGGAATATTCTCCTCACCCCACCCTCGCAGTGTTCTACAATCATAATAACGATCGTGCTTATAATATAGTTCTTCTTTCTATATACATAAATGGTATATATCTACTCTATATCAATAATTACGCGGTCCATTCGTTGTGTACGCCGTTTTCTCGGTCCTTTGGCGCTGTGGGGCAAATCCCCGGATGAGTGATTGCTCTCCAATGTTAAGTGGATAATGAGCAATAATTGATCCCGAGGATTCCGTGATCGGCAGTGAAATATTGGTGGAAGGTTAGTTTGATTTTTTTTTTTCTTGTTTTTATTGTACGTCATAATAATATTATATTCCGTGGGAGTCGCAAAACGATACCGTGGCGCCCGGCAGGTTTTCGGGTGCTCGAGGACGTTTATAATTTTCGTGTACGGGGGTAACCACTATTATAAATACCCCGTTCACATTTTTTATTATATAAAACCGACTTATTTTTATATGTATTTATACTATTAGACATATAGCTACGCATACGACGTGGCGTATAGGTGAGGCTTAAACGTATTCTTTATTTATACGTGATACCCCGAAAACTAGTGTAGGTACCTATATTATAAATCGCCGGTGTTATAATTATCGACGTGCACCGGACCGGCCGGAGGGCTAGTGATTGATAGACGTTCGTCATTGTTATTATCGCCCCGATTTTGAGTGTGTGTGAGTGTGTAATGATAATGTGTCGTTTATCCAGCCCTCAGGGAACGGCTGTGTGGATGGAATATATATACTATAGCTAGAAAACCGTACCACAAATATAAATATATATATATATATATATATTATACGCCTTTCTTTTTATATAATTGATGTTTCGCCGCGCGAGTAATTGATCTCTTATGATTTTTCTGTTTTTACTCCGCATTTCAAGGTTTTATTCCGCGGTACCTACACATATTCGTATAGACATCTTCTATGTAAAAATCGATGTTTACCAGAAAATGATTCTTAAACATTTTAGATAAAACGTTCGTGTTATTGTCTTAGAAAATATGATTTTCTATTTAAATCGATAGTGACAAATAATTAAAACTTGGACAAAACTTAAAATAGGTTCTACTGCATTAATCAACCCTTACACTATTCAATTAATAATAATTAAGTATCTTTATATTTGATGTATAACAAATTAACTCCATTAGTTCATGTATCTATTAGAATATTTTAATTTGTAAATTTGTAACGTATAGGTAGTTGATTTTCGGCAACCTTTTCAAAATAAAAACTATTTTTCGTTATTAATTTTAATTAATATTTTTAAATGGATTGTTTACGACTTATTATAGTTATATAAAGCCTGATCGTCTTACTATTTTAGTTGAAACTTAAACAGATTATAATTGATTTACTAATTCGTTTATTTTTCATAGAATATTTTATCAACATAAAATCCGGTTGAATAACACTGTCGTTGTTTTTAAATTCAACGTTTTAAGTTCCATGTTCACAACAATATATTACAGTTATAGTGTATAAATTAATGTATTAAATATACATGTGTATACGTTTAATGACTCTCAGTTAAAGTAGTGCCATAGTGGTGCCCATAATGTAAGCCACCCTCATTCATTTTCAATAGTAACAGCTGAAATTAAAAAACAAATATATATATACGAGTATGTCCAAGCGTCCAGGTGGTTAAAGTCGTCATGTACAAACAGTGGGGCGGTTTACTTTATTTGCATGGTAAATAATTTGTGTGTTCGTTTCCGTCAGTCATTATTGGTTTAACGGTGTGTTCGAAGTATGGTTTTTCCGTACTGTTCAAAAAATCAAACCATACATATACACCGATATTGTACCCTACACACATTAGTCATCACACGTACTTAGTGTAATATTGATTGACGCCGGAACGCGATAATTGAATACGCTATGCGGATTTTTATGATCTGCTGGTGCGGCAACGATTTGTTGTTGTCGGTTATTTCGATTTTTATAAAACATAATATTTTTTAATGGATATCGACAATCGATAATATAATGTATAATCGACAACCGTTTGTTACGTCCCTTTACGGGAGACGATGTTGATGGATCGTGTGTTCACGAGACGAAATCATACATATCATATACCTAAGATGATGGTACTTTAATGCACGCCAATTTATGTGCCTACCAGTTACACGACATATGATATAATACACCTACTACGATATTATAATATTACTGTGTTTCATCGTTCGTTATCTGGTCGCAACGATCCAAACGTGTGTACCCGAAGCCCATATATTATATATTGTACATAATATCAAACGACGATAATATAACGCACATTATCGTGTGTATTGGGCCTAAGTAAGGAGACGACGACGACGACGATGGGTACAAATGGTAGTCTGGCGACCCGACGACAAGCTCGCGCGCTCCGGTATCTGCGGGACGGATCGCTGTATGAAAAATGAGCGGAAAATAGGTAAAAAAAAAAAAAATAATAATAATAATAATAATATAAATAAATAAGCGCAAACCGCAGCCGGCGCACGAGGACCTCGGTCAAGTCTCCATCTTTGGACTACGACCGGCACAACCACGAAGCACAGAATATAATACACTGCGTTAACAGCACAAAACAATATATATATTATATATGTATATGTGTGTGTTTGTGTGTATACGCACGGAAACTCGGTGGCAACAATGTAGCGGACAATGTGTTATTTTTCGTATTATAATAATAATAATGTGCACACACACACACACAAACACTTTCTCTGTCTCTCTCGGCTGCAGATGGTTCGGAACGATAATGAGGCGACGCGCAGCAGCTATGGAAGACTCGCGAGGACGACGTTCGGTAGTGCTAGCCGTGTCGGCGGGCTGACCGATAAACACACCTCCGCCACCGCGTACCACTTTTGCGGGCGATTCTTGCCGAGGGGTTTCGCGTGACCGCAGTTCGCGCGTACGGTTTACGCGGACGCGTAACATGGGTAATAACGTGACACGGACGCTCTGTTGTGCGTTGCTATTTCTCTCCCGTTTGCCGCGGTTTCCGCGTACGCGCCACATTACATCGACCTGGGTGCGATGACGACAATAATTATTATATTATACGATTCGGGCGCTAAGGATCCAACAAACTGCTCCGACACTTGTCGCCGCGGTTCGTGTCTGGCGTACGCTCGCCTAGGTATCATACGTACCTATAGTGTGCATAACGTGATGTTACTATGACGATTGAAAAGCACGTTCACAAAACCGTATTATGTTGAATGTTCGTACTATATACGTTACATATATACATAATATATATATATTTATGTATATGTATATTGTATATCATTCACATTGTTTTCGATAGTGTAATAATTATAATATTATATGGTATAGGTATCTATATCGTTTTAAATGTCATGTAATTATCTACATCAATTTCTAATGCACTCTCTGTTTTCAACATTAGAATTATCAAAAAATAACCACAATTTTATAATAAGTACCTATATAACACGCATTTCATTTCTCGATAGGTCCAAACCCAGAATCTAAATGATTAGTCGAGCGAGTTTATCTTCATTGAGGATGAGTCATAGTTTGTATAATATTAAAATATACTTAATTATTATAATTATTATAATTATTATGCAGTGGAACATGACGTTTTAAACACGTGAAAGTTGTAAAGCAATGGTAGATTTAGTATAACGTTAATTAACGGAGTTCTTTAATTGAGGTTATTTTAAATCATTAATTTCTCGATAAATTTCTAGAGTTTCCATTGTCTCGTGCGATCGGTATAAAGTACAAATACAGGTTAAATGGAAACGTTCCATGAGTTGAAAGATTACAAATTGAAGCATGAATGTAGTATTATATGATATATAATATTTTTATTGTTCTATTTTTCAGATGTTTAGATACATCGATATATGTAATATTTATTAAGTATGGAAAAATACTAAAAGGTTTTCAAAAACATAAAGCATATGTTTGTATCTATTTTTTAGTATAAAATGACTACCAATATTAATTTTTTCTTTAGATACTATCTGTAACTTGTCGTTCAACATGTATAATATTATATATATGTTTAGGTACACATTGTTTCATATTATTATAGGTACACGAAATTAAAATTAAATGTTAAATCTCTACTTTATAACAAGCTCAGGCTTATAGGAGTAGTATATTTTAAATTTACATGTATTTGAATAAAAAAAAATTAATGTTAAATGTTAATTATACAGTTTTGTATTATAAATTATAAGAAATATATTTACATATTTGCATATTGTATGTTACTGTTAGTGTTAATTAATTCATCGAGTATAAATAATTATCGTAATAGATGATTTATGTATCAAATAATAAGAAATCAATTGATTCGCTTCTGCGTGTTTATATTTGTAGCATCGAATAGAAACCCAATAGTGTGTAGAAATCGTAAATCGCATCGGTTTTGAGTAACACGATCTAAGTCCTAATTTCAAATGAGCGCGTGTTTCAAAGCCGATAAATATCAATAGTTATGGCAAAATAAGAGAGCGAGAGAAAAAAGCGGTCAGAAGACAATAATGGTCTGTTGAAAATGTCTCGGGATGATTTATGTGCTCAATCGGTGTCGATTGGAATAGGTTTTCTGTTTCAATCGAAAGTGGAATAAAACCACACATGAAAACGGCAACGAGTCACTTGTTTTACATAACTTATATTCCTCGCGGTCTATCGTCACACACACAGCATAATAATATAATATTGCTTGGTATTTATTTTATCTTATGAATGCAACGACGAAGAATTTTATGTTATATTATTTTGTTGTCGTTCAACAAGTATAATATATTGTATACTTTGTAGGTACATATTGTATTAATAACGATCGATCCGATTATAATATATTATCGGTTTGACGTGGCATTCGGAGACGAGCTAAAAAGGTTTGGTATGCAAAATTCGAGACTGTTTTAGATTTTCTAACGCTTTACTATGTGGTCATCGTCGTAGCCGTATTTTTTTTTCATATATAGCTACATCATAATAATATTTTAATGTAATTAGTAATTTTATTACAAGCTGCCTAAGTTATTTTATACCGTTTCACGATTTACCGTTCTTGTCTTAATCATAACAACGGGTGTGTGTTCGACGACGGCACTTTGTTATACGAGTATATAGGTACCCGATTATAGAGCATCACACCCACATTTTGCGTAGTTATAACTTATAGGTGTAGTATAAAGTATATTATATTATATTATAAATGTTTCCGGTCACGTTATGCATGTACTTGGTAACTTATTTACTCGTTTTCATAACGTCCATACGTTTTCACGTGCTATTATAACTATCGTTTAAATGTTACATGTTATCAATAAAAAAAATAAATAATTAATTCAAATATACTAAATAAAATATTGTAATATTAAATTGTATTTCAATAATAATTATAATTGATCTTTTTAATTTATTTTTTTACTGGGCTCGTAGGTAGTAGATGTCACGTAAGTATAGAAATTTTAAATTGTTACTAATTAATTCTTAGTATATAGGTTATTTTAATATTAACTATTTTTTACAATATTGCTTCCTTAAAATAAAAATATAGTAAAGTTTACTCGGTATATTTCAAGAATAATTTTATATTAAAGACGAGTTTATTCAGTTATATTTAAAGAACATTGCGTAATAGAGTTGACATTTTTTTGAATACTTATATTGTCAAGTAAAAATAAATCTGAACATTTCGTAACTACCCTATTACTATATTATATTATTGGGGTGCATGGATGAACGTTTTGTTGCCTAACTGACTAGATATATTTTTTTAAGGGTTTATATTCGTACTTTACGGTTTTGTACATTAATAATACCACAACTCAATAATCTCATAACCTCTTACGAATAATTCAGTCACTGTTAGTGCTTTTTACAAAATGTTTTTTTTATTTATTAAAAATCTGTTAAAAGTATCTTCAAAATTAAAAAGTGTACACATTACACGTTTATAAAATAATGATAAGTATTAATTAAAAATCAATATATTTGTTTTTAAAAAGTAGTTGTACATTTTGTAAAAATATAATATTTAAAAAAATATATATTTTTATATTTTGATTGGTATAAAAATTCAAAGTTAATTTACTTTTTGAATAATTTAATGAAATTTATATAATTATATTATATGATTGTGAGTTTAACATTAAACACTCGAACGTGTTTTTGATATGATTTTACCCTCGATTGAATCGCAATAGTATTATTTACTCTTTTCTTGCATAATTTAATTAATGGTTTTATTATGCGTTATTTTTATTAATTTATTTGTATAATTTATTGCGTTATGAAAAATATTAATCGAATATTAATTAGAGTTATATAATAAAAGTTATAAATGAGAATTGTCAATTTCAAATAAATATTATATTGTGATTAAATATAATGTATTATAATTAATTTTATACTATCTACATAAAAATAATAATGAAATACATAACTGAAAACATGTATATATATATATATTATTTCTAAAACATTTTTGTATATTGAATAATCGATTTTTTTTCTGATTGTTTATAACTAAACTATATATTATTCTATTATGTACAAGATAAATTTTACTTCTACATTCAATTGTTTAAATTTAATATTGAATAACAAAAAAAAAAAAAAATTACATTTCATGTCAGTTGTATGATTTTATTATATTATTATACATAAAATCTAATACTTTTACTAAATTATCTGATGGTATTATGGTTACACATAATATAATTTGATAAATAAAGATACATTTTATTGCTTATAGAATTCAAAGCATGATGATATATTATTATTATTATATATATACATTATACATACTAAATAAAAACATCATAAAATGAATATCGAATAGCTTTTAGAACATATTTTCTTTCAAAAATATTTATCATAAGAACTTATTAAATGGCTGCCATTTATTATTTTTTCCCAAATAACATATAATTGTCGTCATTAAAATAAAATATACAATATTTATAATGTGATGAGATTGTTAACATGATATTTATTCAAAAAGAGACACACAAATTTGCATAATTAATATTTTAAATCATTTCGATGAGTTAGAAGTATTAATAATTTTATTCAAATATAACAATATGATATTGTATGAAAATGTATACTGCAAAATTTTTCCATTATGAAACTATTCTCAAGAATAATCTTCAACGAATTGTGACGTGAATTTTTAGTATTTTAATTTCTTTAACTTTACGTAGCTGGGATTGATTGACATTAATGTAAAAAGAAATAATTCCTCGACAGTTTGTCGTTCGAAAATATTTCATTATGTCACACATAATGGTCTCATCTAACGAATTATTTTTTTTTGAATTCCGTCAATGTTAATGTTATTATTATGTTAAACACACATTATTATACGAAGTAATTTATTTTATATATTTTGTTCTAAATCAAATATTTTCAAAAGCATTGTCGAATCATGATACAATTATTCAGTTGCGAGCTTTAAAAATCATAAATATACTAGTTATTTAAAAATAAATATTTTTATTGTTGCTTATGACCACGTGAAAGGTTTATAAAAAAGTTTATAATGCATTGCGATGTGGAAATGCGTACAAAGACTGACTGTTTCTTTTTAAATTATAGGTTGCTACAGTGGTTCGAAGGCATTCATTACAGTTTACGATTAGGACAAATGAAAACGACGAGTAACTCTACAATCTGAGAAAAATATGGTTGCTTTAATTTTTTTTTTACTTTGCGCTAAACCAATCGTTTACGTGTATATTATATTATAAAGTTGTTATTATTAAATTGATTTGATCAACGGTATTCTCATAGTACCTATAACAGAATTATAATACGATCTTCCCACATTTAAAGATCGGTTCGTCCTAAATTCAACCCATTAAATCCTTAAGGGCATTGTTGTCGGAACCGCCCGTGCATTTATAGATATATTTAAACTGTACATATAGAGTATATTATGTACGTATATACAATAATAATATAATGTGATTTTCACTTTTGAAAACAGATTTTGTCAGTGAATTCCGCGCCTTGTCACGCATATGTGTGCTCACCACTTGACGCTATATGGCGCTATACTTATAGTATAATATTATACGTGTTTTTCGTCTTATCGATGATGTTGACAGGTGCATTTCAGAATCCACGAAGGAGGCTATAACATATACTATATGTTTCGTTGATAAAATCAATTTTTGCCATTGCACGCCTCAGTATAATATTATGCCGATTTATGGATTACGCGGCACATCCTGCAGTTCACTACCTATAAATACTATAATATCTCTTTGAAAAGTTCTGGTTGACTTTGAAATGATAGCACACATATTTTACAGTGCCAAAGTAAAAAAAAAAAACAAAGCAGAATAATGTTACTTAACTGCACATCCTGCAGTATTATAAAGGGGTCGAATTTAATCCCAAACAAGTTAGATGAACATGATGTAAACTTTGTTATAAGCTCATCAAAAAAGCTAAAATATGCGCTTATTACCTTGTTTATTCTTCATTTTATGTTATTGCACATAGACAATTAATAAATAGTATAGGTTTTAATACAGTTTAGGAATATTTTTAATTTTAAGACGAATAATAACATCACTTCTATAACGAGTTTACATTAAACGCATTAGGTTAAGTTTAGGTCTGGGAAGTAGAAATATACTTTTGGTCGACTTCAACATGAAAATTTGTAATTGATGATTTTTGCTCTTAAGCTCACGTACAGACAATTATATATATTATCATAAAAAATTACCCGAAAAATATGCCCTTAAAATTAAAAATAAACGGCACTAATTGAAACTTACCGGTCGGCGGCCAACTACATATATATTTATATAAATATAATGATAGCGGACTCTGTTGGAATTGTGCTAATGTCTCCAGTCTTGTTCCAAAATGCAACTAATATCCGGTAACCCGTTATTTTGATTATTATTGTTCGACGACGACGCGCATTTACGCAATAATCTAATATACACACAATGTAAGTTTCATGAGCAGCACTCACGAGTGTGTGTGTGTGTGTTAGGTATATGGGTCTCCGACGGCGGGAGAAGCGTCCGGTTGTTTTTTTCGCGTGTCCAGTGACAGTTAAAAAGACGGGATTATAATGGCAATTTACAGGCGCTGTCGGTAATTACATAGAAACCGTGGTGTGTGGGTTATTATAGTGGGTATGTATAGGAATAATAATAATAATAATAAAATAAAAATAAAAAACGGAAAATAAAATGAAAATATGATTACCGTTCCAGATTTCGATGTACACTATACGATATGTAAGTATAGTATTATAGGATTTTACGCGTTTGCCGACGCTACTGCCTGTCTTGTAAATACACATAATATATTATGTGTGTAAAAAATACTGTATACGCTGCGCATAGTCATACTTACAGGTAACGTAGTTGTGTACAAATGAGTGTGCGATTCGTAATATAATATAATATGATATTATAAGTATAAGCTGCCAGGTAGTGTACCTATCCATATAATACTGGCTATAAAAGAGTCATCATTCGCACGCGCGAGTTACAATATAATATATACTATTATATTATTGTATTATAATTTCTATAATGTTTCAACTAATCTGTTGCTCTTGTGTACTATAATATTACATATAGGATTTAAATTAATGATTTGTTGAATGCACATTGGTTTTTTTTTTCCTATACCACAAAGAATTATGCAGGAAATATTGTTTATTAGTAAATATTTATGTACGAAAAAAGAATATCAGAGTTAATATTCCATCTCTGCGTAATAAAATATACGGGAAACTGTCGCGTTTGACGATCATGACATCTATATACTTATAAGTATATTATATTGCATTCGATGAATATAAAATTTGGCAACGATTTGTTTTCTTACGACCCGTATATTATAGCTGCAGAATAAACCAGCACCGTGGTACATACAATCAATAGTATATTTACGTTTTAATATGTTATGATTGCTGTGAAGTTTATTTGTGACCTACGATACGCACCGTAAACGCATCATATAACAATAACGGTAATATAATATTTGTATTGTAATACAAGTGTGATATCTCGGATTGGATTAAACGAACGCTAATAACGGACGGCGGTAATTGTTATTAAGGATAATTGGACGACAAAGGGCCAAGGAAGTCGATCCCTCGTCGCGTTTAATCGGACACCGTCCCGTTGTCTTTTAAACAGATATGACATTGCAGAACGTGGCGGCCAGAAGCGTCGACAGGAGCAGCTCATCTGGGCTTATCCCTCTTGGAAGGCATTCGCGGACGTCTTCGATCTAGGTCAATTATTATTATTATCATCATTATAAATGCTATATTGTCATTATTGTTCGCCTGTCCCGAAATCCGATCGACGTTAACGGCATTAATTGCAGCACTCGTTCAAAGAGATTTATTTCGATCCTTTGCGAACGGAAATCCGTAATAATTCAACTGCCCGCGATTAAACGCGCGCCCTGGACCCATTTATTAAATAATATAATATATTATACACACGCGTTGTATACATATATATAATATAATATTATGCATGTACAACATTTGTATACTCATATCTATATATTATTATATTTAATAGACTATAATATCATAAAGTACACATAACGACTTATTTAAATTGATCATACACGCAACGCCGCACGTCTACACTGTACGTATATTACAATAATATAATATAGGTATACATATCTGTGCGTGTGTATAATAATAATAATAAACCGTCGTCTATAATATTCGTCTCCTCCAACTCAAGAGGAAACGGTCATTATTATTATACTGTACGTACACTGCAGTGATTTTAACGGATATCATATAAATTAATCGTCAACAAACTCCCGTGCACATACATATGTCGTAGAGCATACGTGCATCTCGTATTTTTTTCTTTTCTCGTTGCAGCCAACGATTAATGCATTCGTGTACCGCGGTATAATTTAATTTATATGTGTACGTGTATAGCAGCTACATGCTATCATAACAACGTTGACAGTAAACGTATTATAATGTGAAGGTATACTGAAGACCGTGGTTAGCAAAACTTTTTCGTCTGACTGTCCGTACGCTGAAAGTAAAATAATAATAATATATAATAAAATCGCAATCTCTCGTGAATGTCTCTGTAGGATATATGCGACGAGGAGGATACAATATTATTATTTTTAACATACAACACTTGGTCGCGAGCTTATCAGTTTTCGAGGCGCGCACAGCGCAAGACGATCGCAGATGCATCGTGCACGTCACTGAGACATAAAAACATATTATCTAACGTTATTCTATATGGACACCGCTTCGTATAATAATATGCTTTACGACCAATGTAATATGTATTTAGTTTAAAAACCCGTACGCTTAAAGTCCTAAAAAACAAAATCGTTGTTTTGAATTAATGCATGACTAAACGATTCCGACGAGTTCAAGACAAACAAAAATCGTTTCATATACCGTATTATAAACCAAATACCGATTCTCCATTGCGTTCGAAAGAAACTTAATTACATTTAAAGTATATACATATGTATGGCCCACGTTGAAGTATTCCAATAATTTTCTGTAACATTAAAATATACTTTCCTTTGGGCAATATTGCTGCGGTGCAGGTGGACTTATAAAATATGAATTGTTTTCGACGTAATTATAACGTGCATGTCGATCATAACACGAACCCCTTTTCTTTTTTCCGTATATAACACAAATGTATTATAATTATACAAGTGGCGTAATAATTGACGTTTCGCCTCCACTCGAATAAAAAACGTGATTGACTGAGGCGTAAAAAAATATACGAAAATACTCCGAGGATAATATTATAATAGGTTATAGAATAATATTTATGAACATTATCTTTACCTAGATGAATTCAGACTATTTTTTCTTTTATTAAACATTTCAGATTCAACTTTTATTGAGAATTTTGATGTTGGAAACTAGATTTTATTGAAAAAACAATTCTATCAGAAATAAAAAATATTTTCCAACCAAAACATAAAACTTCAGCACTAAACATAATTATATTATGCGTGAGTCTTATAGGATTCATGTATAAAATTATAATATGATAATTTTATTTAGTATATATTTATATATATCTGTATAACCTTTAATAATATACATTATAATATAATTATATATGAGAAGGTGACATTATTCTTATCTATGCAAATATTAGTTATAGTTAACTGATATATAAGCTACAAAAAATATTTTTCAATTAAAATTATCCATAATGCATTCAAATTAAATAAATACTAAAAAAATTATGCTGCGTGATACATAAAATAATTGATATTATCGGCATATTATGTTGGTCAAATATATATTTATGTATTATTAAAGATGAATCCTTGGTCGGTTAATACGTCATACGCATATAAAAAATATACTTTTAAAGTGGTTATATTTAGTGCCCAGGTGTCGTGCCACTCTTCTATGTTCAAAATACTAATAATATAATTATAATATAAAGATATTAGAGAGTCGAGTTTAATCCGGTACACATCGTGTGACGTATACAATCCAATCACGTTGGTAGAATGCCAATTTAAATTTCATTTTATAAAAATTCATCATAATAAGTGTATTCCATTATGAAATATATATTTACAAAATACAATACCTGATCAATGAATTTAGTGTTATAAATAAGATAATTATCTCATTGGATAATTTACAAAATTGTCGCTAGAAATGATATTTAATTTGGTATAGGTATATAGACTTTAACTTCTTCATATTATTTTGAATTGGAATGTACAGCTTTCTACGTTTGTTTAAACCCGTATTAGAATTATTTATAAATGCCTACGATAATTGAAAAACAAGTATAATATCTTTTAAGACATGTTTGTCTATATACATTAAAATGTAGTTTGGTTATTAATTATTATTGATTTTTACAATTTATTAGATTTACATTTGACTGATGAGTTGTTTGTGTGCATATTTTTAGCGTTTATATTTTTACCTGTGATTTTAAATGCTATCAGTTTTTTTTTTTTTTTACTCTTATAATGATATTAATATATATATGGATGTGTAGATACAATAAGAATGTATTATATTGAGACAAAATACATAGGAATACTGAATGATTATTTTGTTAGTAGAAGCCTCACCTTTCAACTGACGACACTATTGATTTGAAAGTAATTTAGTAAAAATGAATATTGTTATAGTTATTGATACAAAGTCTAACTTCTGGTTATAATGTATGTATATTATTATATTTATGTAATTCATGTATCAGGCACATTCAATTATTCGCGTTTTATCAGTTTTCGTTTTCAAATATAGAAACATCATACAAAAAAATCACTAAAGACTAGAGTGTATAAATATTAATCGTTATAATTCAAAATAGTTCTACGTATGACTCATAATTTGTAAAAGATCAATAATTTTCTGATGGTTACAATATACGTCATACTACGCTCATACCTATATAGCAACGATTGCTTTTCTCGTATAATATTTACTTTATTATATAGTTAGATAATTGTTTATTAAAGTAATAATTTACTGAATAGTTTAATTATATATTTTAGCGATAAATTGAACTGACAATAATTTCTCGAGGACAAAAATAATATTTCATCAGCGAGTATGAATCGAAATCTCTCTGATTAAATTCAGTGATGTATAGTTCGTGTTAACTTTCAAAAATATATTCAATTTTTTATGGATTTCTACTTACATTAGGTATCTAGTAAGTTTACATTCCAGCGACTATAATATCTCGTATCTTATTTTTTTCTAATGCTAAACAGAATAATTATTTATGGTCAAGCGTACTGCAGTTTATTTCTGCCATCTATTTTTATTCAACTAAAGTTTTCATAGTGCGTACATGAATACTAAAATATATAATAATATATAAGTTTGTTGTTTTACATAAATTCAAATAATTGCGACTAGTCACATAAATTACGAGTGTACGTATAAATTAGTACCTATACAAATATATTATTATACTGCATAGTTGTGTAATCGTGTATTTCAATGGGAACGAATAGGCGCTCTGGTAAGTTGTATCTATGTACAGGACCGTATTATAATAATATAATTAATTAACATTATAGTACAACGGCAGCAAACGACTTAATTTATTACTGTGTTGAATTAATTTCACATAAAAATAATATTATACGCGAATTTATTAACGGTTTCCCGTCAACTGAAATATATTGTGTTTTATGAACAATATTAATAACAATAATATTAACTATGATTGTGGTTTATTGTGCTTTCTCCGCGTCAACTACATCAATTCAGAGTTATGCAATTAAACTCGATAATATGCATACGGAATAAAACTGAAGAATGACATATAATATACTGATGGAGCCGCAGTCGGTGATACGACACAGACAATACAATATAATATATATTTTGTATTAAGAAATCCCGAAACCCGTTTGCTGTGGTACATATTTTAATTATTATACTTAGTAACTACTAT
The DNA here is from genome assembly GCF_002803265.2 of Melanaphis sacchari. Lineage (NCBI taxonomy): Eukaryota > Metazoa > Arthropoda > Insecta > Hemiptera > Aphididae > Melanaphis > Melanaphis sacchari. The sequence continues at coordinate 5,446,398 of NW_020270469.1, read as the reverse complement.
AGGTATAGTCGTTTATACGGATAATAGCGATTTATTAATAAGTTTTTTGTGCGTAGTCGCGTAGAAAAGTGAGATATATATATATATATTATATACATATTATGTAAATTATTTATTATAATATACGCGTTCCTACTTATACAGCATACTATGACGTTGTGTTCTTATTTATTGCCTTTTCTACAGTTTGTTGATGACGGAGAAGTAGACGGGGGCAAAAATACATATAGTAAACGGATCATGGCGACGTCTATTGTAATGCCGATTGATAATCGATGGCTGCTTAATGAAGGACAGTACAGATGAAATGTATAATGTATATATATAAAATATATACGTATATCTGACGAGACAAAGATAACAATAATAATAAGCCCCGTTTAATTGCGTTTAAAACGCCGACGCAGTTTCGCGTGGGCCTCGGGAAGTACAATAATATAGTATAACTAATAATATGATATACAGGATGTCTCTGTAATAAATCTGTCTCCGTCGGTAGTATTTTTTACTTTTTTCCATACTTTAAAAACATATGATTTTAGAAAATTATTATTATGTTAAAGTTCGACAGCGATTAAAATTCATAGTTTGTCGTTTTATCTGACATCGATATAAAAATATTGAAATAATTGTTATTTTCATGTTTTATAATAATAACCTCTGTTTTATATGAAGTTAGATAAATATTTTAAAAGTTGAATTATGCACTAATATTTGTAATTTCCAAATTCAAATAAATGTTTCTAAAAAAGTTGTTATACCTTTGAAAATTGTAGTGTTGACACTCAAGGATTATATAACAGAAAACAATTAACAGTGTAAGTGGATGGGTGGGTGTGCATATTCACAAAAAACCTGTACGACACTCTTATCTGTATTAATAGGTATAGTATAGAACAGTTGATTCATTTAACGGAAGACCTATAATTATTTAAAAAACTAGTGAAGTTTTTAATTAATTTTAAACACAAGCTATATTTATCTGGAATTTGATTCCAATAGAACGAAATGCTCGCAATGATATTCTATTTCGGGATATAAAATTCAAAAATTTTAAATGTACGTTGTCGTTAAAAGAGTAAGAAACTTAAAAAAATATTACGATTAAAATAAAAAATATATTAATTTTTTTCCAACGATGTTGTTTTATAAGGATCTAAAATCTTGTGCCATAATTATTTTCAAAAAAAACTTTGGTGTTTTCTTACGTAAAATTGTTCACCCTGTATGAATGTATATTATACATAACACTTGTATGTACACGCACGTTTCGAGTTGTATAACTACGCGTGTTGTGCCTTTTATCCGTACCGAGGAGCTGCCCATTGGCACACATCGTACGTTTTTATCTATCACGCGTATCGGCGGACTGTCAAACCCTACGGATGGGTTCTTCGATTTTGTATTATATTTGATTGTTTTCTCTCGCCTATTATTGTCCGTCATCTCCTCCGTTAAAAATTACATGATTTTTCGCGTTTGTGACGGATGGAGTATTATTATATATAGGACATAGGTGTATAAGCGAATGATCGCGCGCTTCGTTCAACAAAGCTTTTGATTCCTATAACGGTGCTGCAGTGTTTCCGTGGGTAGCTTTTGCAGAAAATCCTACACAGGTACTCGTCAATCATGTGACAGATGCAATTTTTCATCATTCGCGTTTCTAGTATAATAGATATTATATGACTATAATAAAACCATTTTCCGCCTTGGAAATTGGAATGTTATATTGTTAGAGGAATGTCGACACAACTCGAAATATTAAAATTTTTGGATTTTAGAACACGATTATTTATATAGAACATTTCTTTAATTATTTTAAAAGTGAAGAAAAATTATAGTCAATTTTTTTTGAGTTTTTTTGAGTTACGACACTATTCTTGATAGTAAGTTTCTGTTTTTTTTCTTATTAGGTAAAACGACATCTGTTGTACAAATAAATAATTATAAAAATCTTATCTTCAACATTGTTATTTATTATTAGGCTTAGGGACTTATAGCTCTAAAAAATACACAAATATGCTTCTAAATCATTAAAATATGCATTTATATACATTAAAAAAAAAAAAAAAAAAAAATGATCACTTGTCCTAATCTTGGTTAATTTAACTTTTAACTTTAAAATGTATATCTAATAATTAAGAAATAATAACTGAGAATTATAAAGATACTTTTTTTATTATTGAATATGCAAAAACTAAATTTGAAAAAATAAATATTTACCTTAAAATTTTGAAAAATTAAACCGAGAATTAAATATTTATAATTTAAAACATATTTTTTTTTTTTTAATTATAATAATCAATAAATAATAATTATAAAAAAA